>NW_021703772.1:85165476-85365372 GCF_005190385.1 Monodon monoceros | reverse complement strand
GGTTTATCAATTTTGTTTATCTTCTCAAAGAACCAGCTTTTACTTTTATTGATGTTTGCTATCATTTCCTTCATTTCTTTTTCATTTATTTCTGATCTGCTCTTTATGATTTCTTTCCTTCTGCTAACTTTGGGGGTTTTTTTGTTCTTCTTTCTCTGATTGCTTTAGGTGTAAGGTTAGGTTGTTTATTTGAGATGTTTCTTGTTTCTTAAGGTAGGATTGTATTGCTATAAACTTCCCTCTTAGAACTGCTTTTGCTGCATCCCATAGGTTTTGGGTCGTCATGTTTTGATTGCCATTTTTTCCTAGGAATTTTTTGATTTCTTCTTTGATTTATTCAGTGATCTCTTGCTTATTAATAGTGTATTGTTTAGCCTCCATGTGTTTGTATTTTTCACAGATTTTTCCTGTAATTGATATCTGGTCTCATAGCGTTGTGGTCAGAAAAGATACTTGATACGATTTCAATTTTCTTCTATTTACCAAGGCTTGATTTGTGACCCAAGGTATGATCTCTCCTGGAGAATGTCCCATGAGCACTTGAGAAGAATGTGTATTCTGTTGTTTTTGGATGGAATGTCCTATAAATGTCAATTAAGTCCATCTTGTTTAATGTATCATTTAAAGCTTGTGTTTCCTAATTTATTTTCATTTGGGATGATCTGTCCATTGGTGAAAGTGAGGTGTTAAAGTCCCCTACTATGATTGTGTTACTGTCAATTTCCCCTTTTATGGCTGTTAGTATTTGCCTTATGTATTGAGGTGCTCCTATATTGGGTGCATAAATATTTACAATTGTTATATCTTCTTCTTGGATCAATCCATTGATCATTATGTAGTGTCCTTCTTTGTCTCTTATAATAGTCTTTATTTTAAAGTCTCTTTTGTCTGATATGAGAATTGCTACTCCAGCTTTCTTTTGATTTCCATTTGCATGGAATATCTTTTTCCATCCCCTCACTTTCAGTCTGTATGTGTCCCTAGGTCTGATGTGGGTCTCTTGTAGACAGCATATATATGGGTCTTGTTTTTGTATCCATTCAGCTAGTCTATGTATTTTGGTTGGAGCATTTAATCCATTTACATTTAAGGTAATTATCGATATGTATGTTCCTATTCCCATTTTCTTAATTGTTCTGGGTTTGTTATTGTAGGTCTTTTCCTTCTCTTGTGTTTCCTGCCTAAAAAAGTTCCTTTATCATTTGTTGTAAAGCTGGTTTGGTGGTGCTGAATTCTCTTAGCTTTTGCTTGTCTGTAAAGATTTTAATTCCTCCATCAAATCTGAATGAGATCCTTGCTGTGTAGAGTAATCTTGGTTGTCGGTTTTTCTCCTTCATCACTTTAAATATGTCTTGCCACTCCCTTCTGGCTAGCAGAGTTTCTGCTGAAAGATCAGCTGTTATCCTTATGGGGATTCCCTTGTGTGTTATTTTTTGTTTTTCCCTTGCTTTTATACGTTTTCTTTGTATTTAATTTTTGATAGTTTGATTAATATGTTTCTTGGCGTGTTTCTCCTTGGATTTATCCTGTATGGGACTCTCTGTGCTTCCTGGACTTGATTAACTATTTCCTTTCCCATATTAGGGAAGTTTTCAACTATAATCTCTTCAAATATTTTCTCAGTCCCTTTCTTTTTCTCTTCTTCTTCTGGGACCCCTAGAATTCAAATGTTGGTGCATTTAATGCTGTCCCAGAGGTCTCTGAGACTGTCCTTAGTTCTTTTCATTCTTTTTTCTTTATTCTGCTCTGCAGTAGTTATTTCTACTATTTTATCTTCCAGGTCTTTTATCCGTTCTTCTGCCTCAGTTATTGTGCTATTGATCCCTTCTAGAGAATTTTTCATTTCATTTATTTTGTTGTTCATCATTGTTTGTTTGCTCTTTAGTTCTTCTAGGTCCTTGTTAAACGTTTCTTGTATTTTCTCTATTCTATATCCAAGATTTTGGATCATCTTTACTATCATTATTATGAATTCTTTTTCAGGTAGACTGCCTATTTCCTCTTCATTTGTTAGGTCTGGTGGGTTTTACCTTGCTCCTTCATCTGCTGTGTGTTTTTCTGTCTTCTCATTTTGCTTAACTTACTGTGTTTGGGGTCTTCTTTTTGCAGGCTGCAGGTTCGTAGTTCCCGTTGTTTTTGGTGTCTGCCCCCAGTGGCTAATGTTGGTTCAGTGGGCTGTGTAGGCTTCCTGGTGGAGAGGACCAGTGCCTGTGTTCTGGTGGATGAGGCTGGATCTTGTCTTTCTGGTGGGCAAGTCCATGTCTGGTGGTGTGTTTTGGGGTGTCTGTGGCCTTATTATGATTTTTGGCATCCTCTCTGCTAATGGATGGGGTTGTGTTCCTGTCTTGCTAGTTGTTTGTCATAGGGTGTCCAGCACTGTAGCTTGCTGGTCGTTGAGTGAAGCTGGGTCTTGGCCTTGTGATGGAGATCTCCGGGGAGATTTTTGCCGTTTGATATTATGTGGAGCTGGGAGGTCTCTTGTGGACCAGTGTCTTGAAGTTGGCTCTCCCACCTCAGAGGCACAGCACTGACTCCTGGCTGGAGTATCAAGAGCCTTTCATCCACATGGCTCAGAATAAAAGGGAGAAAAAATAGAAAGAAAGAAAGAAAGGAAGGAAGGAAGGAAGGAAGAAAGAAGATAAAATAAAATAAAATAAAGTTAAATAAAATAAAGTATAAAAAATAATTATTAAGAGAAAAAATTTTAAAAGTAAAAACAACAAAAAATGGACGGACAGAACCCTAGGACAAATGGTAAGAGCAAAGCTATACAGACAAAAATCACAGAGAGAAGCATATACATATACACTCACAGAAAGAGAAAAGGGGGAAAAATATATATCTTTGCTCCCAAAGTACACCTCCTCAATTTGGGATGATTCGTTGTCTATTCAGGTATTCCACAGATGCAGGGTACATCAAGTTGATTGTGGAGATTTAATCCGCTGCTTCTGAGGCTGCTGGGAGAAATTTCCCTTTCTCTTGTTTGTTCGCACAGCTCCTGGGCTTCAGCTTTGGATTTGGCCCCGCCTCCGCGTGTAGGTTGCCTGAGGGCGTCTGTTCGCTCAGACAGGACGGGGTTAAAGGAGCAGCTGATTTGGGGCCTCTGGCTTACTCAGGCCGGGGGGAGGGAGGGGCACAGAATGCGGGGCGAGCCTGCAGCGACAGAGGCCAGTGTGACGTTGCACCAGCCTGAGGCGCGCCGTGCGTTCTCCCAGGGAAGCTGTCCCTGGATCACGGGACCCTGGAAGCGGCGGGCTGCACAAGCTCCCGGGAGGGGCGGTGTGGAGAGTGAGCTGTGCTCGCACACAGGCTTCTTGGTGGCTGCAGTAGCAGCCTTAGTGTCTCATGCCCGTCTCTGGGGTCCGCGCTGATAGCCGCGGCTCGCACCCGTCTCTGGAGCTCCTTTAAGCAGCGCTCTTAATCCCCTCTCCTCGCGCACCAGGAAACAAAGAGGCAAGAAAAAGTCTCTTGCCTCTTCGGCAAGTCCAGACTTTTCCCGGACTCCCTCCTGGCTAGCTGTGGCGCACTAGCCCCCTTTAGCCTGTGTTCAAGCCGCCAACCCCAGTCCTCTCCCTGGGATCTGACCGAAGCCGAGCCTCAGCTCCCAGCCCCGCCTGCCCCGGCGGGTGAGCAGACAAGCCTCTGGGGCTGGGGAGTGCTGGTTGGATCCTCTGTGTGGGAATCTCATAGCTTTGACCTCCGCACCCCTGTGGCTGCGCTCTCCTCCGTGGCTCTGAAGCTTCCCGCCTCTGCCACCCCCCTTCTCCACCCGCGAAGGGGCTTCCCAGTGTGTGGAATCCTTTCCTCCTTCACAGCTCCCTCCCACTGGTGCAGGTCCTGTCCCTATTCTTTTGTCTCTGTTTTTTCTTTTTCTTTTGCCCTGCCCAGGTACAAGTGGGGAGTTTCTTGCCTTTTGGGAGGTCTGAGGTCTTCTGCCAGCGTTCAGTAGGTGTTCTGTAGGAGGTGTTCCACATGTAGATGTATTTCTGATGTATCTGTGGGGAGGAAGGTGATCTCCGCCGTCTTACTCTTACACCATCTTGAAGCTCCTCCACATGTGTTATTTTCAGTTGTTGCTGTTTGGTTGTAGCCTTTCTAGTGTGTGTTACGTGGCCTAATTTTTATTGTCGTTTTAAGACTTTTCAAGAAAGCTTTAGGCTTTTCTCGTTTGTGCTCTCAAGCAACGGTTTACACCTCCCTTAAATTATTTGCCACTACATCCTATAATCTCTTTCTTTGCCCCTTTACCCTCTTCTTGAAACCAGGATTGGCAGTCTTACTCCTTTTGTATTTGCAGGGCTCGGTAATGCTTGTGAATGAATGAATAAAGGAATGAGGGAATTGTGGGGACGAGAAATGTTGGGAAGTGATATTTCTTTATGATTACTGCTGTTGTGCCAGGTACTACTGCATAGTGCTAACATACTATCTCATTTAATTTTTATAAGATTAGTAAGAATAAGGTGTTATGGCCTTCATTTTACAGAAGGAGTAATTAAACAAGAGGAAATATCTTGTCACCCAGTCACAAAGCATAGAGCCTGGCTTTAAACCCAATGCTCTCTGAATCCAAAACCTGTGTTGATTTCACAACAACGTGCCACAATAGAAAAAACAAAACAAAACAATAGGGACCATTATTACTCTCATTACTACAACTATGACTACCTCCACTCATTGGATGCTTCCTGTGTGCCATATACCATGACGGCTATTTTTGAGCTACTATCTAATTTAATCATTTTAAGAATCTAGTGACTCAAACGTTATTATTGTTACAGACAAGTGAAATAGTCACTGAAAAGTTAAGTAATTTGTCCAAGATCAAACACCAGCTAATAAGCGATGAGCTCAAAACCAGGTCTAAGTGTAAAGTGTTTGTACTTCTATCAATGTAGGGAAAAATGCCTCAAAGATCTGAAAGTTTACCTGGTTATCTGACGGGATGGGAAGTCAGTCAGGTAACCAGGCAACCAGAATTCCCAACAAATTTTTCCAAGTATTCTTGGTTTTCTTAATTGCCTCCAATCATGATTTTAGTGGTGTCAATATTTGGCTAAATCTATGTATAATGAAAAAAGTACTCTGTAACCCTAAAAGAATCTTCTGTTCGCTGACTTACTGTGTTTTAAATCATCTTACCTATAATATATGTAAAGTATAGTACATCTGATTGACAATTTTTTTTAGATAGTAACTAATTGGCTACTCCTGCTTTTAACAATTTGGTCATCCATCCATCCATTCAATATTTATGCTACATAGTCATTTTTTCTTTTATTGCATAAATTCTACCTTAGAGCTATGTGAAATACTGGTAAGAATTCATGGTAAAGATAAATAAGAAACATTATAACAAGTATAACAATTAAAGGAATGTACTCTGATTTTATACTGATTTATATACTCTGATTTCAGAGTATCTTTCCAGGATTTATAGTAGGTTATTAAATATTGGAAATCCTCTACATGGTCATGTTTTGGAGGCAGGTATAAGTGGAAAAGAAGATGCATCATATGACTTTAAGCTTCAAATAATTTTAATCAATGTATTGATTAAAATTCTCAATATCCTATTTTGATGTTTCACCCATTCTTTTTGTGTCATGCTCATTTCTCTTCATGCCTTTTTCAAGGTTTTTTTGTTTGTTTGTTTGTTTGTTTTGTTTTAGTTCAATAGAGACCTGTGTTACCATTTGGCATATGTCTCCCTTGTCAGTGACATCTTGAAAATTAAAAAAAATAATACCTCCCTCGCCTGCATCCACTCAGGTTGGCTGCCTGTAACTGCCCCGTGCTTCAAAATATGTTACCTTATTAAATTCTGCAAATTGTTCTGAACATTGTCTCTATAAATGTTTTGGAAGGGCTTTACTGTCAGGTCAGCTTTCTAAGGGCTAGAAATATGTCAGACCTGGCAGCCTTACCTTTATTTAAGAGCCAAAATACAAATAAGTAGATTACAAAGCAATCAATCAATACAGCATTGCAGGATGTTGCGGTGCGGTTGGCATTGACCTCGAAGTTCGGCACCCTCATTTTACAGATGAGTAAGCTCATCCGTAAACCCTGCAGGAGCTGGGGTTTGCCTTGATTCCATTACAGCTGGCTGGGTAACCTTGGACATGCTGCTGTGCCTCAGTTTCCCCATGTACAAGAGAAGCGCTTTCCCCTTCTTAGATAATCCCCAGGCATTTCCCCACTTCAAGTATTTATGGTGCCATGACAAAGGTGATACATTGTATTTGATACATTTCTAGTTTTCAAAAAGCTTCTGACCTCACACAGAACATTCCTCTTATATTTTATGGGCTCTCCTTATATATTCTTTAAAAATTGGGCACACTATCAATCCATAGTTATTGGCAAAATCATAACTTTTATTCACTGTTGAAAGAGTAAACAGACAAAGATCTTTTCCCCATTCAGAGCATTTCTTCACTTTTTTCCCTTCCTGGTTTGTTGTTGTAGAGTTGCTTGGGGATATTAGGTTACTGACCTTTGTTTTTCTTTCTACAAGAAGCTTTCACTAAAGTATTTGGGGGAGGGGGTGGTCATATAAGAAACAATGACTCTCACATGCAAGTAATTAAATGGATGTAAGGCGAGAAAAAAGTGGCACAAATTTGAATTAATTTTCTTTCTGAAAACTTGTGGAGCCTAATCTGAAAGTTGTGTGCCAGAGTGCACAGGTTTTCTGAGAATATTACCTCTCTTTCGTTACATGGTTATATGGGTAAGTTTAGTAGCCTTGCGAGGCCTGGGCAGACAAGTTTGGCAATCTTGGCAAACAATCTAATCTGATGTTATGCACACTTTTCTACTCAAGTGTAAAAATCTATTTCATTCAGATACCACCTGCTATTCTTACGGCAAGTCTTTAGAATAGAGATCCTAAATGTGTCTAAAATATGTAATATGTCTGTGATCGAAATAAATAGAGACTGGGGTGACTTAACAAACTTGCTTTTACATGTGCTGACCAGCACGTGCAGAATTCTCAAGTAGGTTATGTTAGCCTTCCCACTTTCAATGCCTTTATGGATGTGGTGTTTATATATCCTAGATTTTCCAGGGCAACCCTGGGTTGTAAATATTCTGTCCTGTTGTTCCCATAAGTAAAATCATACTTGTCAAGCTATGTGTCATGAGTTTTGGTTTGGAAAATATGGATGCCGTATGTCCATCAGAGCCTGTTTTTTTCTGGCCTGATACCTTACGCTATTGCTCTACCATGCTCTACCGCTAGCCCACTTCCCATTCTCATCTGAGGCTTGTTTCTGCTTCAGTCCACTTGCTCTCTCTGCCTAGTGTCTAGGGGGCAATGTGAAGAGTAAACTAATCTGCGCTAACGGACAAGCAGGAGAAAACGGGGTCAGGAGAATCTACACATCTAGAGTGTTCTCCCTCCTCCCAGGTAACATAAGTGACACTCTGGAAATAGTGCCTTGGCTTCGCTTATCTGTAAGACAAAGTTGTTCTTTGGCTGGTTTGTGGGTGGAGCTTTCTTGGAGGAGACAGGACCCTCCTCATTTCACTGCAAGGTTGGCTTCCTACCCTGTCAATATCTACCCTGTCCGCCAACTTTGCATATGTGTCCCAGATATGATTAGATCCCTATAACGGAAGGAGAGGGCTAAAAGACCAGTGTGCCAACTTTACTTCTCTGCCCACAATTATTTCTTCTGGTATGTGTACACCGCTCACATGCTCTCTTTTATAAAGTTGGAAAGCAAAATTGTTTTATGACAATATTTGCTGAGACAGCAAGACAAATCTATGCCTCTCCATTGTTAAATCCCTTTCCCCACCCAACCCTGACTTCAAAGAAATTTTTTTTTCTTAAATGAGGAGGCTAAGTTTAACATTTATAGAAAGATGTTTAGGATTATTTGAAATATTTGTAGATTTCATGTTCATTGTCTGCCATTTTCCTTTTAGCATAACCTTGTTATTTCTGTTTATTTTATGTGATTTTATTATGTAAACATAAAGATTTCCACTAACTGTCCAAACAGCTTGCTTTTAAAATCTCTGCGCAACCACTTTTGTTTGTATCACCTTTTTTTTTCTTGTCTTGGTTTGGTACTTAACTGTGATAAATTTCATCTGCATTTCCTTTAACTCTTTAAAAACTAACTCCTCATTCCTCTCTGTTAAGCAGTTTACCTTTCAGAAATTCAATCAGCATTTTGGGGGCACTTTATATTATCTTAAAAAGCAACATCAGTACCTTGACTTTTCAATGCTGAGAGCATTTGCTGAACTAGATGCTTTCAATATGATCTATTATTTTTAATCATACATGGTTAAGTCTCAAGATCAGTTTCCTCAGTTTGCGGACTATTTAGGAAACTAGAAGAGCGAGCAAGCACACGATGCCTTTAGAAACAGGATACACATTTAGTGTCATTATTATCCTAATCAATATCTGAGTGATTAATCTGCTTTATTATCAAATCCAGGCTTTCCTTGCAGTGTGTTATCAGTTTGTTGTTCCTGTTCTTTTATATCCACATTCAGCTAATTTAGTGCTGATACTGTAGAGTCACCTGGTCTCTTTTGTTAACTGAAATCTTCTAATAATTGTATTTAACCGAGGCCTTGGTATGTATCAGATGTGTTAACTTCTAAAATCTTAACAACAAATCTGAAAGATTGGTATAATTATCCCCATTTTACAGATAGGAACATAAGTTTAGAGTGAGTAAATCATAATTTTTCAGTCTCACAGCTAGTGAGAATGAGGCTTAAATTCAAACCAAAGTGTGTCTGACTTAAAAACCCCCATTTCTAACCACTGTGCTGTAGTACTTCCTGTTAACGATGGATAAAGGTGTCTGTTATGTAAATCAACATAGTCACTGACGATGGACTTCCTTCTTTTATACTGAAATGTCCATATATGAAAGCATTTAATATTAGCCTTGTCCGGCTTTCTTTTTTTATTTGAAAAATGCCAAAAGCACATCATATATTCATAAAATTAAATAAAATAAGAGCTGAAAAGACTTCCTTATCCTTCCAAGTTCTTACACTCCTTGGTGTGTATACTTTCAAAGTTCTCCTAGGCATATCTAGAGGTGACTCCATAGATACTTCCTTTTTAATTTTTCACAGTCTTATCTTGAGGTTTATTACCAAAATTACTGTATCTTATTGCTTTCTGCTTGCATAGGGAACATATAAAAATTTATTCCTCAGGAAAATACTGTAAAATATCTTCATTTTTTTTCTTTTTTTATAAGGATTTTGAGAGTCAGAGTCTGTAAGCTGTGAATCAGTCAGGCAAATAG
Source organism: Monodon monoceros (assembly GCF_005190385.1). Classification (NCBI taxonomy): domain Eukaryota; kingdom Metazoa; phylum Chordata; class Mammalia; order Artiodactyla; family Monodontidae; genus Monodon; species Monodon monoceros. Next base: position 85,356,073 of record NW_021703772.1, on the reverse strand, counting down.
TTTTAAAATATTGACTTTTTTCTCCTTATATTTGCCCATTGTGAGACCATGGGGTGAGATATTTAGTCAAATACTTAATACTTCATACCATCTTTTTCTCTAAGTGGAGGGTTGGAGATTCTTACAGACCCTTCCCTCTTTTAGATCAGAAACTTCTTTTAAAAACATATTTAATATTGGCTCTTTGATGCTCCCATCCTCTACTGAAAATGGGGGTATTTTCATAATGACCAAGTCTGGGAGGCAAGGATGAAAGGGTAAAGGAAGGGCGGTCATCACTGCAGACATTCCAGGAGCACTTCTTTGGCTCCTTTGAATCCTTCAGAGTTGGTCTTGGGTAAAACTGCATAGAAGGTAGAGCTTGCCTTTGTCCTTTTCTTAACTAGGGCATTCTCCTTTCTGCCTTTGGGCTCCAACTGAAGGCTGTAAACCTATTACATTTCCGGTTACATGCCAGGGCCTTTGTTTTCATGTCTTGTTTCTCTCTGCTGGACTATGTAAACCATGCGAGGCAGGGACCTTGTCTTTGTAACCCAGCATCTAGTTAGTTCTGAATCAATGGGTGTTAAATGAAGACAAACCCACATATGAGTGATTGGATGATGACGAATGCTGTTTGGACTCCCTAGAATAAACCACAGGGATTTTCAGTGGGGTATTAACATTAGCCTGAGAAGCAGAATGTGCTCCTGGACAGAGCACAGGTTTGAAGTCATCACTCTCCCAAGCCCTCCACTTACCAGGAGTATGATCTTTGCTGAATTCTGAGGTTTTTGGTTTTAGCTGCTCTGTCCGTGACATGGGCATAACATCACCCATGGCCTGTGTTGCTGTCAAGATTCAATGATAAAATGATACAACCTGCCTGGTCCTGATTCAGACTACATTGACTTATTTATTTATTTACTTATTTCAATTTTTAAAAATACTTACTGATGGTAAAGTACCCATAACATAAAATCAACTATCTTAACAGTTTTTTTTGTTTGTTTGTTTGGTTTTTTTTGCGGTACGCGGGCCTCTCACTCTTCTGGCCTCTCCCGTTGCGGAGCACAGGCTCCGGACGCGCAGGCTCAGTGGCCATGGCTCACGGGCCCAGCCGCTCCGCGGCATGTGGGATCCTCCCGGACCGGGGCACGAACCCGTGTCCCCTGCATTGGCAGGTGGACTCTCAACCCCTGCGCCACCAGGGAAGCCCTTAACCGTTTTTAAGTACACAGTTCAAGAGTGTTAAATACATTCACATTGTTGTGCAACCAATCTACTGAACTCTTTTCTTCTTGCAAACCTGAAACTAGATACCCATTAAACTACAACTTCCCATTCTCCCCTACCCCTGGCCCTGGGAACTACCATTCTACTTTCTGTCTTTGTGAATTTGACTAGTCAAGGCACCTCATATAAGTGGGATCTTACAGTGTTTGTCTTTTTGTGACTGGCCTATTGCACTTGGAATAATGTCTTCAAGGTTCATCCATGTCATAGTATGTGTCAGAATCTCCTTCGTTTTTAAGGCTGACTAATATTCCATTGTAAGTACATATAGACCACATTTTGTTCATCATTCATTCATCCCTGAACACTTGGTTTGCCTCCACCATTTGGCTATTATAACTAATGCTGCTATGAACTTGGGTGTATAAATATCTCTTCAAGACCCTGCTTTCAATTCTTTTGGGCATACACACCCAGAAGTGAAATTGCTGGATCACATGGAAATTCTATTTTTAATGTTTTGAGGAACTGACATGCTGTTTTCCATAGTGACTGCACCATTTTACATTCCCACTAGTGGTGCACAAGTGTTCCAATCTCTCCACAACCTCTTCAACGCTTGTTATTTTCTCTTTTTTTGACAGTATCTAGCCTAAAGGGGTTGAAGTGGAATCTCATTGTGGTTTCACTTTGTATTCTCCTAATATTTAGTTATGTTGAGTATGTTTTTACGTGCTTTTTGGCCATTTGTATTTCTCCTGTGGCGAAATGTCTATTCAAATCTTTTGCAGACAATATAGAATTTAAATTGATAGCAATAACAATATGACTACTACTGCTATGGATGATCATTCATTAATCTGATAATTTTTATGTGGCCTCATCTGTGCCAGAGCCCACTCTAGGAATTAGAGATACAACAGAGGGAAAAATAGACAAAAATTCCTCCTCTCAAGGAGCTTACGTACAAAATAAATGAGTAAAATATAGAATATATTAGGAAATGATAAGAGTAATGGAAAAACCAAAGTGCAGAAGGAAGATAGGAATTGGGAAGGGATTGGGTTTTAGATAGGGTGGCTAGGAAAAGCTTCCCTAAGAAGGTGCAGACAGTTTTGAAGAAAGTGAGGTAGTGAGTGGTAGCAGTATCCAAGGAAAGAAATTTCTAGACAGGAAACAACCAGCACAAAACCCCAAGGCAGAAGTATGCCTGGTGTCAGTGTCAGTGCCATTGGGCTGGCGTCTAGGGAAAGGAAGGATAACAGGAGAGGAGGGCTGAGGTAGGGGTGTGTGTGTGTGTGCATGCGCACACATATGCCCAGTCAGGTAAATCCTTGTAAGATTTGCCAGATAAAATATAGATGCTCCATTAAATTTTAATTTAATTTAATTTCAGTTAAACAACAAATACTTTTTAAAAGTACAAGTATGTCCCAAATATTGTATGAAACATGCTTGTACTAAACATTATTCATTTAACTGGGCCCTTATATTTTTATTTGCTAAATCTGACAATGCTCCTCGTAGGCTATTGTAATGACTAGCTTTTACTCAGGGTCAGATGGGGAGTAACACCATCTGATTTAGCTTTAACAAGGTCACTTGCTGCTGTGTTGAGAATATACCCCAGGGAAGCAATAATAGAAACAGAGAGACCAGAGAGGAGGATGTTGCATTAATCTACACAAGAGATGATAGTAGCTTGGACCAGAGTAGTAGCAGTAGAGGTGGTGATAAGGGGTCAGATTTTGAAGGTCATTATCAATTTTATACATGTGCTTCTCCTTCTAGTAATTTTAAAAGAGAATATCCAAAGCAGGCAATGTTTTGTCTAAAGGAATGACTCTTCATTCATCCAAAAAACCATTTATTTAGCATTTGTACTGTACTAGCACTGACACCATACTAGCTGCACACAGTTAAATAAAAACCCAATCTCAGGACTCAAGGAATTTGTAGTGTAGCTGGCGGAATTCCGACTATGTGCTGTCTGGTTTAGGGGAAATACTCGAGGCAAACATGCTTGGTACCCAGAAGTCCTATCAAGTAGATGGCATCCATTATCTTATAAGAAGGGTGGCCATATAGTTTATCATCCAAACTGGGATACTTCTGAGACTGAAAAGTTGTGTTACTAATAATTACGCCAGGTAAAGAGCTGCAAATCAGCACTGCCCCAGGCGAACTCAGATCTAAGGTCTTTGTACTCTTGAGGTCCACTCCAATAGTGGTTTTGAGTACAGGTGGTGAGAAAGGGGCATAACATGTCGCCGACTTGTAAACTTTTAAATGAATTCCCATGGTTTACCTATCAACCACAAGAAATAAAATATTTATTATCTAAAAAATTAGGAATAACATGCAGGCAAAATAAAGGAATATTGGTCACAGGGCAAGATGTTTGTATGTTTATCAGTTGGTTTGCCATAGATTATCTGGATGTGAATCTGTAGTTATCCTTATAACAAATGTTCCGTTCACTGTGTAGGGAAAAAGCATGGTTAAGTGAAATTTGATCTGACTTATAAAGAGTATAGAGAAAGCTCCTTATGCCTTCCTTTCTTTGGATGGTATTATTTTGGCTCGTCATGTATTGCTTGTTGAAAAGTGCTTGTTATTCTTACTAAGTGACTTAAGGGTTTTTAGACATCACTATTATCCTTAGACCAATGAGGAAAAAGCATGTGAAGTATTTACAGCTTTATTGCAAGTTTTATGTGCTGGAAGTAAGGTATATATATCCTACCTTATGGAAGGAGTCTATTTTCTGCTACTGAATCAGGCCTGGGGGCTTTTTGGTCACTGCAGTGAGAGTGCTCGTGAGTAAATGCAGATGCATTTTAGTGCATGGTAATGTGATTTTTAAAATTGTTCAAACAATCAATTTACTGTTGTCATCACATCTCTTCAGATTTTCCAGTGCAAATTTGACACCATTGTTCTTATTAACAATTAAAAAAAAAGTTTTGGCCCTCAAGTTTCCATTATAAGGGATGCATTCTTGAAGTTATCGTTACATTAAAATTCTTACTACAAATGAAGCCAGCTAAAAATGTTTACCAACTTGAATTGAGCTCATCATGTTTTGTTTGCTGAATAGTGTTTTGTGATTTCACCAACATAAGAATGAGTCTCCAAACTATTTTTAAAAGTAGAGCTTTTACTCTAAAGAAGTGCTTGCCTCATTTTCTTCGTGCTACTCCAAACAAGATGTTGTTTATTACTTTGAAACACTATATGTAAACCCCAGGAATATGTTAAATATGATTGAAGTCTTGGCTGTCTTTAACAAATTGAAGTTTCCAGAAATTTAGCTGTGTTTAAAAACCAAAGCCATGTTTTCAGGAAAGATTTCTATTTCCAAATATGTGGTTGCCCAAACCTTTTATATTTTCATGTCAAATTCAGCTGCCAAATAACACACACTGTACCTTAGCTATAATAGCAAAACACACATAGACTTCAGATTTTAAGAAGCACTGCAAGAACAACTATGATCATATTTCTTGAACTTGTGCTATGCATATGCATAGAAGTGTGTTTTAGAGTAAGCTGTGTAAGGCACCGGTCACTTACACTGGTACAAATTGACATGCACAGCACAAGATTTGTACTGTGTGACAACTGATCTGGGAAAGTACAGGAATTCCTAGCCAGACCAAAATGAGGTCAAGGAAGTCGCTTTTATAATAATAGTGGTTATCTGTTGAATGTGTGATCTGGCAGTGATATGATATTGACCATAGGCGATTATGCATATTTCTAAACTGGTTGTGATCAAGCCCGGAGTAAGAGAAATCCCCTAGTTTGTGATAAAAGGCTATTTATTGCCCTTTTATTTCCTTCATATGCTTTGCTTAATCATTTATAAAAGACAAATTAAAAGTGAATACTAATTTCATTTTGTGTTTTATTCTGTATTCTTTCCTACACGTTAGGGATATCTATTAATACATGCTCTTAATAGTTTTGGCACAAGTTCAATGTCAACGAATGAATGAGGTACTCATTTTATAGTCTTCTTAAGGGACAATAATGTGGTTCAGTGACAATGTGTCTTTATTTCTTTGGGGGCAGGGTTCTCTGATATGAGTCATAAGGGATAGAGACCTATTAGTTATTTTTTTCTCAGCTAGTGCAATGATGCAAAATTTTTGTTCCACTATAATGCATTTTCTTAGAATGGCATTATCAGGAATAGTGTATAGATTAATGCCTGAGAAACTGGTTGATCACACGGGATTTTACTTTCCTTTATCCCTTCAATGTGACTGAAAACTCATATTCTATATTTTCATATCAATGACAATGTGATGACACAGCAAAGGAGTTATATTGGCTTGTTGCACACATCAACTGTAGTCTTCTTTTCTTTGTGGAAAAAATATGTTTATTTTGAACAAGAAAAAAGAAACTTGAGCGTTTTAAGTATCAGGAAGGCGACGTTAGAGAGGATGTTGGCTGTTGTTGGCTGTTGTTTACCTACTCCGTGGGCAAAACAAGGAGAAATGGGATTGAATTTTAGTAAGACAGGTTTCAATTAGTCATGCAGAAGCACTTACATAACACACCACAATGGGTTGCAATGGCTACCTTCTTTATTCCCAGGGACTCCTTCTGCTCTATTCACCAGGGCTCAGCACAGTGCCTGGCACAGAGGAGGTGCTCAACTAATATCAAATGAATAAAGAGAAAGAAGGAATTAGGGAGATGCTTATAAAAAACATAATAAGGTATTAATTTTAAGGTTTAACAGTGCCATTGTTTTAGAACATCTGCAAGGAAATCAAAATTGTAAATATTGAAGAATCTCCCTGGAATTTTAAAATGATAACAATATGCCATATTTACCTACACAGTTTCCATTTTTTCCTCAGACATTTTTCCTTTAAAGCAGTACAGTATAAAGGATATGGAGCTGTCATATTGACAGTAGTGGGCTGGGAGACTTCTGGCTCCAGCACAATTCACTACTTGTGGAGAGCCAGGGCTATTAGCTGCAGTGGTTGCCTTCAAGAAGCCTCTGAAGATGGAATATTCTGGAGATGTTAAGAGGTACGCATTTTGTCTATTTCTGAAGGGTTTTTCCACTGAGTGCTTTTATGTTTTTTGTGGGTGAGAGGGAATGTGGTCAGTTATATATTATTCTTTCTAACGTTCAGCTGGACCTCAAGAGAGGATCTTATTTGAAAGATGTAAAAAAAAGCTTCAAGCAAGGAGCCAAGTGTAGCCACCAGACATTGAGGAGTTCTGAGTGCTCAGAGAAGGTACCCCTTCCACCACATGTGGACTGCTTGTCAGAGGACCGGCCAGTGCCAGATGCCAACCAGAGAAGGCCAGTCAGCATTGCACAGTGCCCAACCCTTGGGTTGGGGTTTGGTGGCTCAGGCTCCAGGGACTTCTGTGCTAGGTTTCTGGTGCAGATGGTATCTGGGGCTGATATGGGTGGGGCCATCTCATTCATTAGGAACTGAAGGCACTCCAGAGCTTACAAGTTTCATGGGCCTAGGAAAATATTTAAGGCTTGATCACAATTATATTGGTTGCAAATTACAAGAAATACGAAATCCAGACTAATAAATACAAGCAAAATGCAGCGTTATGTCAGCTTTGAAAAGAGTATCGTAAAAATATCATTACACTTTTTTTTAAAAAATTAATTAATTAATTAATTTTTGGCTTCATTGGGTCTTCATTGCTGCGTGTGGGCTTTCTCTAGTTGCGTCGAGCAAGGGCTACTCTTTGTTGCAGTGTGTGGGCCTCTCACTGCGGTGGCCTCTCTCGCTGCAGAGCATGGGCTCTAGGCCCATGGGCTTCAGCAGTTGTGGCTCGTGGACTCCAGAGCGCAGGCTCAGCAGTTGTGGCGCATGGGCCCAGCTGCTCCATGGCATGTGGGATCTTCCTGGACCAGGGCTGGAACCCGGGTCCCCTGCATTGGCAGGCGGATTCTTAACCACTGCGCCACCAGGGAAGCCCAATATCATTACATTTGAAAACAGTTTTTAGGTTAAACATTTTCACTCTGCAAGCCTTCTTATGTGCTTGATGATGGGTTGAAAATAGTTGATTATAAATTTGGCGTATCACTTGAGAAACAAAATTATAAAGATTCCTTGAAATAAAATGATAAACATTGCTTCAAAATTTTTACAGCAAAATGATTTTACTTAATGTGGAACGTGAGTATATTTTAATCTGTTTGATATAATTGCTCTCTAGAAGTAATGGTACATGGGGTCTGCAGAGCGTTTAAGCTGCCTCAAATCTGGGAGACTGAATGGGAAAAAGTATGAGGTTAGGTATATTTTAAAGGGTGCTAAGAGAACATTACATAGATGCCTAGCAATATTTCCTTATAAAGTGAAGTATCCAATGAGCCCCTTGCTTTCAATGAAATATTTTATGGCATGCAGACAGATAACTTTGAAAGCGATGGATCTAATCCTTAAGTATATTCTACTTGATAGCCAACCTGGATGAGGAGAAGGTGATAATTTGACCTCATGTAAATAATGCTGTGCAGTGCATCTTGTGATGTGTGCTTTTATGTTAAAATGCTTAAAATTGGTTTAATCTGTACAGCCAGGACAAATGCTCATTGTTTTCTAGTTGACTATACTCCTTTGGCATAGCTTGTGTGTTGGGGAAGGGAGATGACACCTCCAGTTTCAGTAAGAGGAGTTGTCAGTGAATGTACAGCTCTCTCTGAAGTAGAGTTATTTCTTAGCATGCTCTGAGCTTTGCCTGATAATGTGAAATGACTATTTTAAAGTATGTTTTATTCCTTACATAACCACACTATTTGCACATCAACAGATAAGAGTGCCCGGGTGCTTCCATTCCAGACTGCTCTTAATTATGTTTTTAACATCCTAGAAGGGCTATATTTGTAATTCAGTGAGTCCTTCAGTGCAGGCCATTAAATTTTGTTAATTAATATAGTTGTCTAGTATTTAGATAGAATAAATTACTCATTTTTTATTTCAGTATCTTGTATTCTTAACACATGCTTCTAGCTGTGACAGACACTCAGGTGTACTTATGTAATAACAGCTTTAAGTTTCATTTTATCAATGTGCACACGTTTTGGATGTCATATTTCTACAGTGTTTTTAGCTTTCGCACCTTACTCTTTTTTCCTTTCACAGAACGCTATGAAGTATTTGTTGCAAGTATTAGTTTCATTCTTGATAGATGAGGCAACTGAAGGCATGGACTGTTGAAACTAGTTGCAAAGCCACAGTCTTTACTTAATCCCCAGGGAAGGGCTCTCTCCAGATTTCCAAAGGAATTCTCCCACAGCCTTTGATGAAAAAAGGCAGGATGTAGAGTTTTAGTGATTAATTCTCCAGCTCCATGCTCTTCCCTGGGTTAGCCCAATTCAAAGCATCTTTAGGTAGAAGCTAACCCACAAGCCCCATTAGGAAGGGGCCCCGAATGTCTTGTCCACCTGTGTTTCCTGGGCACAAGATCATAATAATGACTAATAAGCATTTGTTGACTCAGTGAATGAGTGAATAAATGAATGGGAGTAAAGGCTCCTAACAGAGGTTTGCCAATGGCACCTGGCGCCCTCTGCAAAGCTCAGGAACAGTGGGCCTCTATCTGACCAATGACATGGCACAACCTGTGAGGACACCACCGTCAAAATGGCTCTCTTGGCCTGGCTTTGTCCTCTCTGCCCGCTTCACTCGTTCCCCTCAGGGCATCTTGAGACCTGGGTCTGGTGCAGAGGCCACCAAGTTTTGATCTGTTCCTCTGCATCAGAAGAGGTTAGGAAGCATGAATCCTATTCAGATTGGATGAGGTAAGTGGAAGGGGGCTAAATGCCTCCCAGGTGGTGATGGGCTGGGCCTTACAGCAAAGGCATAGAGGGCGTTAGCCCTAGAACTGTGTCTGTGCAGCACTTCTGACCTGCATCTGCATGGTTCAGCATGCCTCTGCTTCGGCACCAACCTCTCCTTCCTTCTGACCTTTCCCGGAGACAGCTAGCATGCTGTCCCCGCAAAATGGCCTTGGCTGAATTCTGCTGGGTGCAATGCTGCTGCCCTAAGGAAGGTGCAATAAACAGCCCTATGCGGTGCCTCGCACTGCGTGCTGGGAGCACGTTGCTGAGGTAACTGTTCCTTGGTCTCTACCGAGCCTTCTAGAGGAGGGGCACAGGGACAAATTTCTCCATGGTCTCATAAACAGGAATAATTGCATCTCTCCTGAGCAAATGGCTTCTTCTTTGTTTTAGGGAGACTGCAATTCATGTAATGGGTCATGTTTCCCTCTTTATGTAGCCTGCCTAAAGGCTCAGGTTCAAATTCACAGCCTACCCCCGGCAAGTATGTAAGACTTCCTTGCAAGAATTTTGTCTCTCTTATTTTCACTGTGTTTTTCCTTAGACTCATTTTATTCACCTATTTTAAATTTAGTTTATCTTATTGTACTGAATGCATTTTTGTCTCTTTGTATTTTGTTTGTTTGCTTTTTTAATAAACCAACTTAAATTCTTTTAAGAAAAAAAAAACAGGGTATAAAGAAATAAAAATAAAGACCAGTGAGTTCATGTAACACCTTTCAGTTTTTTAAAAAATTCCCCAGGCCTTAATTTCATACCTTTTCCTCCTCTGATCTCAACATCAGTCCATCACTGTCTAGTGTCATAATCCCTTCTGGAATTTTTTTTTTAAGGAATTTGACCATTATATTAAAAGTAAGGTGTTAATAGCTGATCCCTACAGCTGCTACTTTCTAGAAATGTGAATTTAGCTAAATTATTTAATCTTTTTCATTTGTAAGAAGAGTCATAATATTTATTTTGTCTGAAGGTTGTGAAGATTATGTGAAATACTGTTTGTAAAGTATCTAGTACCTTATTTGACACATGGTAAGCCTTTTGTTTAAAACAGTCTCATAAGTGGAAAGTGCACTGGACTCGGAATATAACGTCTCTGCTTTTTCACTCATTAGCTTATGACTTTGGGCAAATAAATTTTACTTGGAACCACATTTTAATCATATGTAATTTTATGGCATGGCTTAGAGAATCCTTACGGTTCTGGCTTTACTGTTATTCTTGGAACCTAAGGCTGGCCCTAAGTAACCTGTGAGAGTGTGCCCCCATTCTGTCCTCCCTAGAAATGGCATGGATATATTCACCTGGGCAAAGAAATGTCTGGGGAAAAGGGATCCAGATCTGAAGCAGGGAAACAAAACGGTCCATTGGGCTGGTCTTTATATTCTTCACTGGTGCCGATTATGATATTTGCAAGTGTAGTAGGGTCTTCTGGTATACCATGAATTGCTAGTGATTATAGTCCTGAACTCAAGTGGATTTCAAAATACATGCCATTATGGTTGCTGCTCTCTGTAGTGAAATGGTGTGTAACCCAGTCGTTTGGTGAATACATGGAGAGGTAGCAGTGGAACAAAGGGAGCTACTGTTGCTGGTCAATGACCCTGTTGGCCAATGACCACATTTGGTTCAGTCATGGAGGCAATCAAAACAAGTGTCTGTGTCCAAGATATGGTTTCTATTCAGGAACTAATGGGCAATAGGAGATCTCCAAAGCAAGAGGGAACTCATTTATCAAGAAGATAAATAAGAGTTTGTAATAGATAATGTAGAAGAATAATCTACACTGAAATGAAGCTACACTCTTAACAATTCAAGGTGCAGGGGAGCTTTGTGGTTAAGAGCACAGAATTCTTTAGTGTGTGGTTTTGACCAAGTTACTTAATCTCTCAAAGCCTCAGTTTCCTCATATCTCAGAAGAATATTGATACCTCATATGGTTGTTCTAAAGAGATAATATAAGTGCCAAGATATGTTACTCATGGGTAACTATTATTATTAAAACTATAAGTACTATTACAAAACTCAAATTCACACTGGACTTCAAGGTTTTGCTACCCCTAATCTAATAAACTATACACACTACAAGAATAAATGTTAAAAACAAACCATTAGGTGATCCAGTGGTTTGTTGGAGTAGAGTGCATATGCAGAGAAAAAAATTCTAATAAATGTTTGAATCAGTGTACCATGTCCATTAGTTTTTGTCTCTGGGATCTCACTTTAAAAAGGTCGCCATCTACTTTTGCTTTTGGTTGATTTCATTCTGTGTGTATAAGTTGGGATTATAAAGTAAAGACACTAGTTTCCATGAACTTCCCCCACTACTCTATAATTCCGTTTTTTCTACTTCTTTTGAAGCTTTCATCTCCTACCTTTGTGTGGGGTAAATGTAAATTAGCTCAGCTTGTTTTAAGAAAGCATTATGACCCTGAATCCTGAAAACTCTTTATTTTGTAACATAACTTTAAAAATGGTAAAAAAACTAACCCAGAAGAAAGTGAGTGGTAAGAGACTGTGGTACTACTGTTACAAAAACAGAGAAACCACTGAAAACTAGTCTGGTTTGGGTTCAAGTATTTTTGTTTCCATGAGCTTTAACTTTTGCTTGGTCCACTGAAAATTCAGAGAAATTTTGAGATTCTAAGTGGTAACAATGTGTGGTAGTTACAGCCTCAGAACAGAGCACCTGGGAGTGGTGGTTTTCTTGTGTATCACTGTTTGAATCTTTCAGAAGAGAAGTGAAATTCTATAATCCAAGTTTCATTGATTTATTTAATTTTGACCTTCATTTTTATGTGCAATCTCTCCTATGTCAAGTCACATGCTGGTCCATTTGGATTTGAAAGTTTATAGATAATTTTGCAGGCAGTATTTTCATAGAAAAGAAATTAGAACTGAAAACTAGGATTCTGGCTGCCTGGCACTTAAAAATCATGCTACCCTTAATTCAGTTTTTAAAAGATGTTCCATATTTATTTATTGATTATTGAATTAATGCACTAGTTTTTACAAGTAATTTCTCTGCATTATTTTTTTATTTAAAAACTTTTTTGAGTTGTGGTTACAAAACAGAAGGTAAAATTTCCCATCTTAACCATTTTGAGTGTACAGTTCTGTAGTGTTAAGCACATTCACACTGTTGTCCAACAGAGTTCCAGAACTTTTTCATCTTGCAAAACCAAAACTCTAGACCCGTTAAATAACTACTCCCCATCTCCTCCTCCCCAACCCCGATCAGTTCAGTTTTGAAGTGGGGTATGTATATGTTTTGTGATTAGGTCATTTAGGTGAATTGCAAACTGTAGGGTACTGTGTGCTTACTTGAAAGTATGGACAAGAGGCAAGCATGAGTGTTCTTAGTGGGTACTGCTATCTCAGAGCCTTCATTTACTTAACTGAAAGTGTTTAAATAATGCTCAGGGTCCTGGCTGGGAAATGAACATCATGGAAGAGGTTTAAGTGAAAGAAAGAACGAGTGAGGTTCTGACACCCTGGTACAGATCTCCTCCACTTACTTAAAAAGTCAAGATGATGAGATCAAGTCATCTCATTGGCTATCTACCATCACTACCTTCATAGCTACCATGTACTAACATGATGGGTGAAATATGGCAAGATAATAATGACGATGATGGTGTTGATGTGACGGTGATCATGAGAATAGTGATCACTCAGACTCATGGATGTTCCATCTTCTATCAGATCTCTTGCCTGATAATGTTCCAAAGTTTGGAAACTGTGTTTGATGATACTCCTTTAGCCTCCACAAGGTTAAATTCATAGACCTCATGACCTAGAGTCACTTAAGACTTGGTTCTAGAGTGTTTCAGGTACGTTTTACATTAAACAAGTTTTTATGAGTCAATCTGGGAATTTAATTATCATTTATAAACTTGTTCCCTTGCTAAAAATGTATTTTGAGTCCAAAACAAATAAATTAAAAATTTTAAGGAAACGATCCTTTAAAGTAGGAAATTATCTCAACTTGTTCTTGTAATTCTATATCAGCATTTAATAAAATATTTTAATTTGGTTTTGGAATAAAAGCGATAGCTTAATTTTAATAATGGAGGAGAACAGTAGGATACCTAAAAAATGAACAGTATTGCATATAAGTTCTTTGAATTAATTAAATACAAAGTCATTTATATATAGTTATTTGACTTTGAAATATAGGGTAAGTTTTTAAACTTTGAATGTTTTAATGATGTTTTTCTTATTTTGATGTTAACGTGAATTTTTACATCTCTCAACTCACATATTTTGCCTACTCTTGGCTAATCCTGAGTGGTAGGGAGAGCTAACCTAAAATTAAAAGTGTGTTTCAAACAATCTACAGATTAGTTGATCCAAGCACAGATAACCAAGTACAGATGGTGTTAGTACTACTTAGGTAGTGATGGGCTACAGGAAAATAGAATGAGAGGAATATGCAGTTTGGGTGAGCTATTTAACTGAATCTGGGTGGCAATATGCTTCCGAGAGTTTTTTAAGATCTTTCCAGTGGTGGAGTATATAGAGATAACTCCAGTATTAATTATAACGTTGGCATACGAAAAAAACCCATATGCTAACATCTCTTACCTCATTCATTGCTTGTACTGATGAGCTGATTTGGTCTCTAATCCTGGGTTCTTTTCCTTTCTTGAAGCCCCATCTGATTCCCTCTCTCTTCGTTGATAGGGACACCCTTTCTGGTTGGAGGAAGACCATTTTTAAGACAAAAGAATATGGGTGGCTGCGCTCCTCTGCTAGGACCTACACCAGAGTTAATATGGTGAGTGCACTCTGACCAGACTGTCATCTACAACTTGGGGACATTAACCAATATGGAAAGTGTCCAGGGATATGTAGAAATGACACCGGATTAGAACCCTAGGGGCCTTGTGGATAGGTTTAAGGAAACAATAATAATTTCATCAGTATTTACCAACAGTTGAATGTTTTCCATGTGCCAGGTGCTGTATGTATCATCTTGTTTAACCTTTACAAAACCTTATAAGGTAAATCTTCTGACTAATCCCATTTTGAGATTAAAAAAACCCCAGAGATTTAGAGAAGTTAAATCATGTTCCTCAAGCTTATGCAGGTGATAAAAGATCTGGGATTCACCCAAAGATTGCCAGACCCAAACACAAATATGTCAGTTATCCTCCTAGTGTTGCTACAGTGGTGGTGGGGATTTGAGACTTGGTTGCTGTACTTTGGGTGACCATTTTGCCTAGTTATTGCCAATTAGTTAAGTTTAAAGTCCTTTACAAAGTTCTCCTTTGTTCTGCTTCCTTCCTCTTTTTTACGTCTGGTTATTTTCTTCGCTCTTCTCATATCACTCTCAGATTGGACACAAAGGTCATGATTCCTGCTCATTCTCTTCCCTCACTGCAAAACCTGGATTAATTAAGACAGAGGAGCCAGAAATATGGTGACCAGTCAGTTTCTCTTCCTGTGCACTTTAGCCCAGCTATCAGGATGAATTTAGATTAGGCATACTCAAGGATATACATGAGTAATAACTATAAGCTTTCTCATAGATAACTGTATTGGGTGTGTTTAAATGTACAACTCTGTTTTTCTATTATTATGTGATATTTCATGTTGACTTGTCAAACTGAAAAATACCCATATTGATTTTGCAGAAAGCTTCACGTGTGAGATAAATGCACTCAAAGACTCCTCACAAGTAGCTCTTTGGAGCTTCAGATGTGAAATGGATCATTCCTCAATCTGTAATAGACCCTTCTGTGAAGCTCTTCAATCAAACCTGAGAATTCAAGGTGAAATTGAGGGGAGGATGGGAAACCCCTACAGGGGGATTTGAGTAAAGTGGCTGAGCGAAAACCTGGGGTACTTGCTGAGTCTTTTCTTCATTTCTTTTCTTGAGCATAGGAAGACTGTCAATCACTGTGTGACCTTACATGCTGTATGTGTGTAATGCCTGGGTACAACGAGACAAGCTGTAGAGGACTCCCTCTACACATGCACCTTTGATTTCTTTCCATTTGTCGTTTTTTCCTGACAACCTTCAGGTTATTTTTAAAGTGGTTATTTTATACAGATTTATTATTTTATTATTAGAGTTTCTCTTTCCATGAAATTATTTATATTGTTATAGCTGATAGGATGAATTTTTTTATCTTTTGAGAAAAGCATTAATAATCTTTTAAGAAAGTTAGTGATGTATGATAACTAGTTAGAAAGAATTGTCGTATTTTGTTAAGTGATGATCCTGGTAAGTACATCTTATTTAGAACTCATGTTTGTAGATCATGTAATGACTTTTAATTAGTTTGTTCCCAGTAAAGCAATAAGACAGATTTACCCCTACTAAGGGAAACAGTATTCTTCTGAAATTAGTTTTTATGTCACATTTTTTATTTATTTGGGGGCACATTTTCAATTGGATATTTCTA
The DNA here is from genome assembly GCF_005190385.1 of Monodon monoceros. Taxonomy (NCBI): domain Eukaryota; kingdom Metazoa; phylum Chordata; class Mammalia; order Artiodactyla; family Monodontidae; genus Monodon; species Monodon monoceros. The sequence continues at coordinate 85,340,602 of NW_021703772.1, read as the reverse complement.
GGTTAAGTAAAAGAAACTCTAGAATTTTCAATGGGCTATTTATTTAGTTTGGGGGAGCTGTGAATCCTGACACCAAACTGAGTAATAAGAATTATGTTTTGGAATTTATGCTCAAATGTAGAATATGTTTGATAATAGTTTTTTGTGCTGCAGCTGCGGTGAAATGATTGCTCTCCCATATCTGTGTCATAGCTTTTCTAAGCCACAGAGACGGTGTTGTTTGTAAAGCTCGAATATTAGTATAATCTTAAGAGCAGCATATTAATTGCCCGGGAGGTTTACATATTTGTTCTACACACGTGATTAAGGATCACGGCATCTTTTACAGCATAATTTTAGAGATGGAGAAAATGACTATTGTTAATACTTGCTACTCTCAGTTTCCTCTACAGCAATGCCCTTACACCTTTCTTTTTCAGGCATTTTGTAGCATCCTAAACAGAAGGATATTGAAGGGAGCTGATTCTGCTTTGATCCTTGTGCTTGTTGTCAAAGCGCTTGGGATTGAAGAGACTGTTGGCTACAATTGACTGTGACAATTAGGAGATGATCAGAGCCCTAGAGTGGAGCACTTAAAGGGTAATTTACATGTCAGTTTGTCGAATAAAAAAAAAAAGATATTCAGCTAAGATTTTTTTCCCTTCAGAGCCTTGTAAACTGCAATTTGTGCTCTGGTAAGAAAAACCTGGCAGAGGAGTTAGGATAGCCATTACCATTTGAAAAGAAGCAATCATAAGGCCGCTGCTGAGCCCTTTGTCCACTAAAAATGCTGATTTGCAGGCAGTGAGTGAAAAAGTGGAACCGTCACTAAATAAAACGTAGAGTTAGGTAACTACCTCCCCCCCCCCTTGGTGACTTTTTAATGTTGGTTAAAGGTGCTTTTTAAAAAACATATCTTAAGTCCTACACTTACTATCATTATAACATTGTTATTGGTCATGAATGTTCTTTCCTAAAAACATAATAAAAGGATGCATTGAGGAAGTGGTAGGTGGAACGCGTGCCAACAGTCATTTGAAAGGCTAGAGCTGGCTATCAGTTGAATCTTATTCTTTTCCCTTTTGTATACCATCACAATTTTCTAGTCATCCTTTGCGCTATTTTCCCCCTACTGTATCAGGGTGCTCCTAGGTTTTTACATTTTTTATTTATACTCCAATTTTAAAGTAGAACTGTACTTCTAACCTTTGCATATTTAGCCTATTTGGGTGTATTTGGCTAAAAAATAACGTAGTTTCAGTCCATGATTTGCTATCCACATGTGGTCATCTCTATACTTTTCTATTAGGTAATCCATATAAACAAGTAAACAAAAATAGCTAGAAAGCTAAAAAAAAAATAATTGACGGTAAATATATGCTGATCCATTTAATTGTCAAATAGAATTTAAAAAATTAGTTCAGAAGCATTTTTGTCTCCCCTCACCCACTGGAAATCATTAATAATAAAAAATAATAACATATAGTTGCAAGATTTTCATTTGGATAATTGTCTGAAGAAAAAAGTTAATCTATCAACATAAGCATCCTATCCAGACATTTAAATTTGGTGTGTGTATTTAATTCAGATACGTATTAACTTTCGATGGCGGATACATCTTATATTCCATTTTTTGGATACTCGGCTATGGTGAAGGCCATTCGCAGAAAGGCAGCAGAGGGTTAGGAATGAGTTTGTCTTTATTCTAAAACGTTAGCCTTTATTGATGAGAGCTAGGAACATGCATGTCCTTCAAAAGCCAGAGTTTCCAGCAGCCAACTGCTGTTCTGGACACTGTATGTTGAGTTTTAAGGCTGCCCTTCCATTAAAGACGTTCACTAACTTTCAAATAAGAGGGCTTTATTTCTCTTCATTTAGTCCAATACCTTAACAACAACACATTTTTTTTCCCCAAAAGATGCCTTACAAAAGGAGTCACATTATACTTTTCAGAGTTTATGAAAATCACAATAGTCAATGTGGAGACAGGTTGAAAGAAGTCAGTAATTCAGAGGCAGATGTGGGGTCTCCTGTCTGCTTTGCAAGGAAGACCCTGAGCTTTTTTGGAAAGTTTTTCAACTCTCTAGTTTTCCTGTGTGCATGGCTCCCCTTGCAAAGAAGAACACACAGCAAGAAAAAAAAAAAACAAAAGTGAATAAGTGCATAGGTTATTAAGTACAAAAAGGATAATGAGAGAGAGAGTCAGAGAAGGGCTGGGTTTCCTTAGCATGTGTCTGGAGAAGGCAGGCAATGGTAAATTTGTATCAAAAATCAGGCACAGCAGGAGGTGTTCATCTCCCAGGTAATGGGTAAATGATGAGCAGATGAGCCATCCTTATATTGATGTAAGTATTTTGTTCCAGCCAGTCACAATTAACTTTGATTTGTTTTTACTTTCCTCTTATAGGTTTGCATTTAAAACACTCTTGGAGCACTAATTGTATAAAATTCTGGTAACTGCACATTTTCTTTTTAGAGAGGTAATGAGTGAATGAATGAAAAGGCAGGGATTATTTGCCATTCTAAGCGGGGATTGTCAGAACATTTCTACTTCACTGAAATTGTTTTGGAAGGTGAGCTGGAACAAGAATCTTGCAACTAAAATGAAGTGACTCTGCATGTGGTTCTTGGGTGTTTCTCTTCATCAAAGAATTCTGCAGAACTGCTGAATTACAAGTTGATTTAAATTTTATTTATGAGAGAATATTTAGGTGAATCCAAAGAAAACATTTTAGAGTATGCATATTTGACTCTTAACAAGTAAATAGGAGTCTTTGAGAGCTCATTTGGAACTATTTGAAATGAGTTTTCCTAACACCAACATGGTGTTTTTTTCAATATACAAATTGCCATGTTCTGACAAAATAAATTATTGAAATGCTTTGAAAAGTTTTTGGAAATGTACCCAAGGAAACAATATGTAAATTGTTTGAGTTAATACACATGTCAATTTATCAAAATGCTGCCACTGATGTAGAGAATGTACTTGAGGACACGGGGAGGGGGAAGGGTAAACTGGGACGAAGCCAGAGAGTGTCATGGATTTATATATACTACCAAATGTAAAATAGATAGCTAGTGGGAAGCAGCCACATAGCACAGGGAGATCAGCTCAGTACTTTGTGACCACCTAGAGGGGTGGGATAGGGAGGGTGGGAGGGAGATGCAAGAGGGAGGAGATATGGGGATATGTGTATATGTATAGCTGATTCAGTTTGTTATAAAGCAGAAACTAACACACCATTGTAAAGCAATTATACTCCAATAAAGATGTTAAAAAAAAAAGCAGAAAAGAAAATGCTGCCACTGAAAAGTCCTAGGACCTTTAGCATAACATTCCGGAACATTTACTGTCTTGTTTAAAGGTGCAGCTCTTTCTTTGTACTTGTTTGAAGGTGGCAATAGAGTTACCAGGTTTAGCAAATAAAATTAAAGAATTCCTAGTTAAATTTGAATTTCTGATGAACAGTGAATCATTTTTCAGCATAAATAGGTCCCATCACTCTTTGCATTTTATTTGGCAACCCTAGATGGCACTCTGATTAGACAGACATTGCAACCATGCATTGAATAGACAATTTAATTATTTATAAAATATAAAATGTCATTTATAAATCATTTTACCTTTCACTATCAGAATAGGGCAACAAACTTGCCCCTTTAAATAGAAACCACAGGACTTTTAAACTCATCAATGCTGAGTTTAATATCCCCTGTCATTTTCCTAGGGCAAGCTGTGACTTGTCATTTCGAGCATATAGTCATTTCAAATGTCTGACTAATATCATGGAGACTTCAGAGAAGGTGGCTGAGGAGTCTGGCTTACCTACATTGATCAGCTCTACAGAGAACTGAATGATGCAGTGGGGACATTTTTGCGAAGCCACGTCTTTTCTTTTGTGGTAGGATTGTGACTGCATATACACGTACTTACGTTACTGACCCTCCCAAGTTGGTGCCCATCTAGATCCTTCTGCCTGGTGTCAAACAAGCCAATAGAATGAGACTAAGTTTGGTTCAGAAGCAAAGGAAAGCTTTATTCTTGGATCAGAGAATGGAGAGGCGTGAGCTCCCGCTCTAGAGCCTCAGGCTTTCCCTATCAGGTCGTGGGTGGGGCTGCTTTACAGGCTTCTCATCAGCGGGAGGGGAGGGGGTTGAGTTCTCCCGGGGCGCGCAGCTGTGCCGCTCACGCTCCAGATGGCAGTGCCGGGCGCAGCGTCTCTTCGCACGGCCCTCTGCCGCCATCTTGAATTGAGTGTTGGGCTCCGCGTCTGCACACAATCTTGAGCTGAGGCGTCCAGTGCGGCCATTTTGCTCTAGGAACAATGGTCAGAAGCGCCGGGCGCAAGGCCTCTGCACACAACCGCCTATGAGCAAGTGAAACGACCAAGGACAAAGAAAACAAAAAAGGTTAGGCTTTATTTTATTATCCTCTGTTTTTATTTCTGGGTGACACATATGTATGTAAATATGTATATATGACCAAGTTTGAAACTCTGGTAATTCTGATCCTGGTAGCATCTTCTGGGAAGGGAAAGATTCAATGCACTTTTTTTTTTTGCGGTACGCGGGCCTCTCACTGTTGTGGCCTCTCCCGCTGCGGAGCACAGGCTCCGGACGCGCAGGCTCAGCGGCCATGGCTTACGGGCTCAGCCGCTCCGCGGCATGTGGGATCTTCCCGGACCGGGGCACGAACCCGTGTCCCCTGCATCGGCAGGCGGACTCTCAACCACTGTGCCACCAGGGAAGCCCTCAATGCACTTTTATTTCATTTAACTTTGTTCACCGTGACGTAGTTGCCATGAAAATAGCCAGGCGGGAAGTTTACTCAGTGCTCTGTGGTGACCTAAATGGGAAGGAAATCTAAAACAGCATGGATATATGTATAACTGCTTCACTTTGCTGTACAGCAAGAAACTAACACAACATTGTAAAGCAACTATATTCCAATAAAAATTAATAATAAATTAAAAAAACGAAGCTAAAACTTCCAGAAAATGAGATATCTGATTTATCTTTGGGGCCAGCATTTATTTTTGCTAGTATCATTTCTGTCGTAGTTCAGGCTGCTGTGACAAACTTCCATAGACTGTGTGGTTTATAAACAACAGACATTTATTTCTCACAGTTCTGGAGGCTGGGGGTCTGAGATCAGAGCGCCAGCATTGCCAGATTTTGGTGACAACCCGCTTGCAGGCTGGCAAGGGGCCATCTTCTTCCTGTGTCTTTGCATTTTAGAAGGTGGAGAATTCTGGTCTCTTCAGTCCCTAATAAAGGCACTAATAATCCCATTCGTGAGGATGCCACCCTCAGGATACAATCACCTCCCAAAAGTTCTACCTCTTAATATCCTCACATCGGGGGTTAGTATTTCAACATACGAATTTTGGGGGGATGCAAACATTCAGTCCATAACAATTTCTCACTGTCTTGATGCTTTTTATGGTCTGTCCGAAAGACTATTTGTAGCAGAAAAGTTTGGAGCCCTGTTTCCTATCCTCCTAAGGCCCCTTCTAATTTCAATTATAGCTTCAGTGGACAGCTCCTCACAAGCCCAGGCCACCAGAACATTTTTTGAGTCTTCCCAGTTTCTGCCTCAGAGCCTTCTCCAGAACTGCAGAAGCATGCTGGATGCTTCCTCAAGCTTAGCGTGGAAACGTGAGGGAGTTAACACCCTCAAGGGCAGCTCACAGCCAATGGGAGGCAGAAGTCTGTGGAAAAAAGTTCCAGCTTCCTGTCTTTTAGACAGGCAGTTCTGAGAGGCGCTTAGCATGCTTCTCAGAGGTCCCATCTTCAATAGCAGGATCTTATATCCCCTCATGCACATTATTTGGCTTTTCCCTCAACCCTGCTTCATCCTCTCCATTTCCTCATCATTTCTAGGGATAACTAATATGCATCCATTCCTTGTCTCAAGGTCTGCTTTCAGAAGAACTCTAGCTAAGACACCTCTGATGCTCCTTTCCTCCCAGCCACCAGTTCTCTCCTTGCTCTAGGTTCAGATATTTTGCTTCCTTAGGTTACATCAAGGCTTCCTTTTCTTATTTTCAGAGGAAGAGAGTTCTGCCACTGTACCTACCTCGAAAACTGTCATATCGGTTACCAAGCACACATGCACATTTAACTCACCAGAGCTCTCCTTTATAATAAAAAACACTTTTTATCAAACACCCACTATATGTGAGGGCATATGCTAAGGGATTCTTGAATACTGTTTCATTTAGTCCTCAGCATGTTACTGAGAAAAAATCAGTATTTCTATTTTACAAATGAAGAAACTGAGGTACGGAAAAAAATTAAGGGATTTCTTTCAAGACCACAAAGAAGCTGGTAAGTGGTAGAATAAGCACTGTGTTCTGATCTGTCTGACTCCAAAGCCCATTCTTTTTTTTTTTTTTTTGGCCACGCCATGCGGCTTGTGGGATCTTAGTTCCCTGACCAGGGATTGAACCCGGGCCCTCGGCAGTGAAAGCACCGAGTCCTAACCACTGAACCACCAGGGAACTCCCCTTTTTTCTTTTTTTTTTTTAATAAGTTTATTTATTTATTTGTTTTTGGCTGTGTTGGGTCTTCGTTGCTGTGCACGGGCTTTCTCTAGTTGGTGGTGAGTGGGGGCTACTCTTCGTTGCAGTGCACAGGCTTCTCATTGCTGTGGCTTCTTTTGTTGCGGAGCATGGGCTCTAGGTGCACAGGCTTCAGTAGTTGTGGCACGTGGGCTCAGTAGTTGTGGCTCACAGGCTCTAGAGCTCAGGCTCAGTAGTTGTGGCGCACGGGCTTAGTTGCTCTGCGGCATGTGGGATCTTCCCAGGCCAGGGCTCGAAACCGTGTCCCCTGCATTGGCAGGCGGATTCTTAACCACTGCGCCACCAGGGAAGCTCCCCTTTTTTCTTTTAATTGAGGTTTAATTTACTTACAACATTCTATTAGTTTCATTTCATTAGATCATTTCAGGGAAATGATCACCATAAAAAATCTAGTCACTATCAGTCACCATATAAAGTTACAAAAAGTTTTTTTTATGATGAGAATTTTCAAGATCTACTCTCTCAGGAACCTTTCAATATGCAGTACAATACCATTGACTGTAGTCACCATGGTACACACCACATCTCCATGACTTACTCATTTCACAACTGGAAGTCTGTACCTCCCAACTTCCTTCACCCAGTTTTCCCGCCTCCAACAATCCTCCCACCTGGCAGTCTCTACTGTTTTCCATATCTTCAGGGTTTGTTTTGTTTTGTTTGTTCATTTGCTTTATATTTTATATTCCACATAAAAGTGAGACCATACAGTATTTGTCTTTCTCTGTTTGACTTATTTCACTTAGTATAATGCCCTCAAGTTCCATTCACATTATTGCAATGACAAGATTTCATTCTTTTTTTATGGCAGAGTAGTATTCCAGTGTGTGTGTGTGTGTCTGTGTGTGTCTGTGTCTGTGTGTGTGTACCCCACATCTTCTTTATCCATTCATCCTTTGAAGGATTCTTAGGTTGTTTCCATATCTTGGCTATTGTAAATAAAGCTGCAATGAGTGAATACACCTTTTCTACTTTAAGTAATGATTCAGTGACTATAGGGGTGCTTATGTCTTTTCCAATTAGTGTTTTTGCATTCTTTGGATAAATACCCAGAAGGGGAAATTGTTGTATTGTGTCATAATTCTATTTTTATATTTATATTCCCTTTATACCTACTTTATTGAGAGTTTTTATCATAAATGGATGTTGAATATTGCTGAATGCTTTTTTCTGCATCTATTGAGATGGTCATATAATTTTTATCCTTCATTTTGTTAATACGGTGTATCACTTTGATTTGCTAATATTGAGCCATCCTTGCATCCTGAAATAAATCCCACTTGATCATGGTGTATGATCCATTTAGTGTATTGTTGAATTTGGTTTGCTAATATTTTGTTGAGGATTTCTGCATCTATGTTCATCAGGGATATTGGCCTTTAATTTTCTTTTTTTTCCCTCTTTTTTTGTGGTGTTTTTGTCTGGTTTTTATGTCAGGGTAATGATAGCTTCATAAAATGAGTTTGGAAGTGTTCCCTCCTCTTCAGTTTCTTGGAAGAGTTTGAGAAGGATAGGTATTAAATCTTTAAGTGCTTTGTAGAATTCACCAGTGAAGGCATCTGGTCCTGGACTTTTGTTTTTTGGGAGGTTTTTAATTACTGATTCAACCTCCTTACTAGAAATTGGTCTATTCAGATTTACTATTTCTTCCTCATTCAGTTTTGGAATATTCTAGGAATTTATTCCTTTTTTTCTAGGTTGTCCAGTTTGTTGGTGTATAATTGTTCATAGTAGTCTCTTGTGGCCCTTTGTATTTCTGTGATATCAGTTGTAATTTCTCCTCTTTCTTTTCTGATTTTATTTGAGCCCTCTCTCTTTTTTCTTGGTGAGTTTAGCTAGAGTTTTGCCAATTTTGTTTACCTTTTCAAAGATCATTTCTATTGTCTTTTTAGTCTCGATCTCATTTATTTCAGCTCTGAGCTTTGTTTTTCCTTCCTTCTGCTAAATTTGTGCTTTGTTTATTCTTTTATTTCTAGTTCCTTTAGGTGGAAAATTAGATTGTTTATTTGAGATTTTTTTTGTGTGTGTCTTGAGGTAGGCCTGTATTGCTATGAACTTTCTTCTTTGAACTGCTTTTGCTGCATCCCATAGAATTTGGTAAGTTGTATTTCCATTTCCATTTGTCTCAAGTATTTTAAAAAAAGTTCTCAATTTCTTCATTGACCCATTGTTTTTATGGTAGCCTGTTGTTTAATCTCCACATATTTGTGATTTTTTTTCCAGTTTTCTTCTTGTAATTGATTTCTAGTTTTATATCATTGTGGTCAGAAAAGATGCTTGATGTGTTTTAATCTTCTTGAACTTATTGAGACCTGTTTTGTGGCCTGGAGAATGATCTACCCTGGAGAATGTTCCATGTGCATTTGAGAAGAATTTGTATTCTGCTGCTTTTGGATGGAATGTTCTGCATATATCTATTTCTGTGTATAACCAGGCCTGTCTGGTCTAATGTATTGTTTAAGGCTGATATTTCCTTATTGATTTTTTATTTGCATGATCAATTCATTGATTTAAGTAGGATATTAAAGTCCTCTGCTATTATTGTATTCCTGTCAGTTTCTCCCTTTAGGTCTCTTAATATTTGCTTTATATATTTAGGTGCTCCTATGTTGGGTGAATACATATTTACAATTGTTATATCCTCTTGTTGAATTGAACCTTTTATCATTATATAATGCCCTTCTTTGTCATTTATTACAGACTTTGTTTTAAGATCTATTTTATCTAAGTATAGCTACTGCAGCTTTCTTTTGGTTTCCATTTGCATTGAAAATCTTTGTCTATTTCTTCATTTTCAGTCTGTGTTCTTATATCTGAAATGAGTCTCTTGTGGGCAGCATATAGATGGGTCTTTTTAAAAATAATCCATTCAGCCACTCTATGTCTTTTGAATAGAGAATTTAGTCCATTTGCATTTAAAGTGATTATTGATAGGTATGTACTTATTGCCATTTTGTTAATTGTGTTCTGGCTGTTTTGTATTTCCTCTCTATTCCTTTCTTCTTCTCTTGCTGTTTTCCTTTGTGGTTTGATGACTTTCTTTAGTGTTATGCTTAGATATTTTTCTTAATATCTATTGTGTATCTATTTTAGTTTTCTGCTTTGTGGTTACCATGAGGTTCACGTATAACTGCTTATATATATAACAGTCCCTTTTAAGTTGGTAGCAACTTAAGTTTGAACGAATTCTAAAACTCTACACTTTTACCAACCCCCTCCACGTTTTGTTTTTGATGTTACATTTTACATCTTTTTATTTTGTGTATCCCTTAACTGATTATTTTAGTTATAGTTATTTTTAATCCTTTTGTTTTTAACCTTCATACTAGCTTTGTAAATGCTTAATCTACTACCTTTATGATATGTTTACCTTTGCTAGTGAGATTTACACTTTCATATGTTTTCTTATTAATAATTAATGCCCTCTATTTTCAGCTTAAAGAAGTCCCTTTAGCATTTCGTATAAGGGCAGTTTAGTGGTGATGAACTCCTTTAGCTTTTGCTTGTCTGGAAAACTCTTTATCTCTTCTTCAATTCTGCACGATAACCTTGACATATAGAGTGCTCCTGGTTGGAGTTTATTCCCTTTCAGTATTTTGAATATATCATGTCACTCCCTTTTGGCCTGCAGAGTTTCTGCTGAAAAATCTTGTGATAGTCTTATGGTGATTCCCTTATATGTAACATTCTTTTTCTCTTGTTGCTTTTAAGTTTCTCTTCTTATATTTAACTTTTGACATTTTAATTGTAATGTGTCTTGGTATGGATCTTTTTTTTTTTTTTTTTTTTTTTTTGCGGTACGCGGGCCTCTCACTGTTGTGGCCTCTCCCGTTGCGGAGCACAGGCTCCGGACGCGCAGGCCCAGCGGCCATGGCTCACGGGCCCAGCCGCTCTGCGGCATGTGGGATCTTCCCGGACCGGGGCACGAACTCGTGTCCCCTGCATCGGCAGGCGGACTCTCAACCACTGCGCCACCAGGGAAGCCCCCGGTATGGATCTTTTTAGGTTCATCTATTTTTAGAATTTTCTTGGATTCCTGGATCTGGATGTCAGTTTTCCTACCTAGGTTAGGGATGTTTTCAGTCATTATTTCTTCACAGTTTTCTGCCCCTTTTCCTCACTTCTCCTTCTGGAACTCCTATAACACAAATGTTATTTCACTTGATTTTGTCCCATAGGTCTCTTAAGATATCTTCACTTTGTAAAATTCTTTTTTTCTTTTTGTTGCTCTGTTGGGTGAGTTCCACTGCCTTGTGTTCTGGGTCACTGATTCTTTCTGTTGCTTCATCTAGTCTGCTGTTGGACCTCTCCAGTGTATTTTTCAGGTTAGTTATTATACTCTTCAGCTCTGTGACTTCTATTTGGTACTTTCTGTATCTTTGCTGAAGTTCTTACTGTGTTCATCCATTCTTCTCCCAAGTTTCATGAGCCTTTTTATGACCATTACTGTATACTTTTTAATATGTAAATTACTTATCTCCATTTCATTAAGGTTTTTTCCTTAGGTTTTATCTTGTTCTTTCATTTGGAAAATATTCCTCTGTTTCCTCATTTTGGTTGACTCTGGTTTGTTTCCATGTATTAGTTAAAACAGGCATCTCTCCCAGTCTTGAAGGAGTGGCCTTGTGGAGATGAAACTTATCTTTCAACCTTGCCCTAGCTCTTGGTTGTCTTTTGAATCTTTGTGATTGTCTGAGTAGCCTGATTTGTTTTTGATAGGTCCCAGTTGTTGAAGGTGTGCCAAGACCTGTCAGTGTTCCAAAAAGAGGAATCCCAGTCAGCACCTAGTTTCAGGCTGATTGGAAGCCAGCCTGCCAGGCAGCAGTACTTAAAGTATGCTAATATATGCACTCCTGTGGGACCACAATCGTAAATCCTGCTGGCCTCTAGTCCATGTGATCAGGTGTTCCCTGGGCAACACTTGCAAAAATTAGGGCTTCAGATGAGCATATAAGCTTTTTTCTGGGAGGTACCAGCAAGCTGTAGTGAGGCTGAGGGAAAGTACAAAGATGGTGTTCCCCAGCCTACATTTCCTGAGTGCACCTCTGTGGCCTCTAGATACATGGCAAATCTGAAGCCTGCGCCTCAGGCTGAAGCTCCAGGACAAGTAAATAAGCCCTTTTCACAGAAGGGATGGGGGTGTGTTTCAGTCTGCTGTCTGTGCAGTGCCCTGGGGGTGGTCGCCTGCCAAGAACTGTCTTCTCTGATTGTTACAGAGAGTCCAGTGGGACCCAGGAATGCAATCCCCCCTGGCCACCAAAGCTAGATGATCAAGGAGCATCTCTTGTGTGAACTGTGTGTGCCTGCCAGCTTTAGCAAGCTAGTGGGAGATCATAGGACCAGGGCATACCTGCTAGCTTTTGCAGGGCTGCTAGAGAGCACAGGGTCAGGATGTGTCTGCTGGCGCTACTCAAGGTAGAGGAAGAGCACAAAAATGGTACCTGCCAGCTCCTCCATCCCCAGAGAGAGAGTCCCAACAGGGCCCTGCTCTCCTAGAAGGTACTTTAGGTTTTTCCAATGAATCTCCTTCACGTATAGTCTAGGCGCTTTTCAAACTGTTGCTTTTGTGCTGGTCCCCAGGGCAAGCCCTTTAGGAGAAATATCTCCGTTTCCTACAGCTTTGGTTTTCAAATCCAGGCATTTTGGGGGCTCATCTCTCCGTTGCAGATACCAGTGGTTGGGGTACCTGGGGTGGGGCAGGAACCCCTTGCTCCTCAGAGAGAAGCTCCAGATTTGTGAGATCCCTCCTGACTGTGGGTCGCCAAGCTGGGCATGGGGTTTTTGGCGAGACTTCGTCTCTGCCTCTCCTACCCATCTCCACGTGGCCCTTTTACTGTTTGTTGTGAAGGAAGTGTTTAGCTAGTTTTCAAGTCTTTTCAGAGGGTATTTTTCCATATGTTATTGTAGATTCGTCATGTCCATGGGAAGAGGTGAGTTCAGGATCTTCCTACGCTGCCATCTTCAAAGCCCATTATTTTAACCATTACACTATAGAGCTCACCATATAAGGCTCTTAGAAGTTAAAATTTCTTTATCATATACCAATATGAGTGGCTAAAGAGATAATTGGTTAGGAAGTAGAGATGACAGAGTTGGTTTATATCAAATAAGGCAAAATCTTTTTAAAAGCTTCTGCTCTTTTCAGGCTTTTTGTGCTAGCAGGATGAGCAAGTGTCATGGTTTTTATACTGCCAGGAAGCTCTGGGGCCACGGATGAGATCAGAAGTGTCATGATAAACAGTACAAGAAAGCCCATTTGGGCATAACCCTGAAGGCCAACCCTTTCGGAGGTGCTTTTCATGCAAAGGAAATTGTCCTGGAAAAAGTAGGAGTTGAAACCAAACAGCCAAATGCTGCCATCAGAAAGTCTTTCAGGGTCCAGCTGATTAAGAACAGCAAGAAAAAAAAATCATCTTTTTACCCAATGATGGTTGCTTAAATTTTATTGAGGAAAGTGATTTCTGGTTGCTGGATTTGGTTGCAAAGGTCATGCTCTTCTTGGCGACATGGAGTTCGCATTGTCAAAGTTGCCAATTTCTCTCTTTTGGCCCTCTGTGAAGGCAGAAAGGAAAGACTAAGTTTTGATGGTGAAAACATGGTAGTAATAAATTTTCATATGCCAAAAAAACCCCCCAAAGCTTCATATATCAACATATAATTGAACAAAAATTTTGAAATACTGGTTCCACTGTGAGACCTGAGGCTCCATAAATGTATGTCTATTTTGATTTACAGTGCTTTGCACATGTTAGGACTTGGTAAATATGCATTAAATGAATTAATTGGAATATTGTAGAATATAGTTTAAATTGACTTCAGTGAACTCAAATTCTTAGTGATCCACTTTATTAAACAATTGACTTTAGTATCTTTTAAGATGATTTGTTGCTTGAAAAAAAGTAAAATTCTAGTAGTATATAATTTAAGACAAATTGTTTAGAACAATGTTATAACATGGTTCTCAATGAAATATAGTGACTCCAGTTAATTTAAAACTCTTGGAGGCAAAAGGAAGTGAAAAGATTCCATCTGATGTTACAATAGGCACATAATTAGAGGTCTGGGAGTGTTAGAGTGCAAAGGTCATATGTAGTAAACATGACTTTCTGTGGAGACAGGAGAGGCCACAGAAAAGCCACACAACATCTATTCTCCACTTGGATAAGGGTGGGAGAGTTAGTAACCCTTTTGTACAACTTAGCTGGAGGGGAATGAGGACCCATGGCAGGTCTTCTGTGTCTGACTACCTATTTGACAAAATAATGTATTTTATAAATATTAGAATTTTGAACTCCTTAGGAGCTGACTACATTTTGGGATCAATTCTGTAAACCCCACATATTAATCCTGTTGTGTCCTTTGAGGTGGAGGTGGGAGCTTAACCATGCAAATTTTCCCTGACTTTTTATTGATAGAACTCCAAATTCTTTTCCAATTTCCATGCAGTTAGGGGTCCAACTATATGACAGTTTCTAAAACCTTCATGACGTTGTTAGTTTCATAGAATGAGAAAGCTGAGCATATGCAAAAGATGAGATTGTGCTTTGCTGGTTACTGTTGGTTTCTTAAGGTAACTATAAAAACTGGTAGCCCCTGAAGAGTGGAAGTAGAAACTACTGCAGTCCTAGTGTTATCACCACTGGCAGAATTAGCTACACCAATGAAAAATAACAACATCAGATGTAACTCCATCTTTCCTTGGTCAGCAGTGGGAGCTAGGTAATAAGCAAAAGTAAGTTTTGTCTATTGGATTTCAAGACTGTAAAAAGAAGTCTAATATTCTGCCATTCAATATGCTGGATGGGAATACTGTAAGACAAATTCAATACAAACTAAAGGAACTTCAACATGAGTATAAATGTCTAAAATTCTACCCAAAAGATATTTTTAAAGTTCTTTTTACATGAGAACCAAACTTCTCCTTGCCTACAGGTTATGTTACTTTGATTGGCTGAATTTTTTTTTTTCTGCCATGCCCCCCAGCTTGTGGGATCCTAGTTCCCCAACTAGGGATTGAACCCGGGCCCTCAGCAGTGAAAGCGCAGAGTACTAACCTCTGGACCGCCAGGGAATTTCTCTGATTGGCTGAATTTTAATGGATAATTATAATGTATATAACAGAAAAGAACATGATTATTACATATTTAGTTATATACCAATTACTATGTCTGAATCCTAATTAGGATTAGGATATATGAATCACTACAGCTAATATATGGATAAACATAAACTAGCCAACTGACCCAGTTAGAAAAATTAGACTCACATACACCTTTACATAACTAATGCTAACAGTGGGAACAGACTCCATCCAGAACATTTCTTAGAACAAATTTAGGAAAGTCCAGGGCATCTTACTTCAAAATGCCTAAAGCCATATCTGATACTCAGTGTCCCTATATTTAAGCTGTTCTTTGGTTAACAACACTCAGCCAGCTTGGAGGTGTTGGATAAATATCTTAAGTTGTAAAGATGTACATGTGAACTAAGAAGTATTCAGTATCATCATTAGGCAGACATCTGTGACTTTTAACTTTCATTGGTGGAAGAATTCCCTTCTTTGTACTAAAGACAGTCTGATGAATGCATACCCTTTCATAGCAGAGAGAAACATATTGTCTTCTTACACATATATCACCTGTAATTGTTGGCAGAGTTGTGACTACTGCCAGAAATTAGGGATAGAGGTGACAAGCCATGGATTCCCACCAGCTACTATTCAGATACCCATGATCCCTTTGGGAATTAGTCCAACATGCTTGTGAGATAGCCATGCTTTCTCACATTTAAATCTGGGGCTCAGGAAAACTGCTTCAGCTCTGTGAAGTAAGGATGACTTAACTTGGGAATATTCACTGTTCTCCCCATTTGGAAGCATATCCGGAAGATAATAGTGGATAATAAACTTCAAGCTTTAAAAGGTTGCCCTTTGGACTACCTTGCGTATCAATATTGACTTTGATGTAGAAAAGCTCTCTGGTTCTTCCGTATATGAATGTTAAGTGGCATGATCAGGATTACAGTGAGTGTTCTGTCCCTGGATCTCTCTGCTAAAGAGACAGGCAGGGACCAGAGTAACATACAAGGTCCCTATATTTAAGCTGTTCTTTGGTTAAGTAGCACCCTTACATAACTTCTGCTTGGCAGTGGGGACCTGATTGTATTATCACATAATTAACTTATTGACTAATAGTCTAGTGATCTTAAACAGGTGTTGAATTTATATGCAGGCAACAATTTAGGCATTGGAAGAATCTGTTTTATTAATTTTATTTTATTATTCACTTATTCTCTAAGTGTGATCTCTAAACACTGTATTATTGTATAATATGCTACTTAATATAGTACTTAGTGAATAAATGACTAATAACATAAAATTAGTCCACTATAATTAAATATTACAAAATTTGCAAACAGAATGGTTTGGTAGAATAAAGCAAGCCTCAGAAAACATGATTTCCAGGAATACTCTAGTTACGCGAACTTGAATAGTGATAATGCCTCTCGGACCTCCTTTTCCTAATATTTTAAATAAAGAAATTGAAACAAATGATTTTAATTTTTTCCATAGATCTTTATGGTCTATGCATTTGTTGAATGATGATTAGAACATAACTATGTAATAAGTGCTAAAATTGGGAGGATATACTTTCATTTTTCTTGACTGTTCCAAAGTTCAATGAGTTTAATTTAGATAGAGTACTAAATAAAATTTTCTGTGGAAATCTAAGAATACATTAAGCCTTTGACTAAAACTTTTTTTTGTGGGTAGGCAAAAAATTATTAAGAATTTATAAAATGTTTTGGCCTTATTCACATGTGTCAAAAATCCAGCAATAAAAATGAAAACTTGCTTTATTTAGAGAAGAGTACACAGGCTTTTGTTAGTTCCAGGATAACAAGGTGTTAGAATCACAGAATGTAGAACTGCAGATTTATGTTTGGTACACTGCCAGAAACAACAGGGTTGAAAGAACATGTCGATTTATATATATTCTCAAGATTTTATTATCCAGTCTCAGGCTGTTTGACTGTTTTCTGGGATTCATATTCTATTTCTAATTCTTAACCTCAAACTAATTCTTAGAAGAAAAACATGATTGACTAAAGGTTAGCTGTGGAATTGAGTAGGTTCTGAATATAGATGGTAAGAAAGGTAAAAAAATCAGGAAAAGTTAATTTGTCTGACCAAAACTAAGAAAAAATTAATTTCAGTATGTTATATGTTTTTTGGAACACTTAAAAAAACATACTCATTCAAGTCTGAAAACAGAATTTATTTTAAATGATCAAACTATTAGGTTTTATATTTCACATCCATATCTTCTTCATTGTTTTACAGTCTCTACATCTTTGAGGTGAGTCACTTTTATCAATATTTCATACCTGAAATGGCAAGTTAATATTATTGATGGTGGCAATAAGTTGAGTTGATTATCCTGATATCTCCTACTGAGCAGATTTACAATGCCATTAATAATGTTCTTGGGTAGTTAAATGTTTTAGATTATCTTCTTATAAATACATTTTCTATACATATTGTGCATTTCCAGGTTATCATAATTTATAACTATAAACTATCACTATAATGTATCAGTAATAAGGCAACAACTAGTGTTTATACTATGCTAAGTGTTTGCATTTTCCAGAGGTTCAAATACCTAAGGGATCCAAGGTGGGACCAAAAGAAGGAATAAAGGAGACAATTCTAGACTCTAAGTAGAAAATGTTCAAAAATTGCTCTGATATCACATTTAAGGAGAAAATATGCCAATAAGAAGATGCATTTTTTCAGGATTAAATCGGCATTTGTTACTTAATAGCATTTGTCATTTTCTAATTTTTTCATATGTAGCAAATTAATTTCAAATCATTTTGCTCTTCCAAATGCCTTTGTGTATTGTGTTTCTTTTTTCATATTCTTTTGGATAACATTTGAGAAAAAATAAGACTACAACAGTCATTGATTACAGTCAGGATGGAAGACATTTGTAAGACCAATGAACAGGTGGAGTATGTATGATGGGAATATTCACTTTTTGTGCCACCATTTTGTAGCTGTTTAAAAAAAATTAGCAAATGGTGGATATTGTTTCTTTACAAAAAATGGTTCTGTACTGGATCCATCTGCGAAGTATAAACATGTCATCAGCACTCATTTTCCATCTCCAAAAAACATTCCCCATGTCCATATTTGATTTTCAAGTGCATCTGTGCACTGATGGAAACCCTCCCAACATGCTGCCACACAATTGCAAAACCCACACGTTTCTGTCTTTGAATCAAGCTTTCATGAGAGCCTGGCCTCCCCTGGGTATAAGCTTGTTTTGAAGTTGCAAAGGTCCCCTGGGTGACCCCAATGAAAGAAACTTCAATGTCCATGGTAAGGTTAAGTTATTCCTTTTAGGAAGATAATCTTGTCCATGAAGTTTTTTTCAACTTTGTTCCAAAATTTTTTTTGTATCTTAGAATCTCTCTTTTTGTGCCCACACTATACTTACCTAATGATTAGCACTTGCACGAATGAGTTTCTCAATGACTAAATTCACATTTAAGAAAGTAAGTGAAGATCTCAATATTAGTTTGATTATTCAGAAACTTTAAGCAGAACAAGCAGGGAGTTCATCTCAGAAAGTTGAAGGACAAGCATCCTGAATTCTATGAGCCCCTAATGTTATTGATAATCACATAATCTGAAAGAATTTAAAACTTCACTGGAAAAATTTAATCTCTTCATAAACACACATTCAGAAGTGAACTCCTTGATAAAGAAGGAAATTTTATTTTACCTCGTTATTTTCCCAGTGCAGGACCAGAGTTACCTTCGCTATAGAGCAATGGAGTAAGCCTTGCCTGTCATTTTTAATCAGGTTGTTTTAGGTAATTTTTGTTATGCTCCTCATTACTGAATTGTTTATCAATAGGTGCAGCAAGTGTCACTAGCTTTTCTCATCAAACCAGGTCTGACAAAGCAGCACAGTGCATGGGAAAGAGGCAGCTAGGTGAAACTAATGCCATAGATGTTTGATTCATTAGGAGCTTATTGTTAACGGGGATGTCTGATTGTAAAGGCTCAGTCAAGCAAAAGAGTGCAGAGTAATCAGTCGGATTTATAGTTTGCAGGGCTCAGAAAAAAATCAACATAAACCTTGGATATAGTAGAAACAGAAAAATCCCCTTTGGGCAGCCCTAACCTGGAACCAGCCAAATAAGGTCATGCTACATGAAGGTTTCCTGTTAGGTGATGGGAGATAGAGGCGGATTAGAGCCATATGGCATGGCCTATCATACCTTCTGACTTAAGATAACAAAGCCAAGCTTTGTGCTTAGCTGTTTTTGACTGACATCATCAATTTTATTTTATGTTGGTCACCTCCGGTAACAGGAAAAAATGGCCTAGGGTTGATAACACATGCTTTTTTTTTCCCTTTTAGTATTAAGATGCCTAGAAGCTAGTTTTGTGCTGTTAAAAATTTCAAAGAATTAGTAGCTTACTCTTCTATCACCCATCCTCCAGCAACTGTCAGCCCCCCTCCCCCTTGTTTTCAGTTTGTACCTTGCAAATGAGAGGCAGCCTTATTCAGAACCAGATGTAAGGCTCCTAGAGAATGAGCATAAGCTGGTGTACTTTAAGCCTAATGGGAAGTTTTATATGCAAGGGCCTTGAACTGATTAGTATAATTCCCTCTTTAATACAGCTGTCCCTCCAGATTAAGGTAAACCAAATGTTGCAATCAGAGATTAGTGTACCTTGCCAGTTATTAACATCCCCGGTGCTCAGCAAGCACGTCAGACGCTAATACTGTGTATTTATTTGCCGCTTCCCCACTGTAACTTGAACTTCTGCACCTGTCAGAGCATTCCAGTGAAGAGAGGGGCATTATTGGAAAGCAAAAGTTTTATACCTGTACACCTGTTTTGTTTTGTCACAGCTTAGATTTTCTTTTGGCTTGCCAAGACTGCCAGGTGCTTTAATCTGCTACTCTTCTGGTTTTGTAAAGAAAGACTTTGTGTGCTAAATCGCATTTGTTACTTTCATATGCTTGCTTTTATGCCACTGGAGAGCTGCTCACCTAAAGTGGGGGCATGCGTGTGTCTGTGCATGTGCCTGTGTATATGTGTGTGTGTGTGTGTGTGTGTATGCTGTCTTTTACAAAAGAGTAAATGGGTGAGGTTTCTTTCCCAGAAACACACACCTGTGTTTTCTGTGCTCCTCAGCTTCTTCAGTGTCTTAAGTCACAAGGTGGGTCTCACGGCTGTAATATATTTGGCAGGATATCCTGCCTTCTTGCAACCCAGATATCAAGAAAGACAAAGTCCTGCTGTCTCAGAAAGATCTCGCTGTGTTTCTTTTTCTCTTCAGCCCCCACCCGGAGCTTGCTTGGACTCTAGGGCCAAGCGTGTACAGTGAAAGCACTAGAGAAGGTTAGGACAGTACCCAGCTTGTGTTTTTGGTAAGGTTGGTCCGGGCACAGTGCTCCCTGATCCTTTTTCATCAGTGTGGTAGATGGGCCAGCAAGTAAGGGAAAATCACGGACAACTTGAGGAAGAGCCCTCACACTTGTCAAATAAAAGTGATTTTTATCAGCATTGCTTATTACTCAGAGATTGAGAATCAGAAAGTGCTTTCTGTGAAAAAAAGCATAGTTTGCTAAGGAAACACTAGGGTCAGCCCGGGTCTGATTTTTTTTTTTCATCTGTGGGTTTAAAGCACATAGCTGTGCTCTAACAAAGCAATCACCTGATGCCATCAGCAGGGCAGCCCCAGTCCTCCCCCCCACCCCCAAATTTGTCACAGACAGGAAGGAGCCACAGTTTTCTAGCTAACCCATGACACTGGAAGCAGTTACTGGTTCAGGGTGTTATCAGCACTGGGGGAACATTTCTCTCGCTTGCCCTCCTCTCCCCCAGCTCCATCTTGGT
Source organism: Monodon monoceros (assembly GCF_005190385.1). Classification (NCBI taxonomy): domain Eukaryota; kingdom Metazoa; phylum Chordata; class Mammalia; order Artiodactyla; family Monodontidae; genus Monodon; species Monodon monoceros. Next base: position 85,320,116 of record NW_021703772.1, on the reverse strand, counting down.
GTTTGCACGTTGATTGCCGGGTGCAGAGTTTCTACATATTATAGCTTAATTGCAGATTTTTTAAAAAGACAAAAATATGTTCATGTCTTAGGAATTATGTCTTGCAGGCTACTAAATATGCTAATGCAGCACTAAGCAGGGATAAAGTTCTTGCCATACCTCCCAACAGTTGTGTGGAACCCGCTGCCAAGCGATTGTTAATTGTGAAGCACAAGCAGGCTTTGCAATCCATCTTAATTGTCATACTTACTTCAGGTTTCGTGATAAGGCTCGATGTTCTGTTTAAAGTGACAATGTTGACAGGGGGAAAGGGTGTGGGCCTGAGCCTGCGGTTCTGAAGGGGTTGTGTGCTCTGACCTGCCGAAGGTTGATATGGACGGTCTGCGAGGGGATTTTAGTTGTCATGGGGTCCCCAGGCGGCTGAATGGAGAGACTGTCTGTCCTGCTTTTTCCTGTTAGGATCCTGACACGTGGAGCATTGATGAACTCAGCACAACGTTGAATGGGAGCTTTTTGGCAGCTGAGACACTGGGGCTAAGCTGCAGGTCAGAGATAACACCAGTGCGGATCTCCTCCAGCACGCAGTTACTGCGCGCTTTCTTCCCTCCTGAGTGCAGGAAATGGCTCACGTTAAATACGCTCACTTTTCAGTTTTCCTTTCTTCTAAAACGGAGCTTGACAGATTGGACTTTTCAGCTCTCCCTTTTTTCACCACCTCTGCTTTCTACCTCAGAAATACTCTTCAGGAAGCAGGAGTTAATCTTGGTGAGGAAACGATAAGGTGATGCTTGATTTTCAGGGGAAAGCAGAAGGATATGGCTGCCTTGTTGCTGCACATAAACTTATAACTTCCCACCTTTGAGGCTTTTCCCTTTACATCTCTTCAGTACAGACCAGAAGAGGAACAGAGCGAAGAGCCTACTACTCAGATGGAAGTAAGAGAGCCCTATGTGGCTTTAAATAGCATTAGAGAATAGGAAGGACACATTTGGGAGGGAATGCTGACTTTTAAAGAGGGACCTCTCCAGTGCCCATGTGGCCCTCTGCCTGACGGGTGCATCGCTGCTGGCACCAAAATGCTTCTGCATCGTTTTACATGCAGCTGAGTTGTGCAGGTTTCTGAGATGTGGATAACAAAGGGAAATTGGCAACAAGAGTTATTTAATAATCTTTTGCCAACATGCTGTATTCACAAAAGTGATATAAAAACATGCTATCTAGTTTTAGCCTCTGCCCTAAACTAGGACCCAAAACTCCGTTTCAAGGAAGGGTATTCGAAATTGATTCTTGTATGGCATTGACTAGTGACTGTGAAACTAACAAAACTAATAAATTGAAACCACCCCCAAACCAAGTCAGAATTTGACTTGGGGTACATGTGAGGTCTGAATGTTTCCTTTTCTCTCTCTCTGATGAGTACTCAGAGCCCTTTAAAGCAAAAAGGAGGTGTGTAAGAATGTGTGTGTGTGTGTGTGTGTGTGTGTGTGTACGTGTAGGTAGAGGGAATAGGATGTGGAAAGGGAGATGAGATAGAGAGTAGGGCATGGGAATGGAGAAAGCTTTCTGGTCAGTGTTCAATATACATCAGAAAATAAACGGGTTGTGGGTGGAAGTGAGAGTAACAGTAGAGTCCCAGGGCTAACACCTTGGAACAAGCAGGGTGATGCTGCCCTTTGATCTTTGTCACCTCTCACCAACTCTGTGCACCCTTTTTGTCTCATGAGGGCATAGAAACTGAGAGAGAGAAAGAGAGAATGAGTGAGTGAGGTATATAAGAGCCAAATAGGGTGAGTTAATAACCCTAAGGAGAATAATTCAGGTTTGGAACTCCTTCAGAATTTGCTCTGATGCAAGGTAGTGGCATCAGGTCTTCCATAATACAACAATTTTCCACTCCTCTCCATCCAGTTATACTATGTAGCCTTCTTTGAGTGACTGGGACTAGGTTAGTCTTGGACTTATTCTAAACACCTCTTTGGCTACTACTGATGGGGGCCTTCCAGGGACCTTAGAATTTCCCCAAATTTAACTTTAGAGAGAGTAGCAAGAACTGGACAGTCTCAGGAACCCAAAGAAATAGTGGATGTAAAATGTTCAGTACAGTTGCCAACACATAGTAGGTGCTGGGTAAATCCTCACTACTCCTCTTTGAAGAATGAAGCCAGTTGAATTTCTTGTAGAATGCTTCCTTTGACTGTGTTTTCAGTTGTAGCAGTGCCTGAGGAATTGGAGAGCCTAGAAGGGGCTCCTATCCTGAATGGATGGTTTAGGTTGGATTGTGTTTTCTATCTGCTTTGTCCAGATCTGGTGTGAAAGTTTGAATTGCCCCAAACCATTTTAATCCTAGATATACCTGGTGATTGTCATTGTTGTGAGGTCAAAGGGAAATAGATACCTATACAATGTGATTTCAAGAGCCTGGAAAACCCTGTATCCTCCAAGTGTCTCTCCAATTAACCATGGCATTTGATAACATTCCTGATATTTCTGCCAGTAGACCAATTCCTTTGAGAGCATATTTTCTTGATATCTCTCTTTATGGTACAATTATGACACTTGAGAGAGGCCACCTTCTGTTATGTGAATACTGTTCATTTCTTATTTACTATCTCTGTGACAACTGGAAAGAAACTGGTTACAAATGACAGCTTTGTTAAGAATAATACAACTCCGTGACCACAGAATGGGTCAAGGAAGTTACTAGGTTTTGGGTTGTATTCTACCAGATAATTTCGGATCAAGATATACAGATATCAGGAAAGCTTCCAGTCAGCTTTGTGAGACAAACTGAGCTTAATTTTGGGTCCTTTCTTTTTGACAAGACCTTTCATTTCTAATGACCCTGCAAGTGAAACTTCCCGTTCCCATGTTGTCTTGGGCTCTCCAGAATCCTTCACCTTGCAGATGGTAGGTTAGGAATTCTCAAACATTTTTCTACTCCAGAATGTATGTTCACACATTGGACACTTCCAAGGGTATGCCTTGATTGCAGCACAATGGGCATTCTATTTCAACCTTTACTTTAAACATGTCTCCTTTTTCTGACATTCTTCAGTGTCCCCTTGGGAAGGCATACTCCTTTACCTTTGTTCATGTTCTCCATCTTCACATCTCATCACTGTATAAGAGTTGCTGCCTTAAATGATATCCTAATTATATAGATGCTTTTTCTTTTTTCACATAGTTTATGTGCCTTTGCCCTTTCTCTAAGAATCTTACTCCCTGTCAGTATGTATGTGTGTGTGTATATGTTGTGTATGTGTGTGTATTTATGCATACACATATGTGTGTGTATATATATATAATAATTTTAACAAGAAATAAGCCCATTCTATATGCTTTGCAGTAGGTTTAGGTTAATGGCTGCTTTAAACAGCGAAGACTGTTAAAATCACCAATGTGCTTTCTCTTAGTTGGCTATATACAGTTGTCCCTTGGGTTCTGCAAGGGATTGGTTCTAGGACACCCTCCCCCCCCAAAAAAAAACAAAAAACAAAACTACAAGGATGCTCTTGTTCCTTATACGAAACACTCAGTACAAAGCATAGAGTAGGCCCTCCTAATCCATGGATGCAGAACCCACGGATATGGAGGGCCAACTATAATCTCAATCCTTTAATTTTTCTTCATGTATCACATGATTTTACCCTTGGTTTTTTTCTTGGTTTAAGAAGTATGTGTATTATTTTCTTTCTGATTCTGCTAGTCTTACATACTTATTGTAGAATGTTTGGAAAATTATGGGTCAGAGTAAACTCACTCAAAATCCCACCAACCTAGAGTTAACCATTATTACAATTTAGTTTGTATTTTTCTACCTCTTGGCTTATAGTTTTAGGTATTGAGAATGTATGGGTCACTCTATAATAAATTGTTTTCTTCTTTCCTTTTCAGACTTTAAACTCTTCAAGTTCTCTTCATTCCTTTTATGTTGATGGGTCCCAAGTGAGACCAATATAGTACTTTAGTATCTAAAGCTAGATCTGACTTGTATTCTGGGAAGGTTAGCTCACAGCTTCCACATACTGTAATTTGAACTTCTTAATATGCATTTTCCTGCTCTGAATCAGTGATTTATTTTTTGATCTTTGTTAATACTTCTTTTCAAGCTTGAAACAAAAGAAATTATCTAAAAATAACCAAAGACTATTATCCAGGACTTTAAAGGAGCATGAGCCAATAGGTTGACACCTTTGATCCTTAGGTAAAAAGTTACAGTTCTTTTGTTGGCTTTCTGCAAAAGGAGGAAGTAGGGGCAAATTATACAGTTGATGCTATTTTATGCATGAAGGAACCTACTTTTGACAGCTAGTAAACAAGTTTCACCATTTTTTTGGTAAAGTAGCTCATTCATTTAACTTCTATTGAGCTAACCCCTACCATGTGGCAGGCACCTGTTCTAGACATGGGGATTCAGCAGTAAATAAAAAGAGCAAAATCCACCCTGTGGGAGCTTACTACTTAAAAATAAAGTAGTTAAACTGTTTAACTTCCTACTTAAATTCCCACTTAAAAAAGTAATTGCATTCCATTTCCTAAATTCTGAGCCAGTTTTGAAGCGTGTGGGGAAAGAGCTCTATTATTATGATGTTATTATATCAAATAATGTCTTTTCCTTCCAGAGCCCTCTCTCACTCATTACTCTCTAAGTCCCAATTTTTCAGTGGCAAAAAGGCAAACAATGCAGTGGCAAAGACCAATTTCGATGAATTAAAATAAATGTCCTCAATTTTAACATAGGTTGTTTTGTTGAGGCTGGAGATTAAAAACAAACAAACAGGAAAGGTAAGAGTGGTTTTCTTACAATGATTTTGAGGTGTAAATGTGGGGTACAAAATTAGGAGATGTCCTTTACTTTCAGTTAGAGCTGAACAGTTTTGTATTTGAGATCATGGATTTTGCCACTAAGTTAACTTGAATGCTAATGGAAAATACCTATTAGTAGCTGAGCAGAGAAAAAATGTAGGAGGCAGAAAGACATAGGTCAAAATTTTATTTAATTCAAATGTGTAATCCATGGAGGCTCTACTAGATACGAATAAAGAAGTATATAGAAATTAAGAATCCAAGCAGAGAATGGTTATCTCAGTGGTTTTATTACCCACTTGTTTCAGTTTGAGTGTACTTTAGGTAGTTTGTCAGTCAGACATCAAGAGAGATGAATTTTACAGATAGAATTGGAGAAGTTTTTATCAGAATTCAGGATGTGCCATAGGCAGTTAGATTGTAATATGGAAATACTGAGAGTTTAAATGGATGCTACATGAGAAATTATCCTGGATTCTTGAGTTTGTGTGTAAGAATGGAGTCTTTGTTACTTTTTTTTAGAGGTTGATGAAAAAAGTATGTTTTATAACTCAGCCGAGAAAAGAAGAGTGTGTATTGGAGACAAGAACTTGTGCAGTTAAATAACTCAGTCTGTGGAATAGAATATAGCTGCTGACTAGTGGCTGAAGACACAGACTGTTAGCTGGAAGGTTGACCAGATTATTCACAAATGCTGAAAAACTCAAAAGAAGAAAGGAAAGAAAAGAAGGAAGAAATGAAGGACAGAAAGGTGAAGAAAGAAAAAAGCAAATGAACCAGAGAAAACTACAATGGATTATATTAAAGCATAATTATTCTGGAGTTTTGAAACCAGCTCATCACCGGAGAAAAATGACATTGTTTAGGCAGGGTTGGGTAATTCACATCTATAATTATTGGGATATAAGATAATCTAGGAACAAAGAATATAATAACATTATGTTTACTAGAAACTATGGGAAATCCTTTCTAGCTTAAGTGGTACTTTGTGAAGAAAGATGCAAAGACTCCAAGTTTATCTTTTAATCTAGTTTTTATCCCTATTTTAGCATGTCGTACTTAGTTAAAAAGAAAGTAAACTACAACTGACCCTTGATTGAGTTTCAAATCCACATTCTTTCCCTTTATTTCTCCACTAGACACTGTCCTTTTCATATTTCAAAGCCTGTCAAGACCTACCTGCTTATTGAAGGTTTTCCTTCTTCTATGAGATGAGATACCTATAGAGATATGTATGTTTTTTATTATTTATTATGGTCATGAGTATTGTCTTTCTTGACACGTAAGAGAGCAGAGATAGTGTGTTCATATTTCGAAAATGTGTACAAAGCACACAGCATGGTATGCTGCATCCATGCTTTGTCCAATAAATATTAGTTGATTGTTGATGAGAAGGCACATGTCGCTAATAAGAACCTCCTGCTAACGCTGGGTCTTCAGAAGCCTGAAGAGCTTTGTGAGTTGGAATGATGCCCCATTGGGATAATTCCTTATGTTTAGGATAAATGAAGAGATAGTATTCCGTTTTAAAATCAGCATCACTGGTGGATTTAGTATGATATATGCATTACTAGTGTTGATTATTTTGGAGTTTCTTAATTCAGAAAATTCAAAACAAATGAAAATATAGACTGTATAATATATATACACAGCATATATAGTGTGTGTATATACATATATATACACACAGTATATGTGCATACTGGCCAATATGCAATTTTAAAATAAGCGAAAAGATAGTATTTCTACTTTAAGAAGAATCAATCTATTTGGGCAAAAGAAATGAAAATCTTTAAAATTGTTTACTTTATGTTCAGCCTTTATTTATCACTAGATATTCATAAAATATCTACTAAATACAAAGATGAAAAAGGCACCATTATATCCTCAGAGAGCTTTTAATCTGATGGGTTAAAGACAACCACACACAAAGTAGACTGTTATTTTTACAGGAGAGCCGAAGAATGCTGAAATGAAAATAGCAAAAGTATCTAACACTGAAGAGTCCTTATTATGTGTCAGACTTTATGATATGTTTTAGGTGTGTCATCTCAATCCTCAGGCCAATTTTATGAGTTATAGGTACTCTTACTTCCTCCCTCCCCACCCTATAACTTTCCAGATGAAATAGTAGAGAACTATACATATTAATAAATTACCCAAAGGAACACAGCTAGGACAAGGCCGAGGTGGGCCTGTGAGCTGAGAGCCTGACTCCAGAGCTGGAAATGTTAGCCATTATACTCCACTGCCTCCTAGGGGATGGGGGGAGAGGAATCACCTCTGACTGGGGAGGGGTCAAAAATGGTTTTTGAAAAGAGGTCTCTTGATCTGAGTCTTAAAGGATTGGCTGGATTGTGAGGCAGGTAGAAATATGAGGAGGGAATGCCAGTTAGAGAACAGTTGTGGAGGGAGCAGAGCTCAGGCTTGGGTAGCACAGAGTTCGGTGGGGCACTGGGGATACGCAAAGGATGCAGTTGGGAGGTGGGGCAGTTGGAGGCTGAAAAAGAAAAGAAGGCCAAGGAATCTGGTCTAAATCCAACAGCAAAAATAGAGCAACAGATTTATAATAAAAATGGAAAGAATGGATATTAATAAGGAGTAATCATCATGTGGAGAGTTTCAATCAGCAAAGTTTTCTTAGAGGAGTTGGATTTTAAACTAGGATTTGAAGTTGATGGGAGTGGAGTAGAAAAGCATGCCAGCAACCTAGAATATTGTGATTTAAATAGAACTCTAGAACATAAGAAAAATGAGGAAAGCTGATAAAAGTCCGTTTTTCATGCTTTCAAGGACTGCTGCTGGACAAAGCTGAATAGGTGAATTTCTACCTCTCGCACCTAAGAGAGAAGGAATAGAAGTACTCCTCCCAATCATCTCCATCTCAGTTAATGGCTTACCATACACTCAGCTGTTCAAGTAAAAACATGACAGTTATTTCTGATCCCTTTTCTTCCTCTGACTCTAAAATATATCCTGAATCTTCTGTGCTTTGATTCTTCATTAGACTCCCCAGAGAGCTGACACTCTGCTGTTGGAAAGCTTCAATCAGATCAAGTCACTTCCTTGTTTAATATTCTCCAAGGGCTGCCTATTGCATTTAGAACAGATTCCAGCCTCCAAGTCCCTTAAATTTCCAGGCGTACCTTATTTTGTTTTTCATTATGCTTCAGCCTTCCTGCCTCCTTTCTGTCTCTTGACTGACCAAGCTCATTCTCACCGTAGGACATTTTTACTTTTTTTTTTTGACTGGCTTTTTCTTCGAGCAGAAAATTAGCTCAAATAAACATCCTAGCCTTAGAGAGCTCTTCCCGGGACAACCAACCTGAAATATTATGTCCACGACTATTTTCTTCCTGCACTTGTTAGGAAGCAGGCCACTCTCTCCAGGAGAATTTTGGCTCCAGAGGACAGGACTTGCTTTGTCTTATCCAGTGCTGCAAACTCAGTGCTCAGCAAAGTGCTTTGAATGTAGTTGCTTAATAAATATTTGTTAAATGGATGAAGAATGAATGAAAAGAGTGGGAGAGAGGATGGCTTGAGTAATGGGTAGAGCTTATGTTTTACCCAATAAATGAATTAAATTGTGTAATAAATCATGTGGATTTAAAAAAAGTATATTCTGTTTCAACAGTTAACCAAGTTGTTTTCTTCTTTGCATGTCAGCTTATTGATGTTGGGTAGGTGGACTAAAAGCCTCTTGTGTTGCAGGGGGAAAACAATCTTGAGATTTAAAGGGGAAAAAAAAAGGTCTTAGTTAATCCATAGGGTGGGTGAGAGCTCAGCCAGAACGCTCTTTGGAATCCAGACAATTCAGTGACAGTAACACTCACAGTACAAGTGTTGGGGAGGTCAGATGAGATGAGTTTGTGACATGTGCAATCACTCCTGATGTGTCTGATTTTTTGATACTATTTCATGGTGACATTTAAATTTGAATGGGAAATGACCTCCTTGTTCCCAGTTCCTTTCCTAGCCAGTATAGGATCGCTCCTTCAACAAATACTGGTAGGTTTTGTTCAGTATAGTTCTCCAGTATCTTAACAGATGAAGTTTACGAATTTATTTTCTACTAGAAATAGTGATTTCAAAACAGGGAAGAGGTTGTAGGAGCTATTTATTTTTACTTTTAAAAAAAGGAATACCTTCCTGGCAAATAAGCAAGTAAATAAGCAAGCAATCTCAACAACTTTCTTGGAAGGAGTCAGCCGCTGCAGGTATGGTAGAATTCCTTTGGCCAGCCTTAGCTTCCCCGGGGTTTTCTTACACTTGTGTTGGCACAGTTGGTGGAGTTTATTATTAGTGGTCTGTCCTACAAGCCATTCATTCATGGAATATGGCCCTGGGAGAGGGATCTTCATGTGAAAATAAAATTGTCATTGTTTCTCATTGGCTTAGGAGGCATCTCACATAATGAAAGAACATCCCTAAATAGAAAGACCCCAATTCAGAAGAAAAGAAAGAAAGGTGAGGAGAGAGAGAGATGTCCTCCGTGGAATCGAAGAACTGAGGAATTCAGATTTTGTTTTGTGCAGTGCTAGTTGCCTTGCCAGTCTCAAGCTGGCACTGTGGGCTTGCTGTAGCTGCTTGCTGTAGAGCCTGAGCTGAGGAAAGGAGACAGTTTGCTTTGGTTTTATTGCTCAGCCTCACCATGCGTCTCAATATGTTTTTGATTTTTGTATTTTAAAAATAAGGTGAATGATCTCAAAAGGAAATCATTACAGGCGATTTTATACTTTGCTTTTTCTAATGGACAATTAAAAAGCAACTCTGGTCCTATTCCAGAGATTTTCTCATTTCTTAGTATAAATGTAATTTAGGCACATATAATAGTTCAATGGTATTATTAGATATTATCGTATTTATTTTATTCAAGAAAATGTTTGACACACCTTATTTGTATTCTTTTGGAGGAAATGTCCTGGAATGGGTTTTGTCCTAGTTCCTTTCTGTGCCTCTCATAAGGTGTGTGTTAGAATTCAAGTTCCTAAGAGTAAGAATAGCATTTCTTTTTTTTTTGTGTGTGGGGGGGAAGGCATAATGATTTTGAGCTTTGAGGAGTTTCAATGGGCTATTGTTGCTTGCTTTTTTTTTTTTTTTTAACAATATTCCAGCCTATCAAGTCCCCCTGTGACACACTCTGTCTCCAATGGCAGATATTTATATTTCAAATTAAATAAAACAATAATTAATTTTCTTTTGAAAAATTTTTGGAATTTTGCTTTTTCAAGATCTTTGAGGTAATTGGAGATAACCCCAGGCTATCACAAAACCAGGGCTGGGAATCACTGCTTTAATGATTAGCACTTTGTAAGCCTTCAAAAAATATTAAAACAGGATAGACTGTCTAATTTCTGGTGGGTGGATTCACTTTAGTATAATGTAATGTGTTAACAAATGCTCAGAGAGGAGGTTGTGGATCCAGAAAGATGGCTTTTGCAGAAGGCTTTTATACAAATTAATTCAAAGAATAACAGGAACAGTTGTGTAATGGGGCAGAAGGAATAAGGTGACTCAATTAAATGATAGAGAAATCTCCAGGAAAATATTTGTCTCACATCAACCCAATACTAACAGCAAAATTCTCATTGTGGAAATCGATAATCTTGCAATAAATGCATAATAACTTCAAAAAGGGATTTTTTAATTAATATTTTTATATGATTGGCTGTGCACCAAATATTGAAATCAAGTACTGCTTTTCTTTACTTTAAGAATGATAAAGTTCTCTCCTATGTCTCTAAAGAGAATCTTAAAGGAGAAGGATCAAAAGAGTAATTTGCAAATAAATTCACCTGTTGAATTTGTGCCTGAACTTACTATATTTACCTAATTCATTTTTGGCTTTTGCTTAACTTGAGCCATGGTGACACACTGAGAAATTAATGCCAAGTTCTCCTGGGTTGCTAGAACATTTGTACAAGGCAGTGGTGAATAAGTAAGGGTAGTGTAAGCCCTAGGGTTTGGGTCCCACTCAGTAGGGGGTCTTAGTCATTGCCCGAAGAACTATTGTGTGGTCTAGGTAATTGGTACTGCTAGCCTATTGTTATTTCATGGATCCAGGAAAGCAGTTTGGTTCCTTTCCACATTCAGAGCTGGACCCAGCATACTAGTAGTTCTGGACAGAGAGAGTTCAGGATCCATCAATTTGATGCTAAAACCTAGATCAGCTTTGTGGCTTTCAGAGATGGATTAAGGACATTTTTGCAGTGTTCACAGATACACGATTCACAGACCTACAATGGTATAGGCAGTTTGAAAAGAGATTTGAGTAAGTAAACAGGTAGACTGAGAGAGGATAAACAGCCCTGAAAACACTTCTGTTTTGTCTTTTGGCAGGGATTTCTGCTTTAGGCTTCCTGAGTTTTTTTACCTGGTGTTCTGCAGGGAAATTTGCATTCCAAAAGATAGGTTAGGCTGCCTTCCTGCTTCTGAAACTTCTAGAAGGTGTTCTGATATAATAGATGTTTTCCCAGCTTTTTTTCCTGGAGATAATCCTCCATTATCTGGTTAATACAGGCTCTATCTGGTTAACACTCCAGTAGTCTTGCATATAAGCGTCCTTACTTTCTTTTAAAGAGGGTATCTATTATACCTAAATAAAGCAGAGAGAGAGAGAGAGAGAGAGAGAGAGAGAGAGAGAAATGTGTAACATTATTTTGAAAAGTATCCCTTTCATTTGAACCTTTCCTTAGCTTTACCATCTAGACCTACAGATACAAATACAGGTGAAGAACCACTCAACAATGATGATGAGTTCCTGAAGGTCCCAGACTCTGCACACTTTTCCCTTTTTCATTTTTTTCTTACCGTATTTAAATTTTCATTCATGTAGTTTACCTCTTAGCTATCTCTTATTCTTTAATTTATATTTCACATTTTAGAACTTGCTTGGAGTGTACAATATGTTTCAAACTTGAGAGAACAGAACTAGATAAGTTCATGAAAAATAGCCCCTTCTTTCTTATTCCAGAATTATTTAGAAGGGGAGCAATGGAACTTTTTGGATCAGTCCCGTTCTGCTTTGGGCTACTTAGGCTTTCAGTCTGTGGCTCAGTTCATTGGCACCAGATGCCAATAGTTACAAGGTCAAAGGTTTGATCCTCACTTGGGCTCGTTTGCTACCAATTTTTCCAACAGGTTGTATGGAGATTGAGTACAGTCACTATAGAAACAGTGGTCTTAAAGGAGATAGGTGAACACATGAGTGACTAGATGAAAATTCAGCCCCATTCCTGGAAAAACAAAGCCTGGGCCCTACTGTCATTTTTGCATTTGGACAGAATGTGCCACTTAAATGTGCCACTGGTGAGCTTGTTACTCAACCTCCCTGAATCTCTGTTTCCTCATCTGTAGCATGGAGATAAGATTTGCTCCCTTTCTACCTCACCAGGATCTGTGAAGATTAGATAATGGCTGTAAAGTCCTTATACAAAGGTATAAACATTATTATAAACAAGGAGATTAGTCAACAAGTATAAAAAATATTTTAAGGACCCCCCCGAAAGTGTATTGCCTAATAATTTTTGAATCAATATCAGTAGTTTGCAGTTTAATCCATTCTGAACTTGGCTTAGCTGCAAAAAGTTAGGTGTGAATGTTTGACCTTTTTATTTATTTATAACGTAAAAAAATTGATAGTGAACATTTATATTAATAAAAACAAAGTGGGCTTTGAATCTGAAACAGGTCTTATTTGAAAAGGAAGGTGAAGGCGAAGGTCTCTAGCAACATATGTGCCACTGAGGAATATTTGCATATATTTGATGCTTCAGTGATTTTCACAGTATACCTTGGAGTTTAAGCTGTAGCAAAGAGCCAGTGCCATTGCTCAGCACCATAGTTCGCTCTCTCCAGCTTTATTATGGCACACAGCGACAACTTCATTTTTAGCATTAAAAAAATCCTCTTCACTTAATTCAGACAGTGACCTGCAGGCCTCATTCTGACTGAAGGAGCCATTCAGAATACTTCCAGACAAAAGCAGGGCTTTTTCCTAGCAACCAGATCAAAGCCAAATCTCCCAGAATAGCTCCCTCCCAGGTTTCCTTTGGCGCATAGGTTCACAAGGATTCTAAGGCTTGTGGTATCCAGTTCAAACTACTCTTTCAAACTGAAATGGAAAGGAAAACTCCTGAGGAATTTTCGCAGACTCTGAGAACTGGCGAGCATTGCAAGAGCACTTAATCTTGGGAGAACACGGTGGTCATTTGGAGCATCCCTAACTTTGTTATTGCCTGCATCTGCATGTACATTCTGTCGGACTCCCACAGAATGAAGTCTCTGTTTCCTTTCTGCCAGTACCTAATATCAGCTATGCCCAGGAGCCGGCTGATGAAGACTTCCTGTTTGTTTTGAGTCACTGTTAGAGTGATAAATATACTTTAGCTTTCTGCTTAGAGAGGAAAGAAACCAGCTGCCCTGAACTAAAGAGAAAAATGCAGAAATTCCACTGAATGGCCCTGTTATCATGCAGTTTCAAGGGCAGCATCAAAATGAAAACTATAAGCTTGAGCAAAGTAAATAATTTCCATATTAAAGCATCTTGCTGCATTCATAGACCTAAGTTGTTTGTCTTTAATCATTTAGGCGAACGATGAATTTTTCACTCTTCTAAGACTAACTCAGCAATGTTTAGAAGTTTAAAAAAAATGTAAACTTACACTACAGAGTAATGGTGAGCTATATAAATAAACAATTACAGTTGTGGTTTTTTGATCTGACCACAAGCTTTTAATGCCATTTTTACATGAACATATAATGCTTCTGGATAAACAGTAATGTTTACATTGTCCGTGGCATCCACTGTTGTATTGAGTCATTTACATACATGATTATTTGGACATAGAGTAACCCAAGAACAAAAAGAATACTATAAAATTATTTAAAACAAGAACAACAGGAAATCCTTTATAGCTTAAATAGCACTTCTTAAATAAAGCTGTGGAGTTTTTATGTTTTGATTTCATTTTTGTCCTTTTATTTTAAACAGGCTTTAGATTTGATAATTAGAGTGTCCTTTGAGTGGAATTTGTATTTTAACAGTGAATTAAGGAAGCCTTGCTGATCTGAATGCATTGACCACTAAATTCTGGCTTTTGTCTTTTTTTAAAGCTCAGTTTAGACTTGACTTCCAGTAGTTATGAATTGGAAAAGATGACAGCCACTTGTGTGTACCTGAAGGGTGTATGACTTACTTATTTCTTCCCAATAGCTATGGTCTCTTAAAACAATTTCTAATTGTAAAAGAAGAATTTGCTAATAATCTACAGTTAGTTTCTTTGTCCAGGATAAAGAAAATGTTTAATAAAAAATTCAAATTAAAGTTAGCATTAACACTTTTATGCTGTCAAATTAATGATGCATATGTGGAGGCAGGAGGGTGTGCATTGGTCTTATCACAATGCATCTGGTCATATTTGTAATTTGAGACACGAAAATGCACCAAAATATTGTATATAAAAAAGGTTCCCTAACATGTTGGAGTCAGTGGCTGGAACATCAACACAGTGGCTTCCTGGGTGCGAGAATTACAGTGCTGAAGGCTTGATAGAGACTGGGTCCTTATCCTTTAAAAGCTCACATTAAGAAAAAATTCATGCGATGTTGGCAGCTTGTAAAGGAAGACAGACATTTAGAAATGTCCAGAATATTAGTTAAAACAAAGCCAGATATACTAAATATTGTTTTTACTTTATAAATACGTTGTAATGTGTGTTTTTTAAAAAATATTCTCACTTTACTGACCCAAGGAAGTTGAGAAGAAAGCATTTTTAAATATGATGGAGGATGGGAGGCTTAAAATACTGAATCATATGACATATTTTCTGTCATAATGGAGACCTGTATGTATATGAACTTAGAAAGAATAGAATCAGAGAGTGGATGGTATTAGGAGAAGAGGGGAAAAAAATAACGAAGCCAGGATTTTTTGTGGGTAGGAAAGAAGGGTATAAAACAAATTTATCAGATAAATGTATTTGCAAAGGTAAGTATGCCAGGGGATAGTTTCAGTGGGTATATCAGCCTCTGTACTTTTTAAAAAAAGAGGTTAAAATTAGATAGAAATACATGAGATAGTGGTTTAGGTGAGGTTTTTTTATTGTAAAATCTATTATTTAAAATAAATCGGAACTCAAACGGGTGGGACCTATCACTTACCAAGTATAAAAAGGCGTGAATAAAACGCCTTTTACCTTTTCCAGTGCTATTGAATGTCAAATATCTAGTGCTGAAGTGAAACTATTATGGTCAAGTTGGTGTTGCCCATGTCAAGTCACCATTCTTCTCAGCAATAGTAATTGCTTAGATTGTTCAAAACTAGCTTTAGTTGTGATGGCACATTTGTGATCCAGCCTTAAGGAATGGATCTGTAGGTATTCCACTCACTGATAACCAGCATCATTTCCTCATGATTCAATAAGAACATACGAATCACATCTTGTATTACATATTACACAACCATTTAGAAAATGCTTTCTTTTGCAATGTCTTGCATGATGCTTGGTTGTATCTGGTTCTGGTTGTAAGTGGGAACAGTAACAGTGTGTCATCTGTCCTGGGCCAGAGGTGATGACTCCAGCACTGTGGTTCCTTTTAAGGGGGCAGAAATATTCCTTATGCTGCCTAACAGCATTTCAGGAGCATATGCTTATGAAAGAGATGCTTCAAACCTGTATTTTCAAGTATAGTAACTCGCACCAAAGTGAAATGAAACTGTTCCATAGTTAACCCTGTATCTCTCTGAAATTATGACACCACATTCCTGATCCTAGGAGTTTGGGACAATTCTATTGAAGAAGGTGAAGAATAGGCATGGAGAATAAGGGCTATGGGAATCATTTGTTATCTGAATAAAGGGTTTTTAAAAAGAATGCACTTATTAGAAGAAATGGGGTTGGGAAGGGGGTATGTTTTTCACACGTGTTTTCTCACTTCTGAGGTGATAAGTCCAGCCCTCACAAAATAAAATGGCAGGTTTCACACTAAACCCACCCAAGCATATTCCTATAGTCTCCTAACCCATTTATTGTTTGAGAATATAGAGGCAACAAGATCTCTTGCATAAACCAGTGGTTGAAAGAGGTCAAAGCAAAGAGAGAGATCTTTGCTTTGCCTGCCTGTCTTCCAGATGTATGTCATCTTCTGTATAACATGTGTGGATCTCCAGGGCAATGTACGAGGTCTCCAGTAACTTTGGCTGTAAGTCAACAATCATCTTCTTTGTCCTATTCTTTTTTTTTTTTTTTAATATTTATTTATTTATTTAGGCTGCATTGGGTCTTCGTTGCTGCGTGTGGGCTTTCTTTAGTTGCGGTGAGCGGGGCTACTCTTCGTTGCGATGCGCGGGCTTCTCACTGCAGTGGCCTCCCTTGTTGTGAAGCACGGGCTCTAGGTGAATGGGCTTCAGTAGTTGTGGCACGTGTGCTCAGTAGTTATGGCCTGCAGGCTCTAGAGCGCAGGCTCAGTAGCCGTGGCGCACGGACCTAGTTGCTCAGTGGCATGTGGGATCCTCCCGGACCAGCGCTCGAATCCGTGTCCCCTGCATCGGCAGGCAGACTCCCAACCACTGTGCCACCAGGGAAGCCCTTCTTTGTCCTATTCTTGATCTTAATACTCAGTGAATTAAATGCCTGAGTTCATGATTTTACCAGCCGAGCTCTTACACAGTTTATATATGTCTTAGATTCTCTTGGCTACCACTTCTATTTTACCTCAGTCATTCATTGACATGAAGAACATTTTTTTCTCATCATCTCCCATCTCTCAAAATGGCCTATCTGATCACAGCCTGGAGTCACAGAATTTTATAAATGGAATTAACCTCAGAGATCATGTAGGGCACCATCTAATAACCAACTAACAGAACTCTTGATTTACCAACCCTCAACCCTGATCTTCACCATTTTTCTCCAGCTCAGTAAACCTCATCTATGTAGGTGTTGAAAAGAAAAACTTCTGGGACTTATCTTTGATTCCTTATTACCTTTACTACCCTATATACAACCCATTAGTAGATCTCATCTTTTTGCTATCCTGACTATATCCAATATTTTTCCAAGAGCCACCATCACCTTTTGCTTTGATATAGTAAGAGCCTGAAATTTATCTCCTTGTTGCATATTCTCTCACATTTCCCTGTATTTTCTACATATTGCTTTCTCAGACCTTCTTTACTGATTTGCTCTTTTTGTGATTTTTTGGCCCTGCTACCCCTTACGAGGATGTAAGTTTCAGGAGAGTGGAGACATTGGGTACACAGTGAGCTCTGTAGAGCATATAATTGTGCCTGCTACATCATGTGCTTTCAATGCATATTTGTTGAATAAATTAATTCCCTTCTACACAGATTGGAAATACGGGTCACAATCAAGTTAAGCAAATTTCTTAGGCTCACAAGATTAGTTAGTAAATCTACAACTAAAAGTCAGGTCTCTTGACTCAGTCTAAAGCTCTTGTCATTGGACCATATTGTGGTTACTGTAGTTCTTACTGTGTAAGACTGTATAATATAGACTTAAGGAGTGCAATCTTCCTTGCTCCTGGCTTGTAATGTGGGGCTGTCTGGAAAGTTAGTGAAACTAATTATAAGATTAGCAACTAAGTGCCCTGGCTAATGTCCAACACAGACCTGTTGCACCAAAATCTACTCTTCAACAAAGTTTAAGCATACCATCTAGTGAAGGTAATTAGCTTTAAAGACCTGTACAAACTTTAACTTTCTGGATGATCATTCAATATCACTTTATTGTAATGTCACCTTCAAATATAGAACCATTTAATTTTTAATGTACTTCATTTTGTCTCCAAGAAGTATGTTTCCACCTTCCAAAGGATGCTTTTCCTCCTATACTTCTGTTTTGAATCCAATTTTTCTAGCTTCTCCTGAAGGCTTGTTTATTCAAACAATTGCAGGCTCTTTCCCACACCCCTAGCTTTTCCCTCTTCATTGCCTTTATTTGAGTGGTAGTATACAAGCTTTAGAATCTGTAGACCTCAGTTTGAACAAGACTCTCTCATTTACTAGCTGTTTGACAGTAGACAAATTACTTAATTTCTCTGAACCTTGATTTCCTTACCCTAAAAACGGGGATAAAGAAGGGCAATTGTGTAGATGAAGTTAGAAAATGTATGGAGAGAACTCCCTGAAACAGAGTATTTGCTAAATGGTAGCTACCAATATTATTACAGAGATAATCACACTTCCCTTATCTGAAAAAAAGCCTTAACATAAATGAAAATACCACCCCAAAGTCTCTCAGCTCTACTATCCCTAAATAACCCATCTTTGCTCATCATTTATATTCATAGCCAAAATTCTTGCAAAATACACTCTATATTTATTCCTTTTCCTTTTTCATAATATTGTTGTATCTGAACAGACTGAGAAGTGTGTGTTATGTAGTGTCAAATGTTACACTTTTGATTTTTCTGTGCCAACCATGTTATTATTAGAGATTTTCTATTTCTCACATATCTGTGCTCTTTTATTGTGTTAGGACGGCCGGTCTTTCAGAGAATGAACCAAAGTTCACTAAACTAGGGTTAGTGGCACCAGAGAACTGGGATTTTCTCCTAAATGTCTCACAATCTTCCAAATATTATTGGAAGAACCATGGAGGTGATGAGAGGTGTTGAGTACCCTAACTGGGAGATGGGTTAGTGGACAGAGTTCTAGTCGAGATTCACATAGTTAAGAATAAATGGGGGTGTGCAATTACTTGAGGTAGACCCACATAGAGATTTAGAAAGAGCTAAATTGTTGATATAGGGAATATGTCTCAAGAGGAGATACTCCCAAGGGTGATGTGCCATTTTCTAGAGCTAAGGGTAGTAGTACTGGATGGTGAGTCTGAAGGAGGAGCTTAATAGGAAGTTATTGGACAATAGTGAGCTAGCCACCATCACGAAGTTACTTCTAGGAAAAGTGACAAGTGAGCTGTCCTCTCCACACTGCCAGAAAACCTTATCATAGATTGGGCAGGTCTGTCTATGGAGAGCAGCTTTATCCAAGGACCATGAGGAACACTGGACAGCTGACTCAGAGGGATAGTAATGATAACTTACTAGGTTTATTTATTTTCTTTCTTTTTTTTTTTGGCTGCACCACGTGGCATGCTGGATCTTAGTTCCCCGACCAGGGATTGGACCTGAGAACCCTGGTATTGGAAGCGCAGAGTCCTAACCACTGGACCTCCAGGGAAGTCCCTATTTTCTTTCTTTTAATTAAAAGAACAAAGTAGCCCAAATTCCTGCAATTGTAGTTTCCAAGTATCTGCTTTTGGGCTGAAAACCAAAGACATGAAAAGCTTCTACAAATTCACCTGGGTTCTCAGTGCCACAGTTGTCTCTGGAAAAAGGGAGGCTACTCAAAAATAAACTCAAGCAACATCCCAGGCTGTGCTCCAACCTACTCCTCTACCCCCAAATGCTTAATACTCTACCTGGTCAAGGAAAAACCATCAGTTCCATGTTTACTCAACCCATACTTGGTGAATGAAATATCTACCACATCTTTTCCCCTAAAAACAAATACATTTTTTTGAGAAAAGAGTTTTAAATATTTTATTTCAGTTGGAATACTACAAGAGGCCAGTTACCGAAAATTAAATTGGCTCAATCTTAAATCAGACTAGGTTATATCCAAGACTTATGTGAAGTGCCATAGACATTTTGAGGCCTCTGAGGTGCCTTGGTATGTATTCCCTCAAGGGTTTCACTTACAACTAGGATGAGTTTGCTTGAATGGAGAATCTATCTCCTTTTATTGTTTTGTATTATATTTATCATCTTCTTATCTTCACTATGTGCCAAGCAGTTTTCCATGGAATGATTTATTCTAATAAATAGAAGAAGGCAATATTCTTTTGGTGGATGACTGTTTTGTCTGAGTTATAAAAATACAATTTGCCTTTTTCTTTGTACCATTGTTCCAGAAGAGATTCATATTTAATTAGTTTGAGGTGTACTGTGGCTTACTTTTGTCTCCAAGTAAAAGATTTTTCTTGTTCAAAATCAGATGGATTCTGAGTTGACAAGGTAAAAAATCTGCAGTAAGATTAAAAATGCTAAGATTTTCCATTAAGAAGTTGCTTCTAAGATGCTATAATTTAGCCCTTCAGATACTGAACACCTATTAAGAAATGCTTGCTTGCATTATGTTAGATGTAAATTAGGTGACTCACTTTCTCCATCTCTTTCTCTATATTTGTTTTTAGTTCTGTTCTAAAGCAGGAACTAGGACCAAATGAAGTTAAAGTATCTTTTTAGTTTGATTGGACTAATATTCTTCAATGAGCTGAGTATGACTCACAGCCTGTCCCCTTTTTATTAGTAATTAAACTGAGACACTGAAAGATTATGTAAACCCATAACAGCAGATTAAATATCAAGGCTGTAGTCCACTGAACAACATTGCTATGTTTAAACTGATACCTTCAATATTGTCCTTAGATAATTTAAATATTTGACATTATAGGATAGTCCCCCAAAAGTGGGGTAATTAAAAACAACTGTTGTATTTTACTTTCATTTTTGTTGGAAAGGGGTTTTCACTTTGAATGGAAAAGAACTTAAATAATGTGCCTATAACATTTTTTGTTTTTGCTTCATTGACAATTGCTTCTGTACCATGGTGGTAGCTATTCCTTCCTTATTAAAAAAAAAAATCTGTTTTTTCTCTTAACCAAAATAATTCATGTCCATTATAAAAAGTTTAGGAGGTATAGAGAATATAAAATGAAGAAAATTGGAAACCGCAAACAATCCCACAAATTAAAAATAACCATTGTTAATGGTGCACATTCGTCCAAACATTTCTTTTATGTATGTTATGTTATAGGCACATTTTAAAAATGTAAATCCTACTGTAATTAAAAAAAAAAGTCTTTTCATGTAAGAGTACACATTGACTATATTTGTGTCATTAAATATTCTTTCACAACACCTTTTATCTTTGCTGCACCATTATTTAGTTAATTACTCCCCTTTTATTGAGCAATTAGGTTGCTTCCCATCTTTTAAAGACTACAAATATGGTTGGCACAAATATTCCATGTAGCTAAATATTTGTTCATACTCTTGATTATTCTTTTAGAACATACTTCCAGAAGTGGAATTGCCAAGTCAAAATATATATGGATTTTAGGCTTTTAGTTCATGTTAGTGCCCTTTTCTTCAGAAAGATTGTACTAATTTGCATGCTAATTTGGTTGTAGCTTATCACTTTGGTATTTTTAAATCTTACAGCTATTTGTCTGGTGGCAGCCAAACATACTGACTGTGTGGTGCTCCAAATTGGTAAAAAGAGGGGTCAAAAATAATTGACTAAATTCTACCATGTCCTGATTATTTCAGTTATATTAATTTGGCATAATCCTTTCCCTTGTCTGTTCTTGGCTAGTTTATGCATCTGGATCCATGATATGTTTTACTATTCTGCAAGAAGCCTCAAATAAATTGAAGAAGGGAGCCTGTCAGTTGCAGTCTAATATGGTATATTAATACTCAACCCAAATTCAGGCAAATGACATCCATTAATCATTGGCCAATATAAGAAGCAAGAATTGTGATGATATTAACCAGAAAAAGGATCCAGAATAACTCTGAAGCAGACCATGTAACCTATTCCCCCAGCTAACATACAAATAAATTAATGTGCTCACCATTGAAACTGACAAAGCTTCCAAAGCTCAACCAGGTTTGCTGCTCAGATGACATTGGTAGGAAGAAGGCCCAGACATAATTTCATCTTTTAATTTTCTCATCTCTTCCAAGCTTATTTTTTTTTATCTGCAAATTTTATAGGTGGAGTGTGGTAGAGATTATGAATCATTTACATGTTTTAGCTTCTAAATTTGTCAAAAAACAAAAATTGATAGTGGTATTTTCTTTAGTGTCTATTAACCTCTCTATAAGGCATAAAGTCTACTCATGACTCGTGTACCAGCAGAGAAAAACAATTCAAATATCAGCTGTTCCCCCACTTCCACCCCTAAAAATGTTTCTAGCCTCAAAAAGGAACTTAGTTCTCGGCAATTTTAGCCTAAAATGCTTCTTCAGCTTTTCTTAGACTTTGGCCATCTCAAAATGCAAGTGAAGACAAAATTGTCCCATAAGATTAATTTTTGGTGATTGAACTTACATCTTAAAAACTAAGCTGTTTCACTTCCTTATGAAAGAACAAATTTCTTTTTTTTTTTTTGCGGTACGCAGGCCTCTCACCGCTGTGGCCTCTCCCGTTGTGGAGCACAGGCTCCGGATGCGCAGGCTCAGTGGCCATGGCTCACGGGCCCAGCCTCTCTGCGGCATGTGGGATCCTCCCGGATCGGGGCACGAACCCGTGTCCCCTGCATCAGCAGGCGGACTCCCAACCACCACGCCACCAGGGAAGCCCCAAGAACAGATTTCTTGAAGATAGCTTTCCATTCCATGTTTGTAATCTGTAAAGTGCCTAATCTTTTTACTAAATTTTTTACTAAATGTTTTTTTTTTTTGGCCACGCTGTGCAGCTTATGGGGGATCCTAGTTCCCTGATCAGGTATTGAACCCAGGCCCTCGGCAGTGAAAGCTTGGAGTCCTAACCGCTGGACCGCCAGGGAATGCCCATAAAGTGCCTAAACTTTGATATGAATTTGTGTGGTGTGAGAATGTCCTATGTTCCCACAAAAGCAAAATATTATTACTACTGGTAACACACTGTAGTGGAGAGAATACCTAGCTATGCAGAGATCAAAATACCCAGATTCTCCTTCAGGCTGTACCAGCCTACTAGCTGTGTCACCTTCGGCAAGTTAATAAATCTCTGTGAACTTCAGTTTTCATAGTTATAAATGATGATACAAATAAATTTTCTCCTTATAGAACAGGTTGTTTAAAGATCAATGGAAATGAGAGAATAGAATATTGTGTAACCTGACTAGTGCATTCCAAATAAAAATTATTATTAATATTAACATTATTTTGAAGACATATGTTATTGCTTACCTTATTACAATTCTTATTTCCCAGCGTTTGGGTTGAATTGATAGCCTAACTTACGTCAGCCCTCTTTGTATGTAGTACTTTATCTTAAAATTTTGTATCTAGAGATTTTTTAAATTGGAAATGATATGTATATATATTTTTACTGTATTATTTTTCTTTCTTTCTTTTTGAATTGCAAGATACTTGCAGAAAAGTGCCCAAATCATAGGTGAAGAAGCACATGTAAGCAGCATCCTAATTTAGGGTCGCCTCACACAGTTTTCAATCTGCTATGCAACTCTCCCTGTCCTAAGGGGACCAGGACCCTGGCTTCCAACACTGTTATTTAGTTTCCCATGATGTCATGCTGAAATGGAGTGGAATCAGGGCACCTACTAAGCTGTGTGACATAGCAAATTGCTCAGTCTCTTGGCTTCAGTTCTCATCTTTGAAAATAAGGAGGTTGAATTTTGAAGGTTTTTTTTCCATCTTAACATTTAATGATTCTTTTAAAGGGCACTCTATTTATCTAGGTTAGTACTGTTTTTGTACAACATCATCTGTGGTTTGTTAGCTCAGGTGGAGCTTCACAGAAGCCATGTTCTAAATGAGAGGGGGCCAGTTAACTTTTTCCTCTACCGTGAATGTAAGCAAACCCGTGACCTAACCCGAAATGGTCCCAGAGGAGTCAGTGAAAGGGAATGATGAACCAAAGGAACTGAGGGAACTCCACCTCTCCTACAGCACTGGAAGAGTTACCTCAAAGCACTCTCCTCTACTTGGTGCTTTGGGCACCATCACAACACATGAAGAGCAGAAAATTCTCTATAATTTGATTGTCTTGGACCCACCATTCAGTTGTGGGATGATTATAGACTTCTGCCACTTAGCAATTAAAATATTGTTTGGGTGGCAGTATTTACTACTTAAGTAATAGGATTAACATTTTTTTGCCTTAGTAGTATATCTAGCAGGAACCTGTAGTTCCATGACTTCTGTCCTCAGAAGCTGAGTGAGATGAGGAAGAATGAATTAAAATAACTTCCTTCAAAAGTCAAAACAGTAAGCATTACCACCTTCCTCCACAGTCTTGTGACATGTGCTGTCCCGTGGGTTGAGTGTTCTGTAGTTCTAAGTCTCCTAGCATGAAGGATTTATTTAGTTGCTTTTATTTTATAATCTTTCCTGAATGATTTCTTCAAAGGGAAAGATTCATTTTTACAGTAACCAAACAGATGAATGAATGAGAACCTACTTTCCAATAGGCCCAGAACCCCAGGACACTATGCCCTTGATGGAAAGTGCACAGATCTCCAGGACTCAGGGGTGTCTTATCCCAGTACTTCCTGTTCCAGGCTTCAACAGGACCCATGTCTTTACCTGTGACCCACAGTACTCTCTTCCCAAGATGTGTATGTGGTAAAGTGAGAACTCAAATTTCTTGTTTTCTTTTTTTTTTTTTTTTGAGAAACACCAGATAGAACCACATGGCCCAAAGGGACCGTAATAACTTAATTGCTCCCAATCACAGTGCTTCCAAATACATTTGCAGTTCATGGTCATGGCTTTCCAGGATAGGGGGCATGGTGAGCCACAGGTTCATGATATATTTTGTGCCACATCTTGATCCAACTTTAGGAAAAGTGGGAGACACTGTTCCTCCTGTGGACTGTTGCCGACTGTGACTTTCAGCTCCTCCTGCAGGGGAAACCCATACTGAAGGGGGAAGGGCATTGTCTTCTCTGCAGCCTTGTAGGATGAGAATACTTTCTGCTTACCTTTGTGAAAATTGCTTAAATACAGTTACACTCCCAACATGCATTTCCCCTGCCTCCTCCAATGTTAAACAAGAAACCCAACCCCCAAATCCAAACACCAGACAAGTAGCTTGAAAAATGAAAATAAATTTTCCAATCCAAAAGCCGTGTGCTTCTGTGATTGAAAATCTTTCTCTTAGCGAGTGGGAGTTGCTTTCATCATTGCTGGTCATATGTTTTTGTTTTTCATTTCTGGTGGAGAAGTTTTCTAGGGTATTTTTCAAACTTTCCAGCTTAGCAAAGCATTGGCTAAAATTGAAAAGAGAACTAGGCGTTGGGTCGGAGGCAGCATTAGATTTGTTCTTGGGGGGGGCAGGTTGCTGACACAGCGAAAATAAGACAAAACATTTGAAACTTCTGGCTTTGTACTTCTCAAATGCCTCTTTTAGAAATCGCTTAAGTCGTTATTAACATCCACCACCCACCTTCCCTTTTTGGTCCTGACATTGGGTAATAATAGATAATGTTGACATATGTTCCCTGCTGGTCAGAAATACTATACTTCTGTGAAAGGTAACATTTTCAAGCTATGACAAAATGTATTTTACTTGGACAGAACATTAGTTATTGGACTAATCTCAGAATGTGGGCTGTGGGGTAAAAGTTTTAACATTTTAGTTGTGGAAGAAAGTTTGTTGGGAGAGTAAAAGCATCAGTATGGGGTGTGTTTAGCTTTCACCATTTCTAGAGGTATTGGCTTGATGTCAAACTCTTATGTCCTTAGGAATGTAAAGGAAACATTCCCAGTATGTATGAAGAACAGCTGTCCATGGACACAGCAACTTTTCAAAATGATTAGACCCAATTTTACTGCAGTATGGATTATGGAATCAAAAAATATTTTTCACTGTGTACCAAAGAATTCTGTTTTATGGGCCAGTTTTAAAGCTTTTAACTGCGTGAGACATATGCTGTGGTTCTGTTGTTTGTTCTCCATGTGATGTACTCTGAAATATGTAAAAAGAAAAAAAAGGGGAGAGAGAGAGAGAGAAAGCATGCAAATTCTTCTGATCAAATGTGGTCCTCAAAACTACTTTTGAAACTAATTTAGGGGATGAGTAAGGAAATGCCCCAGCTGGCTTCCATGCTACTGAAGTCTGAACAGCCCTTTGCAAAACTGGAAAAATTGATTTTGTTTTGAAGGCTCACACAGACTTTAGTGTTGTGGAAGTTGGAGAGAGTTTTTATTGAATCTGGTCCTTTGTGTTTTATGACAGTCTGAATGGGTGTTAAGATCCATGAATAAATCTCTTGCCATTTCTGAAATTTCTGATATAAACATGGGCTCCGTCAATTTGTTCTCTGCACAAATGTCTTTCAGAATGTTAACAAACATGGCGCATTGATGGATGGGCTGGCCAATGGGAAAGCAGTCTGCTTTACTTGGTAGGGCATATTGGTACGATTTCTTTTGTTTCTCAATGCTATGGCCATTAAAACAGTAGGGGCTGCTGGGAGGTGAGGTGGTGGTGGTTGAGAGTGAGGACTTCATGACAAAGAAGAGTCAGTTCAGGCTGTTGGGGAAGTGGTGTTAATGACCTTCAATTGAAAGTCTGGCCAAGACACCACATCAAGGGGATTGTGAGATGGCCCTTAGGACATGAATTAGTTATCTTCTTTAGTGCCCCAGGTGAATCACTGGGAGGAACATAGGTAGTGAAGACAAGAAGATATTTTTAAAATATTGTTTTCCTATATTGTGTCAGTTTGTGATTTTTGATTGTCCTTTAAACTCAAATGTTAAGTTGATAATTCCCTAAAATTAGTTTCCAAATAAATACTATAATTTAAAACAAGCAAGTAAAAAAAAAGTCTCCACTTTTATGATAAAAATTAGGTCATGCACTATATAAACACTTTTGAAGAAACAATCAGGATTGAGTTTCAGGAAATGTTACGTTCCACAATTAATGGTAGTGAAAAATTGCATATTGTATAAAGTTTTCTAATATATAACTGTCATTATAGCTATGATTCTGAGCCTAGTGTTGGGTTTTCATTTTGAAACACAAGTCCAAATCTTAGGCCTAAATCTTATTCTTCAGATATTTAATGCCCAGACTAGTGCTGTGATGGCTCCTATTTCTTGCATCAACAAGAATTTATTATGTGGTTACACTGCCAAACAGCATCTAGCCTTTACTTAGTTTGTACATAATTGCCCTTCTAGGGTGGTTATTGGGTATATGGAGCCATTCCCTAGCCATATTCTCCCCTACACACTGCCCTTCATGGAGACTTGGTAAAGGATCTGAGTAGTCATTTTGGTTGAATTTATATTTATGATGAAATCAACAAGCTAATGGGGATGCTTCATGGGAGATTTTAATACACTCTGTTATTGGCATTATAAATTGGGCCAGTTACTTGATGTGCTTCTCTTTGTGGGCCAAATTCTGCCCTCTGTTTTTTACTTGAGATTCCCACTGAAGTAGTAATTACCAAGTGGAAGAATACTAAAAATGTTCGGCCAAATTCTGTTCTAAGTTGCTATCATGTAACTCCCAATGAAGTTAATTACGACTTAGTAAGAACTAGTGCTACAGAGTCTTAAGGGCTTTGGAACTCTGTGATCTGCCATCCAAGACACCAAGCCAACAATCTGCCTTTAAATATCTCATTTTAAGAGGCGAATTGACTCTGTTGAAGGTAAGAAACGGCTATGCCAGTAACTACATATGTAATGGGCTTTAAATAGTAGAATTTAGCATCTTTGAACTTCAAGAAGTTTGGTCTTCTTTCAGTTTCCCTCTTTGAGGGAGAGTCTGTTTTATAGAACCTTTAATTCTCTCTTGCTTTAGAGTCCATTTGTATGAGTTACCTCCTGTCCCATTCTCTGAGCATCCCTTAACTGTAATAATATGTAATTTTTATTTCCATTAATTGTAAAACATTTGCTTAACTCATCACTGCTTAGCTATTATTTCCTGGAGCTAAACATTATCTTCCTTAAATACAGATATTTATATTATGCATAATATAATTCCTGTCATAAGAATTCATTATAACTTTTCAAACTACTTTGGCTCTCATTTAGCATGTGTCTCAGTTTAGCCTTTTATTATTTTTTTAATGGAAAAAAGGGCCCTGCGACCTCTTGTATTTGTAGGCTTTTGTCATTGTGCAAATAGGGTAGAAGGGGTAGGCCATTGCCCATGGTTCGGTGTGAGCAGAACATACCACACTTTGGACCATCTACTGGATTGTCTCAGGTTAAGATTTATATGAAAGTTGATATGTAAAGTTGCCTAGCCTCTGGGATCCTCTAGTTTGTACCTGAGACCCTGGTAGCCCAGAGAGTATCTTGAGGTATGTATAAAGAACCAGGCAGGTCAGGGAAGATGGTGGATAGTGACTAGTTATGTATCCTGTGGGAGCTCAAAATTGAGATTGGATTTGCATTAAAAGCCTCTTTAGGTTAGAGCCAGGGAAAAATCAACTTATGCTTAGAGTAGTATGGTTTTGATAAGGACTGATTTTAGCCTCCTTCAGGATTATCTACGTTCAAAGCTGTCTTTCTGTATGTTGCTATCAGCACTCTCTGGGCAAAAAGGGACATTGAGAATTCAGTTTCAAAATTAGAAGCATAGGATATTAGGGCTAGAAGGAACTTCCTTTTTCCTCCCTCTTTGTTCTTTTTCTCCCTTCCTTTCTTCCATCCTCCCTTACTCCCTCCTTTTTCCTTCTCTATTTATTGAACGCCTAGTGTTTGGCAGGCATCGTAATGACCACTGGGTATAAACAAGGAAAGCCACAGTTCCTGTTCAGAAAAAATTCACATTCCAGTTGGGGTGATGTTCAAGAAAAGCAACAATTATAGAGGGTATCTTACATATGGGAGCACTAAGGAAGCGTACCCAGGGTGTGCCACTGAAAAGATTATGTTGTACTGCTTTGTAATTAAACATAAAAATAATGTTAAACTATAAAACCAGTACAATAAAGACCAGCAAAGTTTTGATTTTACCCAGTGTACGTATTTTATTGTTTTCAAAAAAATCAAATGGTTTCAAATTAATTTTTTTTCTCAGTTTTTTGGTGCCCATCCTACTTAGTGCCATTAGCATATGATGGGCCTATTAGGTCGTTTAGCAATGGAGACTCCTGATCTAGGTTGGGCTTTCATGAAAAGACTCCCAATTGTAGGAAAAACATGAGTTGAATCTTGAAGAACATGTAGTTACATTGTGATGGAGTTGGTGAGGTGCCCTGGCTGGGAGTAGGAGAGAGTTTAGGATTTTGGGGATGGTATGTGTTATGGGTAGGTAAATTCTCTGTGAAAATGCATTGAGAAAAAAAAAAAAAATGGTGCCCACGGTTTGGTGTGGGTGGAGCATAGAGTAGACATTTGTGGGAATTAAGACCTATTATAACATGTTGGTGAGTTTGGAACAATCTGGAAGAAATGAGAGAACACTGAAGATTTTGACTAAGAGAACACTAGATTCATACTTTAAAATGAAGAACTCATTTGACAGTATTGAGAAGAGCCTTGGAGAAGGGGTTAAGGCTGGTGATAGAGAGATCAGTTAGGAGGCTATTGTAACATTCCTGGCAAATAATGGAAGACCTAAAATGATATTTCAATGGTTGAATCCCCAGGACATATGAAAATTTAAATAACGAGAATGAGAGAGGGGAAAGCTCTCAGAATGACATTCATGTTTCTGTTTTTTTGACTGGATGGGCAGAGATTTCATTCATTAAGATTTTAAAATTAGGAGGACCTTCTGTATAGCAGAAGGAACTATGTAAATATCTTGTAATAACCTATAATGGAAAAGAATCTGAAAAAGAATATATATATATTCAGATATATGTATATGTATACATATATATATAGCTGAATCACTTTGCTATACACATGAAACTAACACAACTTTATAAATCAAATATACTTCAATTTTAAAAAAGATTTAAATATTAGGATTAGAAACATACTGATAAAGGGAAATGATGTATTCTGTTCTACACACCTTGAACCTGATTTCTTTCTGGGACCTTGAGAGGAGAGCTCTGCTGATTTGGCCTAAGAGAAAGACCCCATACTTCAGAGCCAGAAAGTTGGGGCTGAAAGGGCTTATGAAGGCTCCACCTGTGCCATATTAAGGGATTTGGACTTTATTTTTGTCGTTGTTTCATTTATTCATGTTTAACTCAATTTATTCAGAGTTTTCAAATATATGTGGTTTGTGAGTTAGCGTTGATTACGAAGTACTCTTATCAGACATCAACACTGAGACTTAACGTTGAGCTGACCCAGCAATTTTTTGTTTCTGTGGCAATGATCCAAGTCCTCTGCTCTCAGGTAAATATAGAGAAACCCTGTTGTTGCCCATCACCTATAGCCTGATAGATGGTGGGACCGATAGGGCGGTGGGGTGGGGTCCATTGTGGAAATTGGATCAGTAGCAAATGATTACCTTCTATTCTAATGTAGGTCCAGCTCTGTATAATCTCCACATACTGGTCCTAGATAAATATTTTATTGAAAGAATAGGAGCTTAGGAACAGGCAAACAGACCCATTGTTAGATGAAGGGTGTTTAGTTGGGGTCCATGATCTGCCTGAGCCAGGGAATGGTTAAGAATATGCTCCTTGGGATCACTTAGATTTGGAGTCCCAGCTTGAACACACAGCAGCTGTTAAACAAACAAAAAACCAAAACCAAAAAACAAAACTTTGTGCAATTAAATCTCCTTATAAGCAAACAGGGATGAAAGTATCTACCTTATAAGGTTGTTGCTGGGATGAAATGTGATAGAGCATAATACAGTGCTTAACAAAGTGTTTGGTACTTATTAGCATGCAATAAAATTAGTTAGTATTAGTTAGTATTAGTTTTGTGGATGGATTTCAGGGAATTTGTGGAAACCTGAAATTGTGTGCACTGTTTTGTGATAACATGTGGAAGTACTATTTTTTTTACGGGGAGAGAATATAGTATGGCTGTCATTGGAGTCTCAAAGAAGTCCATAACTTAACAACAATAATAACCAAGATTAAAAACAAAAAACAAAGTAAAGATAAAGAAAGGCCATCCTAGACAAAGTTGTTAAACAGTTGCTTTTTAAAAACATAGAGTTATATTTTAGGGCAGTTTTAGGTTTACAGCAAAATTGAGTGGAGAGTACAAAGAGTTCCCATATACTCCTTGTCCCCATACACTTACAACCAGAATGATACATTTGTTAAAACATTGATACATCGTTATCACCTCAAGTCCATGGTTTACCTTAGGGTTCACTCTTGGTGCTGCACGTTAGGTTTGGACAAATGTTTAATGACATGTATCCATCATGATGGTGTTAATCAAGAGTAGTTTGACTTCCCTGTGCTCTGCCTATTCATGCTTCTTTCTCCTCTGACCCCTGGCAACCACTGATCTTTTTACCATTTCCACAGTTTTGCCTTTTCCAGAATGTCATATACTTGGAATCACACAGTATGTAACCTTTTCACGTTGACTTATTTCACTTAGTCATATGCACTTAAGGTTCCTCTATGTCTTTCATGATTTAGTAGCTCATTTCTTTTTGGCATTGAATAATACTCTATTATGCAGATGTACCACAGTTTGTCTGTTTACCTACTGAAGGACATCTTGGTTGATTCAAAATCTGGCATTAATGATTAAAGATGTTGTAAACATCTTTGTGTGGGTTTTTGTGTGGATGTAAGTTTTCAGCTCATTTGGGTAAATAGCAAGAAGTGCAGTTCCTGGAACAGTTTTTTCCCCCTAGTGTTTTATAACCCTTTGCAACCATCTTTTCCCAGCAAACCTTCCTGATACCACCCATCTTGCTCAGAGAAGTCTATTTTATTCTATCATCCTTTCATCTTCTCCCTCCTCATCCAGGTGCTAGGGCCATACCACTATCGAAGGCAGCTCATGGTCTCTACTAGTATCCAGTCTCCCTAAGAAGGATTCCACACTGAATACTTTTTATCCTTTTTTTACCCACCCACTGCACTTTCTACCCTGGGTCCTATTCTCTGTCATTCCAGATCTTTGTCAGGGAACTGAGAAATATATTCCTCCTAATGAGTTGATGGCTGGTATTGTTATTCCCACAAAGTATGATATTTACATTTTAATAGATCAGACTTTTCAAGGCAACACTTCTAGATGGGGTGGGAATGTTGGAGTGGGTATGTAGGCCACCTGGCCTATCAGCAGTAGAGATGTTTTTGGGTCTGGAGGTCTTTATGGACTGCTGAAATCCCATTTTATGATTGATTGTTTCCTCTTGATTAAGAACCACACCTGTGAATTTTCATCCTTCTGCAGCTACTAAGACTGCTAAACCTCAGGGAAGTAATAAATTTACTTTACCTCAGTTATTCTTTCGGCAAAATGGGAATGACTGTAGACTTGCTGCCTAGGAATTGTATATAGTTTGATTCTTTTATTTTCCCTTTATTTAAGGCACATGGAAGATGGAAAGTGCTAAGCGCTCTGAATTTTAGTATGAGATTTAAAGTACAAATATCACTGCATAATGACAGATCAGATTTTTCAAGAATTCCCTCTGGGGACGTTAAACTTCCATTTATACAGTAAAAGTAATATTTATCTTGCCCCTTAATGTTATTTCGTAAAATCTACCTTAAAATAATACAAATCAGCAAAGCTTTCTTCCTTAAGAAGAACTTCTTAAAGGGAGTGAAAACATGGTTGTAACATTACTTTTTGTGTGGCATGTGAAAAGAAAATCCTGGAAACACATGTTTATTTTTTTCAGTTCCTGACCACTGTGTTTGGAAAAACTGCCAAGTGTGACTTAAAACTTGCAAATACAGTAACTTGCTTTGAAATTTGGACCCATAATGTCTTGGGCTGTTTTTTGTAGAAGAGGAATTGTTATGTTAACTTCTTCTGATCACGTTGCTTCCCAGAAATCAGTTGCATGCAGATTAACAGAACAGATTCCGATGAATGAATACACTAAATATAACTGACAGTACTCAATATACAAATACTGAATGTGGGACATTATCAGTTCTCCAAAGAAGTGCTCTTTATGCTTTTATACAAACGCTTAAGAACAGACTTAAAAGGACGTTGAAAACTTGCCAAACTTTCTTTGTGTTTTGAAAGCCCACATCAAGAAGGGGTAGTAAATAGTTGTTGAATATAGGAAAAAGGAAGCTATTAGCATTGTTTTCTTTTAAAGATAAAAAGACAGTCCTAAGGAAAAGCTTCATAATCTTTGAAATATGAATATGTTGTTTAATCAGTTTGAAACAAATGACAACTTGAAATTTATGCATCTGTATAAATAGACAAAATAGCTCATTACCTGCTAATTAAAAAAAAAAGGTAACTGGCTGTTTTATTGAGGACATATTTCAGGACAACCATTTCTACTTTATGGCATTTGACAAGTCTCAGACAGAGTGAGATAGAAATTAGTTTTGAATTTTCAAAGCTAAAAAAAAGTATATATATTTTATAATCTAGCT
Organism: Monodon monoceros; assembly: GCF_005190385.1. Lineage (NCBI taxonomy): Eukaryota > Metazoa > Chordata > Mammalia > Artiodactyla > Monodontidae > Monodon > Monodon monoceros. Next base: position 85,287,063 of record NW_021703772.1, on the reverse strand, counting down.
TTGAAAAAATATAGTGTAAATACATCTAAATACATCTGTCTTTGTTTTTTGAAATACAGTAGCTAAACTTTCTTTTTCAGAGATGCAATATACAAATATATTTATTTGTGTGCATGTGTGTAAATAATATTTAAGAAGTATCTGGGGCTTCAGCAGCAATATTTTTAAAGTATAACTGACATACAGTATTATATTAGTTTTAGGTGCACAACATAGTGATTTGACATTTATATACATTATGAAAAGATCACCACAATGTCTACTAACCATCTGTCACGATACAAAGTAAACACAGTGTTATTGACTATATTTTCCATGCTGTACATTGCAATCCAATGAGCTATTTATTTTATAACTGGAAAATTGCACCTCTTGATTCCTTTCACCTATTTTGCCCAATCCTTAACCTCCTCCTCCCCTCTGGCAACCACCAGTCTGTTCTCTGTATCTGTGAGTCTGGTCCTGTTTTGTTTGTTTTGTTTTTTAGATTCTATATATAAGTGAAATCATATGATATTTGACTTTGTCTGACTTATTTCACTCAGCATAATTATCTCAAGGTCCTCTCATGTTGTCACAAATGGCAAGAGTTCATTCTTTTTTTATAACTAACATTCCATTGTATACATGTACCATAATTTCTTTATCCATTCATCCTTCCATGGACACTTAGATTGTTTCCATATCTTGGCTACTGTAAATAATGCTGCAATGAGCCAATATATCTTTTCAAATTAGTGTTTATGTTTTCTTTGGATAAATAAATACACAGAAGTGGAATTTTTGGATCGTATGATAGTTCTAGTTTTAATTTTTTGAGGAACTTCCATACTGTTTTCCACAATGACTGCACCAATTTACATTCCTATCAACAGTACACAAGTGTTTTGTTTTCTCTACATCTTTGTCAACACTTGTTATGTCTTGCCTTTTTGATAATAGCCATTCTAACAGGTGGGGGGAGATATCTCTGGTTTTGATTTGCATTTCCCAGAGTAGTAATGCTGAGCACCTTTTCATATGTCTGTTGACCATCTTTATGCCTTCTTTGGAAAAATGTCTATTCAGATCTTCTGCCCATTTTTTTAATCAGACTTTTTTTTTTTTTGCTGTTGAGCTGTATGAGTTATTTATACATTTTGGATATTAACCCCTTATTGAATATATGATTTGCAAATATTTTCTCTCATTTTGGTAGGTTTCCTTTTTGTTTTGCTGATAGTTTTCTTTGCTTTGCAGAATCTTTTTAGTTTGATGTAGTCCCACTTGTTTAGTTTTCTTTTGTTGACTTTGCTTTTGGAGTCAAATCCAAAAAATCATCACCAAAACCTATGTCAGAGAGCTTATAACCTATGTATTTTTCTAGAAATTTTATAGTTTCAGTTCTTGCATTCAAGTCTTTAATCTATTTTAAGTTAATTTTTGCATATGGTGTAAGATAGTGGTCCAGTTTGATTCTTTTGCATGTAGCTGTGTAGTTTTCCCAAACTATCTGTTGAAGAAACTGTCTTTCCCCAGTGTATATTCTTATCTCCTTTGTCATAAATTAATTAACTATATATGCATAAGTTTATTTCTGAGCTCTCTACTCTGTTCCATTGATCTCTGTGTCTGTTTTTGTGCCAGTGCCATACTGTTTTGATTACTGTAGCTTTGTAATGTAGTTTAAAGTCAGGGCGTATGATACCTTTAGAGTAGCCAATCTTCAAACTTCTCCTTCTCAGCTCATCATTTTTATCTCATACAAACTGGCCTAGTAAGTACTGACATATTAAAAATTTTTCATTTTATTTGCAGACAAACATGACTGCTGCACATTTTTTTACCAGCATGATAATATAAAAATATTTGTAAAATTCTCTATGATTCAACAATGGCATGATATGCTGAATTTCTAAAACCTGAGGGGTTGCTGATTGCTGAGTTTTCTCTGTGTAACAAGAGAAAACTTTAAAAAAATAATACTTTATAGTTTACTAAACATTTACATGTATTATCTTATTCACGCTTAACAACAGCCCATACAGCAGGTATTATTATTATTTTTTAACATCTTTATTGGAGTATAATTGCTTTACAATGGTGTGTTAGTTTCTGCTTTATAACAAAGTGAATCAGCTATATAGATACATATAACCCGATATCTCCTCCCTCTTGCATCTCCCTCCCGCCCTCCCTTACCCGCCCCTCTAGGTGGTCACAAAGCACTGAACTGATCTCCCTGTGCTATGTGGCTGCTTCCTACTAGCTATCTGTTTTACATTTGGTAGTGTATATATGTCCATGCCACTCTCTCACTGCATTCCAGCTTACCTTTCCTCCTCCCCGTGTCCTCAAGTCCATTCCCTATGTCTGTGTCTTTATTCCTGTCCTGCCCCTAGGTTCTTCAGAACCATTTTTTTTTTAAATTCCATATATATGTGTTAGCATACGGTATTTGTTTTTTTCTTTCTGACTTACTTCACTCTGTGTGACAGGCTCTAGGTCCATCCACCTCACTATAAATAACTCAATTTCGTTTCTTTTTATGGCTGAGTAATATTCCATTGTATATATGTGCCACATCTTCTTTAGCTATTCATCTGTCAGTGGACACTTAGGTTGCTTCCATGTCCTGGCTATTGTAAATAGTGCTGCAGTGAACATTGTGGTACATGACTCTTTTTGAATTATGGTTTTCTCAGGGTATACGCCCAGTAGTGGGATTGCTGGGTCGTATGGTAGTTCTATTTTTAGATTTTTAAGGGACCTCCATACTGTTCTCCATAGTGGCTGTATCAATTTACATTCCCACCAACAGTGCAAGATGGTTCCCTTTTCTCCACCCCCTCCCCAGCATTTATTGTTTGTAGATTTTTTGATGATGGCCTTTCTGACTGGTGTGAGGTGATACCTCATTGTAGTTTTGATTTGCATTTTTCTAATGATTAGTGATGTTGAGCATCCTTTTATGTGTTTGTTGGCAATCTGTATATCTTCTCTGGAGAAATGTCATTTAGGTCTTCTGCCCATTTTTGCATTGGGTTGTTTGTTTTTTTGATATTGAGCTGTGTGAGCTGCTTGCAAATTTTCGAGATTAATCCTCTGTCAGTTGCTTCATTTGCAACTATTTTCTCCCATTCTGAGGGTTGTCTTTTCGTCTTGTTTATAGTTTCCTGTTCTGTGCAAAAGCTTTTAAGTTTCATTAGGTCCCATTTGTTTGCTTTTATTTTTATTTCCATTTCTCTAGGAGGTGGGTCAAAAAGGATGTTGCTGTGATTTATGTCATAGAGTGTTCTGCCTATGTTTTCCTCTAAGAGTTTTATAGTGTCTGGCCTTACATTAGGGTCTTTAATCCATTTTGAGTTTATTTTTTGTGTATGGTGTTAGGGAGTGTTCTCATTTCTTTCTTTTCCATGTAGCTGTCCAGTTGTCCCAACGCCAGTTAATGAAGAGGCTGTCTCTTCTCCATTGTGTATTCTTGTCTCCTTTATCAGAAAAAGGGTGGCCATATGTGTGTCGGTTTATCTCTGGGCTTTCTATCCTGTTCCATTGATCTATATTTGTTTATGTGCCAGTACCATACTGTCTTGATTACTGTAGCTTTGTAGTGTAGTCTGAAGTCCAGGAGCCTGATTTCTCCTCTGTTTTTCTTTCTCAAGATTGCTTTGGCTATTTGGGCTCTTTTGTGTTTCCATACAAATTGTGAAAGTTTTTGTTATAGTTCTGTGAAAAATGCCAGTGGTAGTTTGATAGGGATTGCACTGAATGTGTAGATTGCTTTGGGTAGTAGAGTCATTTTCACAATGTTGATTCTTCCAATCCAAGAACATGGTATATCTCTCCATCTGTTTGTGTCATCTTTAATTTCTTTCATCAGTGTCTTACAGTTTTCTGCATGCAGGTCTTTTGTCTCCTTAGGTAGGTTTATTCCTAGGTATTTTATTCTTTTTGTTGCAATGGTAAATGGGAGTGTTTCTTTAATTTCTCTTTCAGATTCTTTATCATTACTGTATAGAAATGCAAGAGATTTCTGTGCATTGATTTTGTATCCTGCTACTTTACCAAATTCATTGATTAGCTCTAGTAGTTTTCTGGTAGTATCTTTAGGATTCTCTATGTATAGTATCATGTCATCTGCAAACAGTGACAGCTTTACTTCTTCTTTTCCAATTTGGATTTCTTTTATTTCTTTTTCTTCTCTTATTGCTGTGGCTAAAACTTCCAAAACTATGTTGAATAATCGTGGTGAGAGTGGACAACCTTGTCTTGTTCCTGGTCTTAGAGGAAATGGTTTCAGTTTTTCACCATTGAGAACAATGTTGGCTGTGGATTTTCATATATGACCTTTATTATGTTGAGGTAAGTTCTCTGTGTGCCTACATTCTGGAGGGTTTTTATCAAAAATGGGTGCTGAATTTTGTCAGAAGCTTCTTCTGCATCTATTGAGATGATCGTATGGTTTTTCTCCATCAATTTGTTACTATGGTTTATCACTTTGATTGATTTGTGTATATTGAAGAATCCTTGCATTCCTGGGATAAACCCCACTTGATCATGGTGTATCATCCTTTTAATGTGCTGTTAGATTCTGTTTGCTAGTATTTTGTTGAGGAGTTTTGCATCTATGTTCATCAGGGATGTTGGCCTGTAGTTTTCTTTCTTCGTGACATCTTTGTCTGGTTTTGGTATCAGGGTGATGGTGGCCTTGTAGAATGAGTTTGGGAGTGTTCCTCCCTCTATAGCAGGTATTATTATTCCCTTTTTACAATGAGCAGAAAAGATAGAGAAATTAAGGTTGGAGGTGGACATTCATTTTCTCTCAATTTTTTCTTTCTCCTCAAGTTCCTGCTGTCTTTTACAAGCTACAAATAAATAAGCAAATAAACTCAGATTTTAAAATCACCACCTGTGTCCTCTCTTGGAAGAATTCAGAATGAGGAGGCTGCACTGCCTTTATATATTATTGGCACTTAATAATAGAAGAGGGATTTGTCTGATTGCTAATATGACAAGTCCAATCAATACCCACTCGTCCACATATCTCTGGTGGGGTTAGTATGTTAAGCTTTATTTCACACGTGTTATTGAAAATTTTAAGCACATATGGATTACCTAGGCATCTTATGAAAATACTGATTCCAACTCAGTAGGTCTAGAGTGGGGCCTGAGTTTGCATTTCTAAGAAGCTTCCAGGAGCTGATGCTGCTGGTTCATGAATCATATTACTTTGAGTAGTGAGGTCCCTAAACTGTCTTGCCTCCTTTCTCTAGAGCTGCTCCCTGCAGGTATACCATGTTCTCCCCTTTTCCTCTGTATGGGAAAGATTTACAGTTTTTCAGGTCTTCTTCCTGTCATAGGTGAATGAGTTTAATTCAGGGGTTGTTGATAAGGAAGGTGCAGAGTTCCCATTTTTCCTTGGGGAGAAGCAGCATTCTCCAAGCACTCTACTAGGAATAAAGTGAAAGTATTAGAGCTCCTTCTGTCCTATCCCAGTTTTCAATTGGTTCAGAACTGGAAGGAAAGAGGACTTTATCATGATCAGACTCATAGTATATTTTTCAAGAATCTTTTTTTGTGTCCTCAGTAGTTTATATTCTAGGGGAGAGAAAGAAATAGTAAACAAACAAACAAATAAACATGTGTGGTAGATTATATGAGGGTTTCAATTTTTTTGGTAGCGTGGTCAGGCAAAGTGTAACTGAACAGGGGACAGCTGAAGATTAAGTAAGATGATGAGAGTGAAAGAGTCTAGTTTAGTGCCTGATTAAGAGACAGTGCTGAAAAATGTTCCTTTCCCTTCCCTCTGCACACCTGAACATATTTGTCCCTTGTGTTCAAGGCTGGGAAGAGTGTTCCTCTGTTTATAGGAGGCCACACATGCCACATCTCCTAAGTTATACCTTGGAAGTCTAATGACAGTTGGAAAATCTTTAATTGGGACTTCACCAGGTCCCTTGGCCTTTTAGCTCCTGTATGACACAGGACCTTTCCATAGAAGTCTGTCATCAGTGGCTGGTGACTGTCCCCCTAAGGAAATTCAATCATTCCACCAAATAATGAAAGGGGAAATATTGATACATGAAGGTGTACTGTTAAACAAATCAGGAAAAGGCTTCTAGTTCCTTTATTAATTGCTATTCTCCTGAGCTTCTTAGGCTCTCCAAGTTGAGAGAATGAGTTCTAGAGATTCATGGATGAGCAATTTGATGGAGTGCATTGCACAGTGCCTAGCACATAGGATAATATTTTTCAATAAATAAGAGTGGATGATTGCATGCTAAGTAGACATTAACTGATGAGCCAGGCACGTAAGCTCCCTTTCTCATCCTGGGCCGGTCTGTCTAAGGACACTCTTGGGAAACATGGTGGTGGTGGTGGTGGCAGCAGGCAGTATGTTTCTGGTCTAAATGAGTGACATGCAGTTGTTGTTATGATCATCACTTCTCAGTATCAGCTTACTATCAGTATGCATAACTTGGTCTTCAGGGCAGACTCTATTCCAGTTTTCTGTAATTGTATAGTAAATTAGACTTGCCACACTTCACATGGGAGTTTCACAGAAGTCATCAACTAGTCACCAAAGAACTTATTCTGAAAACCACTGTAATTGCTATTTGTTTTAGGATTGACTCTTAGCTATTTGAATATGTCTTTCATTTTGTTTTCTTTATAAATGTATTACACATATTGCTGGGTCAACATTAAAATCATCTACAACAAACTGAGCTAATTTGGCATGCTCACACACAATGTTTTAAAATGGATGAGCTCTGAATTTCTAGTTCCAGATTTGAGATGGTCAACTGAAATTATGTTGACTCCCTCTTTGGCTTCTTCATCTATAAACCAGGCATAGTGTTTTATTCCTACAGAGGAGGCTGCGACCATCAATTACGTATTTGTTGTAAAGGGCTTTGATAGCTTGAAAGAATGACCTTTTATAAGACAGGATACATTGTATCTATCCTTACAGTATTTTCTTGGTTCTAATTATAACTCATTTTTTTCCACCATAGAAGGAGAACGGAAAAGGGAAAATGTGAGTACAGAGAAAGTGGCGCTGATTTCCATCACAAAAAGAGATTCTACAAAGCTCTGGAGAAAAGTCACACCACAGCATAGGCTGATCCTGGGTGAGTCTGGTGTCAAATTTAAATATTGCCTTGAAGTAAGAGAGCAGGGACTTTTTCAGAGCAACTACTTCAGACTAAAAAAAAAAAAAATCAATAGTTGGTATGTGTTATTTTATATTTGTAAACTTAAAAATTCATAGGATGTCACAATTAGAGGAGGCTTTATAGATCTACTTTAACTTAATCTTTTCATAGATAAGGAAATAGAGATTCAAAAAATATTTATAAACTTTCCCTAAGCTACCCAGTGAATTGTTCTCCTGATCTCAGTTCAATGGTCTTTAGTTTGCATATGACTGGGTTGTAGGATACTATAAGCATTATTTTTCAAAAAACTTAATAATATTGAGATGAATCCAAGTAAACCAAGCTGAGACTTTGCAATCTATTTCCCTGTGGCCTGTGAAAATGACTTTGATCTAAGCTTCTCTAAGTGAATTTCTGTCTGTGTTATCAGTGCTTAGGGCCCCTGTATCTTAGTGTTCTGGGGTTTCAGAAGTGGACTCTGGTTAACTTAAAAACAAATAAAGAAAAATAGATAGTAAATAAAGTAAGGATGTTATTGGAAAGATAACACAGAAGAAAAGAAGAGGCTGAAGAAACAGGGCTCAGAAAGCTCTGGACAAGCATAGCTGCAGGGATTCAAGTAGTAGCACCTAATGGAGAGTCTGCTTACTGCCCCAGGGGTAGGCAGAGAGGCTCCAATTGCTCCTACATCTTGTCATCCCAGGAAAGCTTCATATCTCAGAGTCAGAGGATCTGACTAGTCTAGCTGAGGTAATGTGCCTGCCCCATGGCTTGGCATGAGGTGGGTTGGTAGGGACTGAGTGGGACATTTTGATGGACGGATTGCCAAGACCTGATGCACAGGAAAAGGGAAGCTCCCAAAAGGGAAACAAAAATGAGCTGTTGTTACCAAAAGAGGGAGGCATGGATTCAGGGCAAGAAAAACATACATATGTGCTGGAATCCATTTCATTACCATAGATAGGAAAGAATGCTGTGTGTACAAATTTTTACTTTGTAAAATGACTTAAAAATATTTCAGATGTTGGCATTCAGTCTTCTTTTTTTAATTTTAATTTTATTTTTGGCTGCGTTGGGTCTTCATTGCTGTGCGCGGGCTTTCTCCAGTTGTAGCGAGCGGGGGCTACTCTTTGTTGCGGTGCTCAGGCTTTTCATTGCGGTGGCTTCTCTTGTTGTGGAGCACGGGCTCTTGGCGCGCGGACTTCAATAGTTTGGTACGTGGGCTCAGTAGTTGTGGCTCGTGGGCTGTAGAGCACAGGCTCAGTAGTTGTAGCACATTGGCTTAGTTGCTCCACGGCATGTGGGATCTTTCCGGACCGGGGCTCGAACCCATGTCCCCTGCATTGGCATGCAGATTCTTAACCACTGCGCAACCAGGGAAGTCCTGGCATTCAGTCTTAGTTGATACTTTTTACTTGTTCGTTTCTCTAATTCCAATTATATTTAGACTTTCATATCCCATTCAAGTCAACTAGAGAAAACATGATAACTATAATAAGGATTTTATTTAGTTTGGTTATAAGTATTCATTCACTTGGTCAGTTCATTTATTTAGTACATATTTATAATACACTTTGAAAATACAGGATTTAATTTTTGTTGCTGAATTGGCAAGAGGCATAAGCAGAGATTTTCTTTTTATTAAAATAAATTACACAACAGACTGAACTAGTGGCTTTCAAGCAGTGCTCTAGAGTGGCTACAAGTCCCTGGTGGCCTTTGTCGGATGGTGGGTAGAGAGCCAACTGGTTGGACTTCAGTTCCTCTGTGCCTTCACCTCTCCCCATCTGCTCTTGCCTGTTTCTTTCCCAGTCCTCTCCACTTACTTCAACCAGAAGAGTTTCAATGTTGTTTGTTGGGTATCTGAACGAGGTTTTCTTTAATGAAGAAAAAACTTTGAAAATTAGTAAATAATGTTACCATATTAACTGTTAGCATACTTATTATATTTATTTAACAAGTAACTTCCTAGTCTTAACCCTTCCTAGGGAATACATCTATCTAGTCATGAAGAGCTCATAAATTTTTTGAACCTATCTGGAATTAAAGAATAGAGAATGTTTACTGTGGATGAGGCTCTCTACTACACTCTTTGGGGGAATAATAAGATAGATAAAAGACAGCTTCTGGGCTTCCCTGGTGGCACAGCGGTTGAGAGTCCTCCTGCCGATGCAGGGGACACGGGTTCGTGCCCCGGTCCGGGAAGATCCCACATGCCGCTGAGCGGCTGGGCCCGTGAGCTATGGCCACTGAGCCTGCGCGTCCGGAGCCTGTGCTCCGCAACGGGAGAGGCCACAGCAGTGAGAGGCCCGCGTACCGCAAAAAAAAAAAAAAAAAAAAAAAAAAAAAAAGACAGCTTTTTAGCTTAAGTTAGTTGGGAAGACTAAGCAAACATATAAAATAATAAAAGGCCAACAGAAGAACTGTTTCAGTAGTTAGATTCAATACCCATAAACTGGATCACATCATCTCCATCTAGAGGGAGTTATGGGGGAGAAGGCCTTCTCGATGATGGTATATTCAGTTTCGGTTTAAAGTTCTATGAGTCTAGGGATTTAAAAAATATATCAGAACGTACATTTTTCTTATGGATGATTTCTGCATCTCCAAGTTATCCAAATTCCTAAGTACCATTTGGATTTTGGGGCAAATATGAAAACAATATTTAAGCTAGTCTCATATTACTTCTCTTTCTTTAATCTGATGTTTCTAGGTCTGAAATGAAAAGCAAAATCACAATTTTATTTTTGTATATGGAGGGTGAAATGTTTTTATTTGGATTGTTAAGAAGAAACAATGTTAAATTAATAAAAATCAAAATTTCACAGATAATTAGAGTTTTTGTAGCTACAAATTTTACTTTGAATTTGATCTCTGTCACTGCCTGCTGGGTGAAGTCTGACTCTATGGTTTTCCATTATGTCTGTGTTTGAAGGCTTGGTTCTGTCCTTCCTTTATTTAGTATATTCCTAAAGCCATTTTCCAGTGAAATCCTACCCAGTGAATTGACTCACATCAGAAGAATTCCAGAAATAAGAACAATCACGCCCTTTCTGTCATTGATGTAATGGTGTTTTTCAGCTTTAATAGTCATGAGCGATATTTTGGCAAGCAACTGAAATAACCCCAGTTATCTGATTGTGTTATTGACCACTACCTTCCAAGGGTTACCTCAGGGGAAGGGACATTATTTTAGGAACATTCTTTATTTTTTAACTTGAGGATGTTATCTGTTAACAAAATACTAGATTAAAAGTCATGAGAACTTTTTCTTTTTTAGAGTGTATCTAAAGAATACTACAACACATATTTAACACACCAAGTTCTAAACATATGGATCTCTTAAAACAGACTGGTATAAACATTTTGATAATTCCTGGAGCTTGTCCTTTTAAGATAGTTTTAAATTGTGGGATTATTAAAATGTTTACCATCTAGAGTGGCAGCATTGTCTTTAAGATTTAAGTTTATAGTTCTATATGTGAATTTTTTCTAGAAATTATTCTTCCCTAAAAATTGAGCTAAAATTCTTAATTTTGTCTTCTTTGCTTCATATTAAATACAGTTTGTAAAGCTCTCCCTCTCTTTATTTTGCATATTTTGGAGTTCTCTCTAGGAACTCTTTTTTAATCTAGAATTTTCTTCTAGGAAGTATGAAACGGCAAATATCTTAGGTTATAAGGTAGTTCTGCACATTTTGCTTAGTTTCTCTCCTCAGGTAAAAACCGTCTTTCTATTGATCTGGCAGTTTGATAAGCTTGCCATTTGGCTGGGCCTGAGGTGGGTTTGTGCAAAAGCAGATTGTTGTAGTTAAAATAATCAGTGGACCCCTGTTCTACCTGGATGTCTGGGAGAAGTGCCAAGAGAGTTCCCAATATTTCATTCAGAGGCAGAGTCTATGAAACTGTCAGTATTTTTTGAAGGCCAATTTGTGTCACGTTTCTAATACTTTCTTCATTTATCAGGAAATCAACTCTAGTCTTCTGACTTCATATTTTGTTCTAGTTTTAATGTCTTTTCTAGAAGGGTTTTTTTCTCTAGGGAACGAAGGCTTTATATTGTAATTAAGGTTTAATTACAATTGATTAAAACTGTAAATATCCCCATTTTTGGTCAGTGTCTAAGCCAAAGTATTGTATATATTTTATCAGCAATAAGAAAATGAAATATTTATCCTCAAGGGAGGCAGTGAAGATCTGATCAAGAGTTAAAAGATAGTAATCGTCTGAATAGTAATTACCATCAGGAATGCTAAACTACCTGAAAATAATCCTTTGTCTCAACCAAAAGTAAACTACAAGCTCACTCATGGTGGATCATATTCAACTGTTTTTAATGGAGCATAGGGTTTAAAAGCAGAAGCTCCGGAGGTAGAAAATTCTGAATCAAATCTCACACTGCCCCTGACGTGCCCTGTGATACTGAAACAGTTATTTCATCTTTTAAAAACTTCAGTTTTCTCATCTATAACATATTATAATGATACCTACTTCACAGAGGGAGTAAAATGTTCAGCACAGTATCTGGTTCAAATCAGAGTTCATTAAATGCCAGCTCTTACTATGATTACATTCAGCTTATTTTGCATCATTATCTAAATGTATTTCACTGTCACAGAATCTTTTGTCACAAAAATGTTTTCTCTATCAACACCAGTTACGAACATGGTGGCCAGTGCCAACTGAATATTTTGATATATTAAGAGTTACCTGTAAAATCACTTCTAATTCCACAGTCAGAAGTTGCTATGATCTGAATGTTTGTGTTCTCCCTCAACTTTATACATTAAAATTTTAAGGCCCAATGTGATGGTATTGAAGGAGGTGGGGCCTTTGGGAGGTGATTAGAGCATGAGGGCAGAGCTCATACAAATGGAATTAATGCTTTCATAAAAGAGGCCCCACAGAGCTCCCTAGTCCCTTCTGCCCTAGGAGGATACAATGAGAAGTCTATGACCTGGAAGAGGTCCCTCAGCCTCCCATCCTGTCACCCTGATCTAAGACTTCTAGCCTTCAGAACTGTGAAATATAAATTTCAGTTGTTTATAAGCCACCCAGTCTATGATATTTTGTTATAGTAGCTCAAATGTACTAAGACAGAAGTAATCACCATTAACATACTTGCAAATTTCATTACCATTTTTTGGTGGCTATATTATGTATTTATTGTTTGCAAAGTGGGCCTTATAATGTGTACCTAGCTTTTAGTGTTCAGCATTGTGTTGTGAGAATGGTTTTCCTTAGATAGTCTTCAAAAATCACAGTTTCAAGTGACTATATAATATTCTATTATATAGGATAATAAGAATGTAACTTCTTTAAATATTCCTCCATGGTTGAATATTTAGGTTATTTGCAATTTTTGTTCATTATAAATAACATTTCCATAAACATCCTTCTATATACATATTTAAAAGTGTAATAAATACATTCAAATATATGAGTATTTTAAAGGAATTTTAGATATTCTAAATGCTTTCCTGAAAATTTGTAGCAATTTACCTACTGTCAGTATTGCTTCATAAATTTGTGAACCTCAAATCAAGATTTTCTTTTTCATTTTGACCTGTTACTCCTATGTAATAAATGGGCACATTTTCACTAATTTCCCCCGTAGTTAACATACATACATAATCTGTCTTGGCTCTTTATGACATTTAACTGCATACCTTGAATCACATTAAAGTTTCAGTAGCCATAACTCATTTCTGAAGGGCTTTTAAGTGGCAACAGAAAAAGAAAGGGCTTAAAAAGAATTATGTTATGGATATAAGAACTATATGGATTTAAAAACGGCTAATCATACAAAGAATAGAGAAGCCAGGCTAAGGTATTTGTATTTTCTGCTCTCATCTCAAAGGTGAAAGACAACCAGAAGGAGAGACTGGGTCGTTGGTATTTATCCAACTACTTGGTCCTTCATGTGGGGTATGTCTTCTCTGCATCATTATTCACAATTATCTTTTCAGCCGAAGTATGTTTACTGGATGTCAGGTTTAATGCACAGTGGAATTTATGTGAGAGGAGCACATCACACATGTGGCCTGAGTCTAGGATTCAGTCACTCATTCTTTAAATATTTATTGAGGACCAACTAGGTGCTAGGCCCCATTCTAAGCACATCAGTGAGACAAAGAGATGAAAACCCTTACCCTCTTGGAACTTATATTTTGGTAGGGAAAGAGAATAATAACACAAGAAATCCATTTTATAGTACATTTGGAAGTAATTAGCGCAACAGAGTGAAATAAGGCAGGAAAGTGGATAAGCTGGGATGGCAATGGAGGTAAACAATTTTTAATGAGTAGTTAAGAAAGGCCTCCCTGACAAGATGACTTTTGAGCCAAACTTGAAGAGGGTGCAGATGCCTGAGGCAAGTATTTTCCAGTGTGTCTGCCCCTGGGGATTCAGGCATGTCTGGTCCATTGGGAGACTGGCTCCACAAAAGTCTTTGTGAAAAGGGTTCAAGAAATCTGAGAGAGAACAGATCCTAACTGAAGAAATCTCTATGCATTATGAGCTTGATCCATGAGTGACTGAAGATGAGAAGAAAGATTGTATGTGGTGGTTCATATTTAAATCGGGTCTGGACATGTCTAGAAAGAATTTTGCTGCCCAAGCAACATTGAGTTATCATGGAGTATACCACAATAGGAGAGACTCCATCTCCCCTTCACCACAGACATCAGAGCAGAAAGGATTATACTGCTTAGGGTGCAAGACGAGAAGTAGCAGTGGCCATCATGCTACGAGATCCCCTCAGGGAACTTGGCCCCTAGCACTTGAACTGTCCATACTGGTAGGCTTGTTGTGTCTCTTGGGACAAAGATCACCACCTGTAAAGAACTACTGTTTTGCACCAGGAGAGTTGGTGGAGCTAAGTGGTCAGAGGGGCAAGAATCTTAAGTTAGAGACAGAACATAGTTGAACATGGTAGACGTTGAAGGATTGGAGCACATGGGAGACATCCCTTGGGAATTCCCAGAAATATGTGTGTGTTCTTGTGGTCGGGGGTGCTTTATAGGAGGTCGAGGTCTGTCAGAGTAACTTATGTATGAAATTTATTTTAACCTAATTGTCCATTCAGGCAAACATTGGATAATTTCTTGACATTGTTTCAGTACCGAACAAAGGTTTTGGCATAAATACTTTCTATTTTTTCACTCTTTAGCCCAAGAGTATTGAAGACCAGCTTATCAAGTTAGCAACAGTACTAATTTCTAGCAGGGAAGTGTGACCAACACCACCAATATGAATTTAGCAGACTCACCTAGAAAAACTGAGTGTGAATGACCACCACTCTTATACACTGTTGTTTTTACCTGGTCATTTCAAGGCCAGGTCAGCAAGAGAGACTTAGGTCAGAGACAAAGGATTTTATTATTCACAACTCAGCAAGCAGCATATTTGGTGCCCTAAAGCCCCCTTTCTTACTGAGTAACATAAGAGAGTGAGGTGATAGCTGCATATGCAGTTAAGTTGTAAAAGGATAGAAATCTTTAGGGAATTCTTAGGGATTCTGAGCACCTAGGGAACCTGAAAGTTTCACACTGGGCAACCAGCTTGCTGGCCCACTGCTTTAAGAGGGAGAGTGTATCTCTAGCTTCCATGTTGTTCACTATACAGATGTCCTTGCACAGATGGTCTGAAACAAAAGAATTGCTTCTGCTTGCCAGAAATGCATAAAATGAGAGACCTATAGAGAACTGTCTCCAACAACAACCACTACTGGTTTTAAGGAAATAACCCAAGAAGTGAACAACAAACCTAACACCTTCTGCTTTTTTTTTTTTTCACCTTCTGCTTTTTGAGACTACATCTTGCCTGGAAGAAACTCTGCCACAAGTAATACATTCTCAAATTGCCATGACCTTTGGACTGTTAGCCACATCTTTTGGGGCAGTGTGGCCTTTTCTTTTGTGCTATTGAGGGACAGCCCCTGTGGCATGTATCTCTAGCGTTATTCAGCCACTGTTACTGTAGGTGAATGCCTTGTAAAGAGTGGCCCTCGCTCGTTATTTTCTTTCATATACTTCATCTCCTGTTCTGCAAGACCAATTGCACTTGGTCACAAATGGGTAGATCTAGCCACCTGGTTACCTAATGTCCTGGGGTAGAATCTGAGATGAAGAAGAGATTGTTGGAAAGGAAGTCTGACGCAGCGGCCAGATCATAAACCGTAACTCCATTAAGTCCTATTTTCATATTGATAGGCAATGAAATTGTATTACCTGTCTCTACAATGGAAAGAAAAATCAATATGTGCTGTTTCTTCATGTAATAAACGTCCTTCTCTCTCCTCCCTGCTGTTGCCATCCCCAACATTTTACATTAGCATGATAAGAAACATTGCAAAGTGTGGATGGGCCTGGATCTTCAGAAGGTGATTTCTCATGCCAGTTAACAAATATAGTGTTTAAAACAGCATTTGTCGTTTAGCATTATGGCTAAAAAGAGTACATAATCAGGATAGAATAAAGCAACATTACATTACTGAACAAAAATTTCTTTGACCACTTCCTAGGATGTCTGGGAACTGTAGTCAAGTGTATATCGTATAATAGAAAAAGTGCTAGACCTGGAGTTCTTGAAAATTAGCTTTGTGGTCTTGATTAAGCCACTTAATGTCTCTGACTCTCAGATGTTGATATTTCAAATGGGGAGAATAATCTTTGGTCTGTTGTCCTCACAGATTCATAATGTTTATTAAAATCAACAATGTACTATATGCATATGAAGGTGCTTTGGTAATCAAGCCTGATCTAATTGTAAAATGGTATGGCAATATTTAAAGTAAAGTAGAACTTTTTTTGTAATACTGACATTGAGGACCAAAATTAATATTGCCTTGAGTTTCAGTTTTTTGCAACATAGGGAGTATAATACTGTTGATAAAATGGCAAAATCTCTGCAAGAATCAATGAAATTCTAGAATATATCAGGGCAATCTAAGCAACAACTTTCCAACATTGTTCTCACTTTTCACTAACACATTTTTCTTAGTTGCACAATCTCCAAATATAACCAAGCGGTAACCAAGTAGTTTATTCAAATTTCCTGGAGTGCCCTCTACACTCTCTTTTCTTGACCTTCTCTGATAATATCACCCCCAGTTTATGACTTTAATAACATAACATCACATCATAATCCTAATGTTTTCTCTTTTCAACAACTGGGAAATTTTAATAGAAATCAACAAACATACTTGGGGTGGGTAGTAGAAAAAAGGGCTTTGTCTCTACATGTGACTGGAGCAATTCATGGAAACTGACCTACAAAGCAACCTACAGTATCTGCTTTTGTTATAAATTTCAAAATAAAACGTGGGTCTACAGTGATTCCATAGATTTTAGCCACCAATGCTGGGAACTAATTCACTCACCACTAACTCACTTATCACTAACTTATGTAAGTTCTCATCTTGAAACTTGTCATGGTTGAGACAGAAATATTTCTAGGATCAAAACTGAAAGCAGGTAGATGCCGTGGTTATGTAGCTAAGAATATTAAATCCGTCTGAATTGAATACATGTTGAGGTTACTGAGATTTGGTTCATTGAACAACTGGGTGAAATACATATCATAGTTCAGATGTGACTGCACACTTGGAATTTCTTTTAGCAACTGAATAGGTGCCATGTATGTGTGTACATGTGTGTGTGTGTTTGTGGTAGAGCTACTCAGCATGGTTAGTGTAAGACTCATGTGTCAGTTCTTTCCTTGAATACCAAGAACCGATGGTCTAACTGGAGTGGTATCAGATAAATTGGAGGCAACAAAGGAGAATGATATAGAAGGTAAAAGAAAGCTGAGTGGAGGATTAGGTTGAGTCCTGTTTCTTGGATAAACTTAGGTTAGTCAAAAGCATTCCAGAATATCTGTTTGCTAATACCCAACTTGGGCAGGTCTGAGTCATTCTTTTAAACATTATTTAATGCCAAGACTAACTATTCTTGAGGTCACCAACTTGCCTGAGCAATGGAAACCCATGATGGTATATGTGAATGGTTTAAATTGGTGGTTCTCAAATTCTGGCTTGCATCAGAATCATCTGGAGAATCGTTAAAGCACAGATTCCAAGATTTTCGTTCAGAAGTTCGGGGGCAGAGCCTGAGAATTTGCATTTTTAACACATTCCCAGGTAATGCAGATACTGGCTGGGGCAAACATACTTTGCTTGATCCACTGGAGCCACCCTGTTTCCATGCATGTGCTTTGTAATTGTCCAGTCAAATGACATATTCAAATCACTATGAGTGAGCTCCCTCCTCACCCCTCCCCTCCCCCTCCCAAATAATAAATGTGTGTGCAGTCAAGTAGAGCTCTTGAAAGTGATCAGTGGAGAATCATGGAAATTAAGTCCATGCCCAGAGGGGCTACTCCTTATTTGATAAATTAGCTGGTTTATTTTAAAACAAGTCGCATTCTAGGGCCTGTGGCAGAGACTGTGAACCACAAGGTCCTTTAATGAGAAAAATGATGATAACTCACCACCAGATGCTTATCTTCACTTTTCAGTATATTATGTGGAATAAGGTGGACTCAGAAGGAGTTAAGAAGGATCCTGAGCTCAGAGTGGAAGGCCCCAGTGCCACACAGTGCATATTCCTTCTCATTCTGCAGCACACTCCAGAACTTCTCATTCAATAATTTACTCATCTACTTACATATCAAGCAGTTATTGAGTACCTACTATTGATACATGCCAGGAATTGGCCCAGATGTAGATAGTTCCTGCTTTTGTGGGACTAACGTCTTAGTGTGGGTGGGAGGAAGGGCGGGGGGGGGGAGAGAGAGATAGAGAGAGAGAGAGAGAGAGGAGGTGGGCACGAAGAGAGACAGAACATGGGCAAATAAAGAATAATTCAGAAAAATATCACATAGCAGTAAGTAAAACACAGAAATAAAACAGTGATTTGTTATTAAGTGACGGGTTACAGAGTGGCTATTTTGGATTGGATGGTCATGAAGGTCATTCTGAGATGACATTTAAGCTGTGAGTTGAATGACAAGAAAAAGCCAGGTATGTGAAAGATCAAGGGAGCAGCTAGTGCAAAAGTCTCAAGGTGGGAGTGAGCTTGGCAAGTTTAAGGAATGGAAGATCAGTGTGGCTGGAGCAACATGGACCAGAGAGTGAGAGATACCAAATGATGTTAAAGGACAGGCAGGGGCTATTTGAGAGTCATTGATGTGATTTAGTCATAGGTGTGATGGAAAAAGACATTGGCTATTGGTAATATTGTGTGATGGTATAAGGATGCAGTGGACAGAACATCTTACAGGACAGGGGAAAGCAGAAGCAGGAGACTAGTTGGGAATCCATGATAGTACTATAGGGGAAAGAGGATGGTGGCACTGACCAGGTGTTGTGAGTTGGTAAGTCATCAGATTCTGAAGAAATATGGTCAATTAAGTGTTGCTGACTTTTTGAATATGTGTGTGGGGGGATGTGCATTAGGGAAACGAGAACTATCTCCAAGGTCCTTGCTATTCAATAACATGATTCGAGGACTAGCAGCATCACATCATTTGGAGCTTGTTATAAATGCAGAATCATAGGCTATGACTCAGACCTGCTGAATTAGAAGACCCCTCAGGTGACTCATATACACATTAAAGCTTGAGAAGCCTTGTGTTAGATTATTGTCTTGATCTCCAGGGAGAATAGTGCTATTTACTGAGATGGAGAACCCTGAGGCAGGAGTCAGTTGGGGTGAGGGAAGGGAATCAAAATTTCTCTTTTATGTGTGTGAATTTTGAAACATTTATATGACATGCAAGTGGAGACCTCAAGTAACAGTTGGTTACATGTGTCTGGATTTCTTTGGGATGGTCAGGGCTAGAGATAAGGATGTGGGATATGCTAGTATTTGCATGGTACTCACTATCCAATGAGTGAATAGATGAGCTAACTAGTGAGAAGGTGTAGACAGAAAAATCTAGGAATGAGCTGGGTACTCTAAAGTTTAGAAATCTATTAAGAGGAAGAGTTAGTAACGGGGACTGAACAGAGGAAAGCCTTGAGAGCATGATGTCATGGAAGCCCGGAGAAGAAAATATTTCAAGAAAAAGAGAGCAGTCAACTGCACTGAATGGTTCTGAGAGGCTGAATAAGAGAACAAGGAAATAAGCACTGGGTATGGCAACATGGATGTCAGTGATGACTTTGGCCAAAGCAGTGTTAAAATAGTGGGAATGGATATCTTTTGAAGTACACAGAGGAGAGAATTTGAGATAAGTGAGTAGAGACAGTGCTTACAGATGACTATTTAAAGTATCTGGGAAGTAATATAGTTTTGTTTACTTCATTGGTGCTCTGAAACCAGTGATCACTCTTGGTATCTCCTGCCATAGCTGAACTCCTAACGTGTCCTTCCAGATATGTAGAGTAGAAAGTATAAAAAATCCTGGTCATTGCCTTCAAGCAGCTCATAATCTAGTGAGAGACAGATGCACACAAGTAAATCAATGCTCTGATAACTTTATATTAGAATTATTAAGATTTATGGGCTGGGAAGAGAGTTAATATTTTTGCTTGCATTCTGCTAGGCACATTGCAGATACTATCTTATTAAATCCTCACTATATTCCTTTGAGGTTATCCCAATTTTACTGATGGGGAGATAAAAATTCAAAGAGGCTCGGGACTTGTTTTTGTATAACTAGTCAATGGTGAGGCTAAAATTTGAAACTCAGGTCTGCTGACCCCAGGGCTATAATCTTTGCAACGACATGTTACTTTTCACAGTGGAAAAAGAGAAGAAATAAAAATTATGCTTAGCAAAACTGTGAGTGGTCTTTTACAAATTGGAATAGAAGGATTCCTTACTGTATTAATACAGTAGAGTTGCATCTTATGCAGTGTTTAGGGGTAAAATTCCAAATGGTGGAAATTATCCTAAAAATATTTCCTTATATGACTCACATGTGCCTGGGAAATGCTCACATTATGAGAGCCATATAGGAATTGAGGTCAGCTGAAGAAACGTCAGACGTTTCCCTTCTCACTCAGGGAAATACAATCATTGAGGAGACTCGCCTGTAATACTATTATTATTATTGGCTGTGTACATATGGCTTCATTAACATCAGTTAAATTCACATATTAGACAAATCTAATGAAAACTTACATGTATGGTCAGTGTACTAGAAACATTTCATGCATTTTCTTTCTTTAAAATTTAATTTAATTTTTAAAATTTTTATTGAAGTATAGTTGAGTTACAATGTTGTCACTTTCTGCTGTACAGCAAAGTGAATCCATTATACATATACATATATCCACTCTTTTCTAGATTCTTTTCCCATATAGGCCATTACAGAGTATTGAGTAGAGCTCCCTGTGCTATACAATAGGTCCTTATTAGTTACCTATTTTATATATAGTAGGGTGTATATGTCGATCCCAATCTCCCATTTATCCCTCCCCCCACATCCCCCCGGTAACCATAAGATTGTTTTCTACATTTTTAACTCTATTTCTGTTCTGTAAATAAGTTCATTTGTACCATTTTTTAAGATTCCACATATAAGTGATATCATGCAATATTTGTCCTTCTCTGTCTGACTTACTTCATTCAGTATGACAATCTCTAGGTCCATCCATATTGCTGCACATGGTGGTATTTTGTTCTTTTTTATGGCTGAGTAATATTCCATTGTGTTTATGTACCACATTTTCTTTATCCATTCCTTTGTTGATGGACACATTTAGGTTGCTTCTATGTCCTGGCTATTGTAAATAATGCTGCAGTGAACATTGGGGTGCATGTATCTTTTCAAATTATGGTTTTCTCCAGGTATATGCCCAGGAGTGGGATTGCTCTATTCTTAGTTTTTTGAGGAACCTCCATACTATTCTCCATAGTGGCTGTACCAATTTACATTCCCACCAACAGTGCAAGAGGGTTCCCTTTTCTCCATGCCCTCTCCAGCACTTATTGTTTGTAGATTTTTTTTTTTTTTTGCGGTACGCGGGCCTCTCACCATTGTGGCCTCTCCCGTCGTGGAGCACAGGCTCCGGACGCGCAGGCTCAGCGGCCATGGCTCATGGGCCTAGCCGCTCCGCGGCATGTGGGATCTTCCCGGACCAGGGCACGAACCCGTGTCTCCTGCATCGGCAGGTGGACTCTCAACCACTGCGCCACCAGGGAAGCCCTGTTGTTTGTAGATTTTTTTGATGATTGCCATTCTGACTGTTGTGAGTTGATACCTTATTGTAGTTTTGATTTGTATTGCTCTAATAATTAGTGACGTTGAACATCTTTTCATGTGCTTTTTGGCCATCTCTATGTCTTCTTTGTAGAAATGTCTACTTAGGTCTTTTGCCCATTTTTTGATTGGGTTGTTTGTTTTTCTGTTATCGAGCTGCATGAGCTGTTTGTATATTTTGTAGATTAATCCCTTGTCAGATGCTTCATTTGCAAATATTTTCTCCCCTTCTGTGGGTCATGCATTTTCTTTTCTATTTCTTTTTTTTTTTTAACATCTTTATTGGAGTATAATTGCTTTACAATGATGTGTTAGTTTCTGCTGTATAACAAAGTGAATCAGCTATATATATACATATGTTCCCATATCCCCTCCCTCTTGCATCTCCCTCCCACCCTCCCTATCCCACCCCTCTAGGTGGTCACAAAGCACCGAGCTGATCTCCCTGTGCTATGTGGCTGCTTCCCACTAGCTATCTGTTTTACATTTGGTAGTGTATCTATGTCCAGGTCATGCATTTTCTTATTCAGATTTTAATCCACACACTAACCCTGTAAGGTAGGTATTTTTATCTCTTTTTTTGCTGATGGGAAGACTGACTTTCCTAAGATCACAGAGCTAGCAAGTTGGAGAATTGCTTTCCTAACTCCAAATGACTCCCAACATGAGTGTGCTTTCCCCTCTGCACATGGTCTTCCTGGTTTGCAGTCTTCTGTACCAGCCAAACAGATCCTTACAGTTAGTTAACTCACAGGGCCCCTTAACCATGTGACCTGCTCATTCCTCCCCAGCAGTAGCTTCCCCCTTTATCTCCACCACCTACTTTCACTCCTTTCTTAGTGAAGGCTCCCTTTCCTTCTTAAGCCACTGCTGAAGCTCATTAGTATCTATGGATCAGCTAGGGAATTTGTATTACAGAGTCTGTAAGGAGGAAACAAACTCCTCCTGAAGTCAGAGAGCATTTAGAACCATGTGACCTGATTTAATGTAAACACAATAACCGCATTCTTGTTAAAGATTAGTTCTTTGTCTTTCGAAGTTGTCAGAGCAGCTGTTTTAAAAGTTTAGATGTTTGCAAGTACCGTCTAAAAGACTCAATAAAAATACTGCTCAGCTCAATTCAGATATAACTTAATATTTTTATTAACATAAGCCACCCTTTAAAGATTATTTGCAACTTTTGTTCTCCCAGTCCTCTTCCATGGCTCTCTGGATAGTGCCCTATTTCTGTAGCCAGCTAATGGGCATTTGCCACTCCCCCTTGCCTGATTGGATAATGCAAACCTGAATTTTAGGGGTTTACCTAAGGGATTTTTCTCCAGCCCTCTTTGACTCTCTCCTGGCTTTGAATGTTAATTCTCTATCTCTGGAAATTGCCCTGAGCATTGTGAACAACTACTATATTCCAAGTCTCTTTCTTGATGGAAAAGAGGAGTCTGTGATGTGACTTAATTCACTTCTTTCAAGATCAAAGTGTAAGACAAAAGGGAATCAAAGGTGAGGAGTGAAATCAGAGCCTGGTGGACAGTCTGGAGTGACTTTTCCATCTTCATTTTTTAACTCTCTTATATTTGAAGCTGGAAGAAGGCAGTGATGACAATTATATATGGTTGTCCACCTGGTGAGGCTTGGCTTGGAACAATTCTGAGACATTGTATTAGACTAGATGGGCTAGGTAATGTAGCGACAAACAATGCCAAAATCTTAATGCTTAACAAAAATAGTGCTATTTTCAGTCATTCAAACCTGCTGGTTCAGGTATCTCTACAGGTGTTCTCCATGTGGGGACCAAGCATTCCAGGCTGATCCATCTCATGGCATTTTCTTAACATAGGGTTTTGGGGTTTGTCTAAGCAGAGAAAGAGAGCATTGGGAATTGTGCATTGGCTCTGAGTACTTCCTCCCCAACGTGACTTTTCCATCTCAATCTATTGGCCAAAATTAGTCATAGTTCCACGCAAATGCAAAAGGGGCCGAGAGACATAGCCTTCTATGTGACTAGGAAAGGTTGGAAAACCAAGGTGGGCACTAGCAATGTCCATTACAGACACCTTTGGATGATGTTTCTCCCAGCCTCATGTTCTTAGACATTCAGATGCTGGGGTATATGAGGTATGGCCTAAGGTGTAAGGGTATGTAGGCAGAGGGGAAAACTTTTGTCTTGAAGACAACACCAATGTCTTTGTCCACAGCCTGAATGATGAAGTTCCAGAAATTTTCTTGTATGCCATCTTGGCACAAAGACTTAAAGAAAAACAGACTAATCCCCTTATAGCCATGAGTAAATAAATACACTTTTACGGGATATTTTACAAGGTAACCAAGGACTTTGAATTGAAGGCCTAGATCTGGATCCCTTTAGGTATAAAATAGGCAACTGTGGATTTTTATATTTTTAATTCTGCTTTTTCCAAGGTTTGTTGTAGGAATTAAAAGTTAAAATCGAGTCCAGGCAGCAATAATGAATCAGAAAGGGGATGAAGAAAGCTCGGGTACAGACTCAGTGGATAAACTAAAGAGCTGTGAGCTTTCTCTGAGGGGCAGGAATGGAATCTTTCATTTAACACATCTTCTTAGTTTGTTATCCTGGGAGCAAGTTTGATACCAGTTTCTAATTATGGGAATAGTGATCAGGCCCCAGTGCCTTGCAAATATCGTATGTATGTGTGTACAGTCTCACCTCTAAAATTTCAAGGTAATAGAAAGTAATCTAATTATGCAGATAATTAAAAACAACCAAAGTGCAAGTTTAAAACTTGTACTTTTATGACTGCAAAGCAGGCTATCAAAATGACAGGGTGTCTGGATGGGATCGTTGCACGCACTCAGATTAAATGAGTGCATTAGTTGATTGTTTCTGGTATGAAGATAAGCAGAGAAAAGTATAATAATGTTGGCATTTAAGTGGACCTAATTAGGCTTCAAGTTTAACACTCCATTAAGATGAATGGGAAAGGATCACCCCCTGTTCAAGCTGTGGTATTGTCTTAGTGTGTCTGGATCTTGCCTCTGAAGACAACAGTCTGTCAGCATACGTTCTCACAGTCACCCCTGTAAAGCAGACTGGAAATTTAATTCTTCTAAAATTAAATCTCAGGTTCTGGAGGCCACAGTAAAATCCACAGGGAGATCTTAAATCTTCAAGTTCTACAGCTGTATTAGTCATAAACAACAACAATAGCAATGATAATTCTTTCAGTTTTCTATAGGAACACTCAAGTGCAGACTTCAGTGTTTCCTGAATGTAAACTGGTGAAACTAACAACCTCCAGTTTACCGCTGAAGGACCCTGTCCATGGGAAGGGTGAGTGACTTGGATAACGTTTCAGAGCATGTCACCGGTAAAGCCAGAAATAACATGCAGGGACTGTTCAGTTTTTGTTGCAGTAGTCTGTCATCCATCAGGGAAGGGGAGTAAGGAACAATGATCTTATCTACTAAACCGAGGGTACATGCATTTGAAAGAAAACCTAAGAATCTAAGGGCAGCACAGCCCAGTAGACATGTTTATAGGGAGATGACTGGGGAGATTCTGCCATCCTGCCATATGGAAATAGTGTGTAAGTAGGAGAAAAGTTTAGTCATGCCAATGCCCAAGGTGTATGGATGTGGTCTGAAAGTTATGACACTTGGGAACCACATTCACAGTTGTCACCCAAAGAGCCACAGGGTCACTGTATGCCTTTTAGTGATTGGATTCAAAACTAGATGTCTGGAGATTGCATAAGGAGAAGCCACATATGGCTTGAATTGAGTAGTTGGGTAAATGGTTGTCATAATTTTCCAATTCTTTGGAAAGTAGTATGGCTACATCTCCAAGCACAATCTCAGGATTGGTAACTTGTAATTCTGGTTATGCTATAGGCTTGCTGCATGTCATTGGACAAATAATTTCTCTTGCTAAGTTTCAGTTGTTTATTTTTTGAAATTAGTAAGATGAAATTTGACCTGCTTATCCAAATTCTAGGTTTTGTAGCTGTGTTATTCGCTAAGATTTCGGAAAGGAAGTTCTGCTGTACAGCTGGTGCCTAGATAGACCCGTTACTGTGTCCAACTTTTTTCTAAATGTGAAATTATTGTAAATTTTGGAACTGTTTAAATGGGTTCAATAATAATAAAATAATGGCAGTATTTTTTTATTAAAAATAAGCCATCTATAGAATCACTGATCTTAGCATTTAGGAGTTGGATGGAAAGAAGTATAGTTCTCTGAGTCAACTTCTTTCAATATGATAGGATCCATTATTTCAGATCCCTGACTCATGATATGCCATTGCTTGAACATTTGTAATAATTGGAGAGTTGAGAATGGGACATTCTTTGCCAGTGCTGGTCATGTTGGGTTATTAGTCCTTCTCACTCCTTGAAATATTCTATACCAATTGATACTCATCTTGACTCTGAGAATACAATGTCTATTCCATCTGCTATTTGATAGCTTTCAGATATCTGAAGCAAGTGATCATGTTAATCCCTTGGTTTTCTCTTTTTTATTCATTATAAGGCATACAGAAGTTTTCATAAACTTCGTTGCTTCAGAAATGTCCCTCAAGCTTTAATATTTCATGAGGATTCAACTTAGCTTATAAATGTTCTATGTTATGTTATTATATTTGAGTATTCTCACTCATTGAGAACAAATTAGTATTTGGAATGTATTCTTTTTCACAATATATTTAATTAATTTTTTTTTGTTTTAGGGAAATCTAACTAATTTGGATTTATCCTAATTAATTTAAACAATTGTTTACTTGTAGCTTGCTTTGCTCCAGAATTAGTCATTTAATGCCATTTCCAATAATGAACTGATAAGATAAAAAACATGGAAATGGCAAAAAATAAAATGTAGAAAAATAAGAAAGAACTGGGTAGAGTTCACTATATAAAATACACTTACAAGGTTATTATATGCTTATTTGTGGTGAGTCCAAATTTGATTTTGAACTTTCTAACAGCCAATTCAAAGAGAGAAATAAGACAAGTTACGAGACTAATAACATCTAAAATGTCAGAAAGGCAATTGGAAAAAAACTCAGCAATTTCTCATACTGCGTCCTGGGAACATTATCTCCTGAGTTCTTACAGCGAAGACTCTCTATAACGAAGTAAGAATATCTCCAACAGCATTTTTATAGTGAATTCCACAACAGATTTCATAGGGTTTTTCCATGATAAAGTGATAAAATTTCTAAGTGCAAGTTCCTGGTACTTAATAAGAGCTTGTAATGGGTGAATTGTGTCCCTCCAAAATATGTTGAAGTCCTAACCCCCCATACCTCTGAGGGTTCCTTTATCCAGAAATATGGTCTTTACAGATATAATCAGGATACAGTGAAGTCCTACTGAATTAGGGTGGGCCCAATCCAATATGACTGGTGTCTATAAAAAGAGGAGAAGAGTCACAGACACAGGGGGAAATTGGCCATGAGAAGACAGAAGGAGAGATTGGAGTTGTGCTGCCACATGCCAAGGAATGCCTGTGGCTACCAGGAGCTGGAAGAGACAATGAAGGATCCTGCTTTAGAAGTTTCAGAGGGAATGCAGCCCTGCCAACATGCTGATTTTGGATTTCTAACCTGCAGAACTGAGAGAATGAGTTTCTGTTTTAAGCGACTCAATTTGTGATCCTTTGTTATGTAGATAGCTCTAGGAAACTAATATGGTACTCGGTAAATATTTACTGAATGTATGGATAAGTTTTATGGAACAGTTGACTGATGGAAAAGGGCTCCTCAGAAATTTAGAGACACTGCTGTGATCGGCTAAGAAAAAAAAAATTGGCACAATTCCACCAGATATATTTATATCCATTTCTATTTTTACTAAAGTTAGAATTACTGCATAGAAGATGTATTTATTGGGGGGTTTATAATTAATAATCCATTATCAGGAGGTTTAATGTGTAGATTTGACCACTACCATGAGCCATTTTATTTCCTATGGCATACAACTCTTCTTAGAGCTTTGTGCAGTATCCAGCCTATAGTAGGTATTCGAAAAATGTATATAGGAATAAGATATATAGTAAATTCTATTATTACTTGATAAATAATGAGGGTAGAGGAGGGTTCTGTCCCCAAATGCCATTATTTTAAAGGGGACGTATGACACATATTTTAATTAGCTATGTCACAGGAATCCTGTTATCTCCCCTTGTGAATTTTACTAAGCAGGGGTGTTCCTGCTACTTTTTCATTAGTCCTTTTCTCAAAACACATGCCCGTGACTTCAATCCCTATCATCTCCAACTATCTTCAAGAAATCAAATAAATCAATGACTCCCTAAACATTGAGAAGAAAAGAAAATGAAAAATGATCCAAGAGGAAAAACAATTCCCTGATTCTGGCTGGAACACAGTCTTCCAAAGTTGTTGCAAGA
This sequence comes from Monodon monoceros, assembly GCF_005190385.1. Lineage (NCBI taxonomy): Eukaryota > Metazoa > Chordata > Mammalia > Artiodactyla > Monodontidae > Monodon > Monodon monoceros. The sequence continues at coordinate 85,259,332 of NW_021703772.1, read as the reverse complement.
CCAGTTTCAGTCTTTTGAGTACTGGCTTCCCCTCCTACTCTCTCCTTAAGGCAGTCAAATGTTGTGATAGGATAAAGGTAGAGAGACTAACGGGTCATAAGCCCACCACAACTTATGAAAGCTCACCAAACACGATGAATAGCACGCATGGTGAGCTAGTTTAGAAAAAAAAATCCATTTTCTTTTCAATAACCTAATATTTTATTTGAAATGGAAAAACTTTGGAGAATCATTGAACACCTATGAATTATGATAACCTTCAACTTACAAAACGGAGATGAAGTTGCTCAAGTTTTAAATACAAGAGGCATCATTCGGGACCTGAAAAGAAGAAGAAAAATCCCAAACAAACAAATTAAAACAAAAACAAAAAAGAAACCCAAAAACGTGGTGGGCAGTCTCTAGCGGACCTGTGGAAATATGGAGCAATTGAATGCTCACGTGTTTGCAAAAAGTTCTGTTCATCCTTCTAGGTTCATCCCACCGGCAGGCAGCTCCACCCCTGTGAGGAATATAATGGAGCACAATCTCGAAGCTGCTCTGCCTGTAACATTCACAGGTTCTCTCTCCCCCCAAATTTGAGCTGAGGCACTTTTCCTTTCTAAAGAGCAGCATCTGGCCTCTTCGTGTGCTCATTTGCATGCCAATACTGGATTGCTCTCCCAGCGCACAGCTATTTAATAGTGGTGCTGGTGTCCGAGCTCTGGGAACAAACGAAATGGTTTGGGTGTGCTTTTGTGTGCAGTGCGGGTCGTTGTTACAGTGTGCTTATTAAGAATAGTACACATTCATTATAACAAGATTGCTCTTTTGCTCAGGGGCCATCACGGCACATTTTGTAAATGAATTAACAGTAGCATGCATTTGTGTATTATGGGCCCAGAAGATGTATTTGTTTATTAAATAAATCTGCAACACAGAAAGTATAGTTGAAAAAAAATCTAGAAAATAATCAGCGTGCGCGTGTACAGTAGCTATTTGTTTGTGTTTTCTTTTTTTTTTGAAACCTCAACATCTTGGCGAGTTTTCCTCCTTTGTTTCTTTTAAATAACCAGAGATCACAGGCCACACTATAGACTAACAGCCTGCAAATATTGATGTAAAAAAAAAAAGGAAACCAAATTTAAGTTACAGAAGCACAAAACATTTCCAGAAGTGGTATTGTAAACAATCATGTACCTTTAAAATGATTAATATTATGGTTCTTTTGCATTTCCTTAAATTCTTTTGTTATTCTTAAAATCGTTTGTCTCTAAAATTCACTATTTTTATTTTTGGCTAAAATTTCACGTGCATCACATATATAATTTTCCCCATTGAACTTTGATGTCTTTTGAAATACAAACTCTGCTTTTGGGGCATTCAGCTAATATTGATCCATTTATTTTCAACCTTTTAGCTCAGGTATAGCTAGTATAATATATTAATAAACATGAATCAGTCTGTTAGATTTTATTCCTGTTAACTAATGATTTTTTAAAAGCCCAATGGCAGTTCACAATTACACCGAGAACTCAGATTATATTTTAGATGTGGCTATTCTGTATTTCTCTCTACTTATATTATGTATCTTGCTGTCTTTAATATGTAATCTGATATGTTGTACACTTGAGGTATAATGGAAAGAAAATGGAAATATTTAAAAATATGAAATGTTAAAAGTGTCTAAAGCCACAGCATGGCTAGTATGAAATTTATTAAAATGAACTGAGGGAAAAAGGGAAGAAGAAACAGTCATATTCTCAAATTTTTGAAATTCTTATGTTATTCAAAAGATGAATGTCTTTTAAAAAGAAATTGGTTTCATATTTGATTTCTTGAAACTTTTCTATAAAATCCAGGGGTACTAAGTGAAATTTACCAGAATATTTTAAAAGGGAAAGCCTGGTAGAATGAGTGGATTAGGACTTCATAGATTTTGGGCTTAGCTAAACATCTATGGCACTATTAAATATACCCAGCTACTTACTACATCTGCAAATAAAAAATGTGTTTTGTAAGAAACATATTTCTTACAAAATATGGACTTCTAAAAGATATTCCATATGCAGCAAAAATACATAGCTGATTGAAGCAGGATAACACTTTTCGCCCACATGGAATCTTAAATACTTAGCATTTTGTCCTTAAAGAAGTAATATTCTGTTCTGCTGTACATTGGGGGGAGAACTCAACCATTGTAACAATTGATTTGATAATTATGTAAGGGAGAAGAAAATATTTGAAACCTAGTTTCTTTTCTTTCATCTTTTTTTTTTTTTGGTAAAAATCTCTATTTTCCAGAGCATTTTATTTATTCCGCTGCAGCTTTTAGAGAGGCCAGCCAATCAGAAAGTCTGTAAGGGCCCAGGCCCAGACTCAGCGCTGAGCTCCAAATGCGATTCCAGTCCTGACAGGGGGATTATAGGAAACAGATGACTTACGCTTCTAATTTGTGGCCTTAAATTGCAAACAGAATTTCAGGAGTCGAGCAGAGTAATAAATGGCAATAGAAAAAGCCACACACAGCCAGATCAGTATGTGGTGGTTGTAGGTTAAACTAAATGGGAAGAGACAGGTTATGATGGTTCAGTGTATTACAGAGAAGAAAGTCTTAAATTACCAGTGCTGAGAGGTATTGCTCCACGGCAGACAGCATTGCATTGTGCAGTCCACAGATATCCCAAGCAGAACAATAAAAAAGCAGGTTTAACATAGAACCTGTTGCTGGAGGGATCATTTTTTTTCCCCCTCTTTTAGAAATGGAAGCGGTGTTTTATGTTTGTTTTGACCTCTGCTGTATACTTGGCCCCATAACATCTGTTTTCTACCATTGCCGTTTTTCACACCAAATTAAATGTCGAGGAGTCAGATAAAATAAGTTCAAAATATGTCCAAATTATTTTTGTGGACTTCCAACAAATGTCTCAGTAACTCTTTTCACACGGAACGATACCATTTAAATGCCAACGTAGAAAATTATTTTCCTTTCAGCATTTTAAGAGCTAAAGAAAGGGATTTCGAGGTGTTCTTAAACTTGGGAAATATTGCATTGGCCTTTTTGGTAACTTGTATGACTGTTTCAGACTTGCTTTAAGGCTATTCCATCATATAAAGTTATGTGCATTTGTTGGATAAAAACAGGAAAATTGTTTAACAATGACATATAATAAAACTATTATTCAGCGCTGCTTGAAACCATAAATACCAGTTAGAAGCAAAAGAGATCCACTTTTTGTCATGTGGAAACCAGTAGGTATCTGTTTTCCTTTTTTCTTTCTGTATGTCTTTGTGTGTGCCTGTGTGTAAGAGTAAGAATTAAGATGAGAATGAGGTGAATTTCCACTGTTATAAGAAGTCTGGCTGTCGTAAGTCTGTGATATGAAAATTTAAAAATGGCATTGCATTTGCAACTTCTGATCCAATAAATATATCGACGGAAGTAAACTATCTTTCTTTGAAAAGAATAACACCTTCTTTTAAGATCCAACTTATCTCTGTGTCAGATATTGGCAACTAACTCATGATAAAGATTGATTAAAAAATAATTACCCCGTCCTATATTATTTATTGCCAATATATCAAAGTAACACATTTCTTTCCCTAGTGAGTGATAGAAACAAGGCTTACTTTAGTCCACAATGCTGTGCTTGAAGTGAGGCCAAGTAAAATCCAAAGTTTTTCTTCCACTTTCCTTATGAACAAGAAATCTGTCACTCTAAAATTCAGATATTTTAACTGCTATGTTAACTTTAAACTTGAACGTTTTGTTCTATATGCTGAATAAAAACTGTTATCTTGTGAGTAACCTGGGGAAGAACAAACTATTTTTGTTGCACTATTAAGCAGGTTGGTTGATAATCATTGAAGATGACTGACTAAATAGATTTTGATTAATCACTTGCAGAAACTGTGCTTGTTAGAACCACTTTGTATTCCGTGTCATGGTAATATCAATGTAGGTTATAGCTATTTCTGTGTAGATGGTGTGTTTTTTGTTTTTAAATCACCTGGCAAAAAGAGAAAACAAACCTTAGTTGAAAGCTTTTGTCTCTAAGAGAAAACTCTTTTCATGCCTGTCCTTTTTTTTTTTTTTTAAGAAATGCTCAATTATTATTTGTGTCATAGTGGGAAAACTGGGTCTCTATAGGGCCTGAACCTTTTCAAACAGGAGATAGCTTTTGTTTTTGTACCTCATCAACACCTATCACGTAATTAAATCGGATATTTCTGGCTAAAGCAAAATGATTTGTAATACTTCTTTGGAGTTTACTTAATTAGTTTCAGTGTCTTTTGTGTGGTAAATGTGGTGATATTTTATAAAACAGAGCTGAAAAAGGAGGAGGCAAAATGCAATCTTGCAAAGGATGGGAAAGATGGGAGGTGAGAGGAAGGGCAGACCAGTATGACCAAACCATGAAAGCAAGGTGTAGTTCCAGTGTAAAGGCTTGCAGGCTGGAGTCATTCATTAGTTGAGATCATCAAGCAGATCTGACCTGGAAAAAGGCTTCCTGTCAAATGTAGGCCTGGGCATCTGTCAGGGCCTCAGATTCTACACCTTGATCAGCCCAAGACACTGACACCATTTTCTTTAACAAACACCAACAGCCTTTTTTCTCCTTCATTTTAACATGTCTCAGGGGTTGGATTCCCTTTCTTCTCCCGCTCTGTAGAGAGTAAAGGGAGCTTGTTAACTTGCTTAGGTATTTTGACTGCCACTTGCCTGTGGTAACAGTGTCGAAGCATAACTTGGTATAATTGCTATATTTGCAGTCAGAAGAGTGTTCTGTATTTATGTTCAAGCTGCTGAATAAAAAGGAAGTGTCATTTTGGAAAATCCTGTAAATTATCCTCAAAGTTCAGGCAAAATATCATGTGTGGTATACCTGGTATGTCTTGTTTTCATTGCCAAGATGGGGCTTTAACTATGTCAGTTAAATTCCTGTGTTGCTTATGCTCAGATTGGAGAACAGTAAAATAAAATTAAACTTAAAAATGAAAGCAGAAGAACTGGGCTCTATAATTTAAAAAGTAACTGGAAAGCATTGTAATTTTTAATTATCCATTGTGTCACAATTTATACACAGTATGGATTAGAAATGACAATTTGTGATGGACCTTCATTTAATAAAGGCGTGCATAATTTACAGACATTAGCAGTTCCCATTCTGCAAGTGGAAATTAGGATTGTAATGGGACTTTATCCTATTGATAGGTAATAATAGATGGCAATCTAAAAACCAAATTTATTATAAGGTGAACTTTTAAAGAGATAGAGTTGTATTCACTCTGTATTTTGTATGTTTTCAAAGAGTCATTATGGTAGGAAAAACTGCAAAACGGGATTTGTGGGGGGTTTTCCCTTAATATATAACTATGTGAAATTTGAGGCAAAGAGTGATGAGTGACACAATAGTATGGATATCCCTCTGGCCTTTTCCACACAAGATGCGTGTGTGTACATCTTCAAGGATGATCCTTCCAGAATGAGTGCCAGCTGAACATTACGTAACACCAGGAGGCCCAGGGCTGCCAATGCTGACATTCCTTAGTCTGAGAAAAATCATTCTTCTAGTTAAGTAGACCCTCCCTGTGTCTCACTAACTGTACAAAACTGCATGCTGCTGGCAGATATTGGCTTGTAATTAGTGTGGCAGGCAGGTAATGACTTGAAATCACCTTCCAATTGTTTGAGTGTGTGCTCTGTTTCAAAACCCTGGGTGAGTTGGAAAGTCATGGGGGACTATAAGGATGCAAACAGAGAAAAAGGGGAAGAACACAACCAGGGAGTCTCTTTCTGAATAGAATTTCTCCCCAGTTGTTGCTTATTTTACCCCTAGGTCCTCCCTGAGAGACTCTAGAAAGGCATCGAGAATTGGCAGGTTACTTTACCTGCCTGCTGCTTCTGCTGGGAGAGATGGTGCCCGTTGAGAAAGTCATTGCTGTTTTGGAATCAAACCAGCCTTCTTAGTTGCAGCCTCTGCACTAGAAAATTGGGATGGAGAGAGGAATGGCAGCTCAGCTTGTTAGAAAAGAAGCACGAATTACTGAAAGCCAGATTTTGCTTTCCTGTTACAACCTACTTCTCTCTCTTTCATGAGCTTTCCCCAAATTCATGGAGAGCTTTTGCTGTTGAAGCAAGAAAAGCTGAGCCAGGAGCCTGTGCAAAATCGAGACTAGATCACTTCTCTAAGGATCCCGCAAAACACTTAGACCAGTGCTTAAGGCATAAATATGCGTACAAGCTACAAGAGAGTAACAATCGAACATTCTGAGAGGTGAGCTGGACAGTATGTGGCCACAGCCAATTGCTAGAATGTGGGTCCAGGGTGGCCAGATTTCCTAAATTCTTGAGAGAAGCCAGAAATCTGGAATTTTCTGGAAAAATATCCCATTTTTAAAGCATTGAAACTAATTTAAAAGATTTAAACCTTTGTGTGAGTGAAACAAAACCAGTGGCATGATTTTAGGCCACAAGCTGCTAGTTGATGATTTCTGTTTTAAATTAATTCTTCTTGGTGCCTTTTCTTTTTGTCATCTTGTTAGATTAGTAAAAAGGAAAAAAAAAAAAACAACAACCCAAAAAACAAGGGCAGACTCAAACATGCAACAAGTGTTACTTGGCTTTTACAATTTTCTTGTGATCGTTACATGCAAACTCTTGGAAAAGAACTTCTTAGGAAATGGCCCACAGAGTGTCTGCCTGGCTTTGAGCTTTCTCTGCGCTTTGAGGGCTCCTTTGGGCCAAACGTGTGGGGCTCTTTCAAACTTACTTTTAGATGAGCCTCTCTGAGCCCTGACTGACTGGTTCTAATAAATCATTATTAAGGAGAATCCCCTGACACTTCTCTCAGGCAGCAGTCCCAAAGGCTCCAAAGAACACAGTTTAGGAGGTGGTAAGGCCTGGATTTCATTTGATCTGGTCTCTGCCTACTTACCACCACCTCAACCCTAAGTAAGCCATCTATCAACTCAGTCTCCATTTCCTAGCTGGTATGGTCAGAATTAGAGAAAAATGCTTAAATTATGCCTTTTATTAATCCTTTGTGTAACATAGATGAGTAGATTATTGTCATGGGACTCAATAGCCAGATACGTACTTTACACTGGTTAAGATCCAACTCATAAATACCCTTTATATTTACTTGAATTCAAACCCTCTATGCTTTTCCAGAATATTTAAAGAAAACTAGTAAATGTTCTTGATAAAGTTCACTTTCAGTTTAAATAGTATCATATAAAATCATGTTGCGACATCTAGAACACTTACGTAATTATATGATAAGCTTTTAAAAAGTTGGATTAGAGGGGCTTCCCTGGTGGCACAGTGGTTGAGAGCCCACCTGCCGATGCAGGGGACACGGGTTTGCGCCCCAGTCTGGGAAGATCCCACATGCCGCGGAGCGGCTGGGCCCGTGAGCCATGGCTGCTGGGCCTGCGCGTCCGGAGCCTGTGCTCCACAACGGGAAAGGCCACAACGGTGAGAGGCCCGCGTACCGCAAAAAAAAAAAAAAGAGTTGGATTAGAGTAAAATAAGTCTAGCTTTTCAATGTAGTATCTGAAGGGAGAACTTGCTCTGATTTTGGGGCTTGGCCTACTGGGCAAAATGATGAGAGTGATTTTGTTTTAAGCCAGGTTATTATACATTTAAATATGAGTAAGAATCATCTAGCAGATCAAGGTTAATAGAGACTGGTCATACAAAGAGAAAACTTATTAGGTTTGTGTCGAAGTGACAGCAATAATGGGTCTGGTCACTCTGAATATGCAAGACTAGATGAAAAAGAACTTGCACAGGTGTCTTGTAGTCCAAGTACCAGGTTTTATAGGTGGCCTCAATACAGTCTTAAAAATCATCATGTCCATATTTCAGATTTCTTTTCTACATGCCCTTACTGTACTTTTATAAGAGACGTTTCTAGCTATATAGTATCAAACTGAAAAATTACTTGCTTCTTTGTTAGGTGGGGTTTTGAGGGGCAGAGAGGTAATATAAGTAGTAAAAATGTTATTCTCAAACTGAAAAAGGAAATTGAAACTATATGAAAGCAAAAATGTCACTGGCCTAACTTGCCCTTTTCCAAAATGTTTTTTTTCAATATAGTTGACTAAACAATTTGTGGACACCTTTATCCTCTTTCTACCTGCAATCGATTTTGTATAATATAGGTTGTCTTTAAAATGAAAATATTAAAATCAGTCTCACATTCAGCTGTTTGGTTCCAGTTTTTAGATTCTGCCTTTTCAGTTGCATAGTAATTAAGATATGTGTCTTAATTTCTTGGAAATTCTTTGAAGATTCTTTTTTCAAGGTAAAAAATAATCCGGCACCTACATTGTTTGAAGACCCAGTTTAATTTAGAAAGGACAAAACCAAAACATAGGTATAGAGAACTATAAATATATGTGAATGTATAAGTTGAATTACGTGGGCTAAAGATTGGAGAAGTTATATTTTTTAATATACCATTATTATTTTTGAAACATCTGACTATAACAGAAATGACTTAATAATATACTATGATTTTTGCATAGTCTGATGGCTACAGGTACTGAGATATTACTCATCTTCCTCATCTGTTTGCTCTTATGCACGTTCATCTCAGTATTAAATAGAATATTAAGTGATAGATTTAGTTTTCCATAAAGTGGGACTATAACAGAATTTAACCAAGGAAATCCAAACACACGTTATGAACAATTAAGTATAAAAATCGCGATACTTTGGTGGTTTATCAGCATGAAAATGAAAAGCTAGCTTATCATAACCATGTACAACCATCAGTTCTGTGTTCCATTAGGAAAAAATCCCCTTGAGGTCAGATAAATTATTTTGCTAAATAAACAGAATTTTCTATTTTAATTTGTGAAAACTTAAAAACTAGAGGAATTGATATCACGGTTTCCAAAGAAAAATTTAACTCATTTACATGCAGGTTTTTGTGAGTCCTTGTCAGAATTTGTGCATTTTTTCAATTAAATTATTTTCTTTTAAAAAGCTAGCTTCAGTGGGGGTTGGGTGGGAGGAAGCGGGCGGAGGGAGAGGGTGCCTCAAGAGGCACGAACATAAATTGTCTCAATTTCTAAGAAATGTGGGTCTGACAATCACTTAAGACAATATAGTTGATATGGCTATCAGGCTGAACTCTTTTCAAAAGAATGTTTTTATAGAATATCACTGTGACACTTTGCTCAGATGGATGTCTTTAGCAGTATTTGATTAATGTAACGTAATAAAAGAGATGCACACCAAAGTGTCTGTACATGTCTTGTTAAGTATGTTTGATTCATTATATGTGGTTCTCAGTTCTTTCCTCTTTCCGCAGTTCATTTTTTATCATTTCAATAATATATCTATAAATACGAAAAAGTTGGCACTTTCAAAGTCTTTGACATATATGGCTATTAATTCATAACTCTAAAAAATTGTATCTTTCAACCTGTCATTTTAAAGCTTGTAGAGTTTATTACAGTAAGTAACCTGTGTTAGAAATTAGATTTTGAACTTCAGCAAGAAGATAAATAAGCTCATGAACAGAAAAGTTAAAGACACCTAGGCATAGTTCTAAGATAGAATCACATGAAAAGATCAGTGATTAAAGATATAATTTTAAACTCCCTAAAGATAGCGTTGAGGTTTATATTGGTTACTAGTTTCCAACTTATTTTGTTCTCCAACTCCAGATATCAAATACTGAACAGGCTTGTAATTAACAAAGCTATTTGAATTCAGTTTCACGATCATCTTTGTTGCAGTGAGTTAATGGGTTAAACTTTGTAGTTTATATATCAATGACACAGATGGTTTAAAGCAAAGATATTCTGAAAGCAAAATAATAGTAGTACTTATTTATATATACATCTCGGTGTTACTATTTTAACGAGAGTAAGCCCTATAAGGTAAATGCTGTTTTACTTCCATTTTACTGATGAGGAAATGAGGTGGGGGTAACATGCCCAAGATCGCACATACGCTAAGGGGCAGAGCTGAGCTTGGAACTCGGAACTTGGAAGTCTGGCTCCAGAGCCTTTGACCTCCTATAGGGAAAGCTAAACTCGGAATGTTTTTGCCTTGGTGCCTTTGGTCCTGCTTCACATCCTCTACTGCATAAGTAACAGCTTGGCCCCCTCCTTCCCCATGTTCCTTTCATGGGTTCAGTTAAAAAAATAATGGCCAAACATTAGGATAGCAAGTCTGAAGTGTTCCACGTAATGAGCTCTGACTCACGGATGATTTGGGAGTTTAGGGTGCCATGTGTGAATAAGCTTGTGGCAGGGACTGAGGGTGAGGTCTGAGGACATGGTTTATGTTGGAGCCTCACCGTATTCTGGTGACTCATGTACACTAAACAGCAGAGTCATGAACATTTACACACACCCAATATCAGGTTTACTGTGAGTCTGTTCTCCCACAGCCGTTTTACAGCCCTCTCTACAAAGCACAGAACTTATTTGGGCCTTTTCACTGAAGGAATGAAGAGGAATTAAAGAACAGACGGCCCCCAGGTCCTGAAAGTCCCTTCCTGGGGAGATCCGTCCTCCTCTGGGCTCTAAAAGACACTCAGATGGTACTCCTGCTGCGTGCAAGGAGTGGGTTTGGGGTCAGTTAGACAGAGGCCTAGCTCTGGCAATGTCTTCACCACATCTGAGACCTTGGGCAGTTCACTTATTATTCTTGGGTATGATTTTCTTGGAAATCTATAAAACTTATAGAATGGGATAGGAGCATTTTTATGCATTTGTAAGAAATTAACACAGAAGAAATTTTATTATTTTCAGCTGTGACTTAGGCAATTGCCTCAGCTCAGGGATGACCGATGCCAGAGCATCGATTAAGGATGTTAATTTTATTCATCTTTGTATCTGTTTAATGTCAAGTGAGAGGAAGAGAGGGTTTAAAATGTGCCCTGGTAATTTATTTTTACACGAGGCTTTTCGAAACTAGAAACAAAGTCAAGGAATCTATGCAAGGACTAAAAGAGAGTTAAGAGAAAAGAAGCATTTGATATTGTAGGCTCAGAGCACACATGGCATCTTCCAGGCCAGGAGAAGGCGTGGTCCACCCTACACTGCTCACAGAGCGATCTATTTGGGGCTTAGAAGCACCTTCAAGCCTCTGAGCTCTTCTGCTCTAGCAGAGACCTGCCGTTGTTTATTATCAATGCCATCACTCCAGGCCAGGAAGAAGAGGTGGCCTTAAGGGAGTCAACTACGTTGCTGAGGATTGTACGTTTTGGGGACACAATGGCTAAAGTGAATCATGAAATTATAGTTCTGAGTGATCCTCTGTTCTTAGATGTACAGAATTGGAGAGGAAAGCTGTGTTTGTCATTTTAGGGTGCTCAGATCTGGCACTTCTCTTCAGTATGTGTTTTGGGCAGGTCCCATCACTGTTCAGAGCCTAACTTACTGCCCCCTGGAAATGAGGGCGTTGGACCCAAAGATCTCTAAGACCCCATTTGAGCTTGCATGCCATTGACTCTGGACTTTTCTATATAAACACTAAGTAAATTTACAGTAACCATGGAGAAAGGCTGTGTCCTTGCTGATAACTGTAAACGTCCATGATGTCAAAATGCAGGATGGTAAAAAGTGAAGTTGAAAAATGAGGAAGAGGTGTGACAGGGTGTAATCTAAATATTTTTGAAGGGTGTGCACTTTTTAGGCTGCCTAAGGTCGGGTCTGAAAAATATATGTCTTCTCCTAGCATATTTCAGAGTTGGCCGAACTACATTTGAGTTGAGAACTATCTCATCCAGAAAGAGAGAGGATGATAATTAAATCAAAAGTAGCCCCACAGCTCAGATGACCCCTTTTTCTGGTGGAGGAAATCTTTGGATGGTTGTTTTTCTACTGAGCCTTTAAAAGAGAGCTCTAGACTTACAAGAGGAGCTAAGAGCCCTTGTAGAAGTAGGTAGAGAGGAACAAGGGAAAGAGAAATGACTTTTCTTAAAGTTTTAAAAACTTATTATTAAATTCATAAATTAGATCAAATTTATTATTGAATTTTATATAAGTCTCAAACATATATAAAATATAACGAAGAGTATAATGAATCTCCATGTTCCCATCGACTCAACAATCAATTTATGGCCAATCTTGTGTCATCTATCTCTTTATTTAATCTTGTTTTAATAAGATTGTTTAGAAGCAAATCCTTAAGTAATTTCATTTGTAAGTATTTCCAAATGTACCTCTAAAAGTTAAGGACTCTTTTTATTAAAAAGGCAATTGCAATATTGTTAACACACCTAAAATTTTAACAAAAAATTCCTGAATATTATTCCGTATCAACTCAGGGTTCAGATATCTCCAATTGTCTCATATTTTTTGTTTAACAATTTATTTGAATCTGGATCCTAATAAGGTCCACAGATAGCTATTGGTGAATATGTCTCTTAAATGTCTTTTAATCTACAGGTTTCCTTCCTTCATTCTTTTTTTTCCCTTAACATCTATTTGGTGAAGAAACTGGGACACTTTTCCTGTGAATTTTTTGATTTTAATGATTAAATTTCTGTGTTATCTTTTGACATGTTTCTCAGTTTCTTCTATTTCCTGCAAAATTGGTACTTTAAGGCATGATTAGATTCACATTTTTTTTTTTTGGGGGGCAACTTAGTTCATAGATGTGTAGTGTATTCTTATTAGGAGGCAAACAATGTCTCATTGCCTCTCTTTTCATGATATTAGTAGCCATTATTGATTATTGCCTGGATCTCTTAATTTATTACAGGCGGCAATATGTTAATTCTATTAATATAATTCCTTTAAACCCAGTAGCTTAAAATATTTCTATTAAGAAAAACTTCCCCTATTTGATTACTCTGAGGAATTATAGTTCATAATTATTTATATGTGAGACTCAGGATAAACAGTGGATTTAACCCTTTACATACTAGATTTCAGCTTATTTTCTAGCATTGTTCAAAGGTGACCAACGAGAGCTATGTGTGTGTGTTTTAAAAAATTAATTAATTATTTATTTTTGGCTGTGTTGGGTCTTTGCTGCTATGTGTGGGCTTTCTGTACGTGTGGCGAGTGGGGGCTACTCTTCCTTGTGGTGCGCAGGCTTCTCATTGCCGTGGCTTCTCGTTGCAGAGCACCGTCTCTAGGTGCGTGGGCTTCAGTCGTTGTGGCTCGCAGGCTCAGTAGTTGTGGCTCGAGGGCTCTAGAGCAGTAGTTGTGGTGCATGGACTTAGTTGCTCGTGGAATGTGGGATGTTCCCGGACCAGGGATCGAACCCGCATCCCCTGCATTGGCAGGTGGATTCTTAACCACTGCACCAGCAGGGAAGGCCCTATGTGTGTGTCTTAAAATTATATTACTTTGAATCCATAGATTTAAAACTATTTGAATCATAAACTTTTAAGTCATATGGATGTAGGTTTAAATCCTGGCTCTGCCCTATTATACCAGAAAAAAATCTTTCTTCTTTTCTTCCAATGGTTAAATGCTAGTCACTTTGGCTCTCTTCTGCAGTTAGACTTTAACTTTCCTAACAAGGTTAAAAGCTCCCCAATGCACAATTACACACTCATTTGCGTGGATGTTTGTTTAGTGCCAGATTTCTTAATGGACTGTAAGCTTCATGTGGGTAGGGAACATGTTTTATTTTAATTAAACTTCATATTCCCTTCATATGCACAATGCCTTGCAAATTGAGTTTGCCTGTAAATATTTGTTTATTGAATGCTGAAAAACGTGGCAAATTGATCTCCCTCAGCTTCAGTTTTCTCACCTATAAAATAGGGGTAATAACACTGATGCTATGAAGTTATTGTGAAGATTAAATGAGGCAGGGGGTGCAAGACACCTGATCCATGGTAGGTATTCTCAAGTGGTAGCCAGTTGTATTACTATTTCATATCTAATGACCTTGGATACTTCAACTCCACTTGTGAATTTCTTTGCTGATATCTCTGTCTGAAAGCATTGCCTGAGAAACAAGTGAAAAAAAAATATTTGTCTGCTTCTGTTTGGGACTGCTAAGTCAGATGACAGATGTACAGCATTTATAGAGCTCTAAAATGTTCTGAAAGGGGGAAGAGAAAGGAACACCATTCAAGACTCCTGCCTCCAAAGTATTGTGGAGGAGACAAGGTACTAATTGGGAATAATATCAAAATAGTCATGAAGAATTCGGTGAGCCAATTAAGTCTGGTGAATGGATGGAAAAAAGTCTCCAGGAATGCTGGATTATAAAGGAGGTGAAGAACATGCTCTGGAGGAGTCTTTGAGATTGGAAGAGAAATTCTGAAGTTAGGACCGGTCTCCTTCTCAGAAAAGGAAGTTGCTGCTTTAGGAAGGCTGACTAAATGTTCTCACAATATTCACTCGACTAAAAATACCTCTTCCACTGGCTTGAGATCATTCAGATCAGAGTCTATCCTTATGCAAATGCTAGAACTTGAGATTTTTCGTGCTCACACCACGCTTTGTCCCAACTGCATAATTTTGCTCAGGCTGGGCCTTCTCTGGAATGCCCTTCCCACCTTCTTTCTCACTTCCTATTTCCACACCAGGTCAGGAGTCACTTCTGTAGGATGTCTTTCTCAGGCCCTTACCCCAGTCCACTGGGTGGGCTAGGGATTTGCATTTTCACAAGCTCAATATACTAATAGCATGGAAGCCAGGAGACCAATTTGACGTGTCTAGGGAATAGTGATGGACTATGACATGTAGATGATGAGGGCCTGGGCCAGTGGGTTTGGAGAGAAGAGGACAGGTGAGAAGCAGATTTAGTAGGTAGAATTGATAGTGCTCGAGTACAGTATTTTATTTGAGATGGATCTTGAGCATTCACCACATGAGTAAAACAAAATGTTAGCCCATTAGCACAGTGCAGACCTCAGGATTCTTATATTATTTGGTGTTTGCAATCGCCCTTACTCCTGTTGCCTTCCATAAAGCTGTGTGACCTTGACTTCTCCTCTGTGTTTGCCCAGTGCATCCTGTACATATCCCTATGGCCACATTTACCACACTGTCATGTTTGCTGACTATATCGAACTATGAGCACCCAGAGGTAACAACTCTCTTATTTATTTTCATTGTCTCAGCAGAATGCCCAGCATATACTTAGTGCTTAAAAAATAACAACTGGATGATTGGGGTCTTATCTGGCAACTTGTACATTTCAATTTGGAAATGATATTTAGTTACCCGGAAGGATAGAGATCGGTAATGTGTTGACATATGAACCTGAGTTAGTATACCCAGTTGACCCCTTTTCAGGAGCAGGAACAGAGTGGTGGGGAGTTGGCACGGACAGCAAGCTGATTTCGGGTAGGTCAGGAGTGTAAACTAACTGTCAGCCCCGGCTGAGGAGCAGGGAGAGAGGAAAGATAAACTACCTAGTTTGTATTCTTCTTTCTTCATATGGTCCCTATGTGAAAGGTGGGTAAAGCTAGAAGTGTTTAGAGAATAGTGATCTGCCTTTTAGTCTTTCTTGACTAGATCATGGAAATTGAGCAGAAGCAAACCATATAGAGATTAGGTGGGGTGGGCAATTGTTGGAGAGCTTTAGGACATGGACATATGATAGGGGTATATGTAGAAATGCATAAGTCTTTTCAGAAAAAGAGCCATCTTATCTTCACAGTGTTTTGTATATTTGCACAGACAAGTTGCTCCTTTATCTGAGTTCTTAAAACACTCAGTTATCTGCCTAAGAGAGATGCTTTTTGACATAAACAACTATCTACCTGGGGTCAGAATTTCTTAACAGATAAGATGCCCTTGTGCTCAGGAAGGAACTTCTGCAGTCAGATAGCGCACTAAACTTTTATTGTTAATATGGGAAGAAAGGCATGCATCGGAATAACAGGAAGACCTGCTCTGGTGTATCTGAATCTGACGTGGGGGAGGGGTTGTCATTTTTATCAGGCAGCAGTTCTTGAAACATGGACTGTCCTAGATTTTATTGCTTTCTGAAATTGTTAGTACCATGGCAGAGATTAAATGAAATCCAGGATTATTTCAGACAGTGTTAGAAATGAACAATAAAATGTTTCTCATTAAGAATCTGACTGATCTTGTTGTATTTCATAGGATTTAGCGCTTGTCAGTGTTTGTCCAATTAAATGTCTTCATACATAACATGTGTTTCTTTCCTGGTTGGAGGGATGGGCAGGAGTAGATCTTTTTCTGTGAAAAAAAGTTTTTTTGTTTTCATGTTTAAACACATAAAATTTCATAGTTATTTTCCAATAGCTCTGTATGCACTAAACAAGGTTGTTATATAAAGATTTATAAGTGACATTTTGACTTCTGATTTATATGGAATCTTAAGAAATTATACTAAGTAAACTTTCAAATTATACTGACTAGGAAGTTGGATATTCTTCTCAAAAGGAAGATAAAGATTCTAATTTCTTTTTAAACATAAGTTTTTGTGTTATGCCTCAGTCTTATGGCAGTGAAGAGATAAAATAAAATGCCAGTTTGAGGTAACTTTTTATATTTTTTATTTTCATATCCTAACAATACAGAGATGATTCCTAGGAAACCTCATTTCCCTGACAAGTCAAAGATATACCTTTGTGCTTCTTGTTATTTGCTTTTAAAAATGTCAGTGACTTTTATTCTTTTTTTTCCTTTTATCTTCAAAGTCAATTGAACTGCTTAACCAAATACATCTTAATAGTGTTGATAAAGTCTCATTATTATTCCCTGTAATAATTATTTCTTTAGGACCAGCAGGAAGCCTGGTATTCAACATGGTTTACAAACTCAGTGAGATGGACGATTCACAGAAATGCCAACTGTGGTTGAGACTACAACAGTGTTGTTCTGCTCTCTTTGCCTTATTATACATTTTTGTTTCCTTACTCCTGTCAAGCAGACTTCCCCTGAGCAGTTTAGATGGAGACTCTAAGGGAGGTGTGTTTTCAGGAAGACTTAGTGGCCACATTGGAAAGAAGTCTTAGTGAGATATGGCAGAGGTCATCATAACATGGCTTTGAGTCTCAGAATTCTGGAGGAAGTAGGTATGAGGTGGTAGCAGAGAAGGAAAGATACTGAGGTGTTTCTAATACAGGCACAGGAACTTGTGGCAATAATAGAATATTACTAAAGTTTTCCTCTAGAATGAGTCATTGCCAAATATAATTTGAAGCTTTATGCAGCCCCAAGAAAATACCAATTTCTATGATTTTTATGAACTTGCACTTTGGAAACGTTTGACAAATTGATTGACTGACAATGAATAAGTGCATTCAGAATTCACAGTTGAAGCTCATATTGTGGCTTGACTTTAGCTAGGTGTGATACACATGGATGTCTTTCCAAAGGTCTGATTTGTTAAAAACAATACTGAAAGAAATTGACATATAACTGTAAGTATTCTAGGCTTAGCTAGGAGGCAAATTTTGCATTACAGTTCAAGAATAGGCAGTAGCTTTTAAAACCCAAATCAAGTATCTAACCACCCTAAAGAAATGTTTTGTTGTGAAGCTGAAAAGATTACGTATAATATTCTTTAATTTAATTAGAGACAGATGTACCTCTGGTCTAATAAGCTCCATATTGTTAAATGGCAGTGCTAGCAATCTCCCTTCATCAGCATTATCCAAAATTTAATCTTAATGTTATTTTACTGAATCTATGGTGATATTTGTTATTTTTTGTTTTGTTTTGTTTTGGGTGGTAGCTGGGGTGTGTGGAGGAGTGAATGCTCAGAAGATTGGGGGCCAGTTTGTAAGAATCTCCAAAGATTCAGGAAGCTTTGCAACTTTAAACAAAACTCAGAATAGAGAGACTGATACCTGTTTCCATATGAATTTTTTTTCTATCAGTATAAAGTATGATAAAGTATGAAAAAAAGCAAAGTTTGGGATACTTTTGTGAGAGCTTGATATTGTAGGTGGACATATGTCAGATATTATACTAATTTAGTCTAAGTACTCTAACACTATGAAAGTAGATGCAGGTAGGCTATCTTCTCTAAAGATGTCATAGATAAAGTAATACTTGGAAATGGCCACATATTAGCTTAACTTTTCACTTTAGAGATACCTTATTGTACAGACAAATAATGGTCTGTACAATAAGGTGTAATGGTGTGTATTTTACTTCTAAGAATTTGGTGACCAAAGTACTTTGCCTTCTCCCTCATGTTCTGATAATGGGATTTCATATTCTGTGAACATTTTACATTTCTCAATCCTCTGAACCTATGAAGAGTGCTCCTCCCTTACCTCTCAACTCCCCTGAGATAATGCTCTGAAGGAGAAGTTCAGTTCCTTCCATAGGCACTGCCCATACCATATGGTAACCTTTGCTTCTTCCCACGGGCTCCAATTGGCTGTTAGCAGGAGTCTATGGAAGACTCCACCATGTTCAGTGGTTATTTAGTAATACTGAAACGCCACTTGTCTATGGCCCATTTCAACTGTCCCATGATTCTTAGGAAGGCCCTGGCCTCCAATTTGAAAACAGAAAATAAAACCACAGATCTATGAAGGTCAAAGGGGAAGTGAAGAAAGCTATAGCGATTGTTAAGACATGGTAACTTCTTGTTTAAATTTCATTATCCCCACTTATATTGACTCTCAGGTAAACACTCTAATGACTTGTGATTTTTGTTGGGTACTTTATGAAGCAGCAGAAAATGGCAGACCTTGCAAAACACATGAATAGAGAGAAAGCGTCAGTATTGGTCATCAGCTCAATAGAATAAATAAATGGGAGTTGGGCTATTTCCTGGAGGTTTGAATGCAGATTTGACAAGGCCAGGAAAATGGATTGCACTCCAGTGAGAACTAGTTTAAACTTGAATTGAGAAAACGCCACATTTCTTCCTTGTTGAGTCCTGTGTATAGAGAAGAGCCTAAGAAAGGGAAGTAATTCAGAAGTAGGGGTTCGGAGAGTAAACTGAAGATTTCCATGGAAATAAGCTGGGTTTTTTTTTTTTTAAGACTTTTTTCGTGTATGTGTGTGTGCCACTTTTAAGCTATTGCTTTCAGTTTACTTCAATGCAGTCACTGAAGTAGCTTAGAAAGAAATGTTTGATACGCCAGATCAACCAAATGTTTAAAAATATCCTTTTGTGCCTCTATTTATAATGCAAATAGTAAGTTGGCATTTTGGGTTCATTTCACCATCATCTCTGAAGTGGGTTAACATACACAGAGTGAGGAAGTGAAGGGAGTCCCACAAGAGAGCACATCTTTGATAGTTCAATAATAGTAAAAAAAAAAAAAGTATTTAGGTCTTTTCTAAATACCTTTTACTTCCTAAGAGTATAAAAAATGAGAGGAAGAGATCTAAGAAGAATAAATTGTGGTTGCCCTCTATGTTAGCTGAATGACTAAAGATATCGTTCTATGAATTACCCACTACTTAAATATTCCTAAGTCTAGCCTTTATGAGCTCATAAAAACGACTTTGCTTATGTGTCTAGGAAAGCCAGTATCTTTATATACTGTCAGAACAGAACTAACATACTGTTTCAATATAAGTTTGAAAACCAGCAGATATTTTGTTATAAAAAGCAAGCTGGGCAATCACCTTAAACCCACGTTTACATTTTAGTTTTATCATATATAAACATTCCCTCGCTGAAATACTTTAAAAAAGTGGTAACCTATGTTTGAGAATGATGGAAAGAGACTGAATTCTTGTTGAAATAGTATTACCACTGTAGTGTTTTATTCAGGAGAATCTCCAATCTTTTTCCAGATATACTAAAAAAGCCAAAATTAATTAACATCAGAAACGAAAATGAAGGTTGGCAATGATCATACATCCATGCTAGCAGAGGGAAAGCTGGGAGTCCTCTATAGTATATAAACCCGATTCCACTTTCCTGTGTGAGTTCCTCTGTAAAGCCTCTCATGCATTCTGAAGTTTCAGAATTTCTTCTAGGCAACTGATGTCAAAATACATTTTCCGACAAATATCCCCCAAAAATGCAACCAAAAGCAATAATATTTCAGGAAGCTTCAGCTGAAGTGTGAGTAATAACCTCTGGATAAACAGAAGTTTTACCATCTTCTGTTTCATGATTGAGCTTTTCAAATGTAAACAATTTACAAGGAAAAAAGTGGGCCATGTCAGATTCGAGAAAGAGAGAGAAGTTTGACAGGAAAACCATAGTTGTGCTCTGTCAGGAGAGGTAGTTAGGACATGCCTATGACTCTAAACTGTTTAGATATATTCTCGTCTTTGAAATCATCATTCCTACCCTTCCCTCCACCCGCACTCCTCTCTCCTCGGGCGCTGGCTTGGACTTCTTTGCCTTTGCTTCTCTCAGGGACCTGAGTTCTCAGTTCCCTCCCATTTTCCCCCTTCTCCTCTCATTCATCTTTCTGGACCCTTTTCTCTCTCAGGCATGTTGAGGAACCATTTCTTCCCAGGTGCCTTCCTCGCCTCAGCCTTGCTTAAGTATCTCTCATATATATTTTATAATGGTTATATTTTAGTAGAAAAAAAGTCTCCCAGTGACCCTTTTTCTTTTGTTATCTGACTTGAGCTAAGTTTTACAATTCTGATTAGAGACAAATCTTTATTTTTCTACATTGCCACTCTCTCTGCTGTCTCATTTAACACAGCTGGTGTAAAAGTGATCAAATGCTGAAACTGTTAGCATATCAAGACCCATTTGCAGAAATAATGATGAAATACTGTGAGAAAGCATGCTATATAATGCTGTAGTGGATGCTGTTGGTACCCTGCCTAGATCCCCTTCAGTGACTGGTGCTTGCTCCCCGCAGCTGCTTTGGGTGTGGCTGGTAAACTTACAGCTGCCTCCTCTGGAGAATTGCCGCTGGCCAGTGACTGTCAGGAATGGGGGAAGCTTGCAAAGGCCAGCCTCCTGGCCTCAAGGTGCACCGAATGCTGTGGTGTGATTTGTGCTCCAGACTTTCTCTGTGCATCAACTGAAGCTGGTCTCCAGCTGAGCCCACGTTCTTGCCTGGTGTTCTCGCCTTCTTTCTTCCCTCTCCTTCAAACACTCCTCCAAAGAAATCACTTGAACAAGAATTCCTATCCCAGTCTCTGCTTCTAGGGAAACTCACCTAAGACTTACACTTTTTAAATAAAGAAAAATCTTAGAATTATTTGACCAAATCTCCAATATATGAGAAACGACTAGTTTTAAGATGGACATTGATAGAATAAAGCCTTAGATTTGGAAAAATAGAATGAAAACTTAAGATATTTTCGGTTGTGGCAAAACTTAAGAAGTGTAGAGACATTAGTTTTTACCTCATAAAAAGAGAGGAAATGCGTTTTAAGGAATTGCAAATATTTAAGATGTTATTAGCCTAGAGAAATCCCATGAGTGGGGCTGCGGCAGTCTCCTAAATACTTCCTGGATGACTACTACTTCATAATTTCCAAAGTATTTTCTATTACATGACCTTAAGTCAATCTCATGGTAGGCATGACAGGCAGGGATAATGATTAGCTTCATTTCCCACATGTGAAGACTGTGTCTTAAAGAGGTTAAATGACTTGGCTGTTATCTCACAGGTAGTAAGTACCAGATGTATGGCTGGTGTTCAAACCTAGGTATCTGTGTGAAATATGAATAAGATTTGCTGATTAATTCAAACCATGTTCTTAGGTTTATCACAGGTTGGAGCTTCATAATTCTGTTATTAAGTCTATTAGGGCTGCCTCAGTGATCCACCTACTAATCTAGAGTTAATCTTGGACAAAGTGGTCAAATTCATATTAAATGTATTTTAGCTATCCATTGATATGTAACAAATTATTCTAAAAAATAGCAGCTTTAAACAGATTTATTACTCACAATTTCTGTGGGTCAGGGATCTGAGGGTTGCTTAAGTACTTCCGTCTCAAAGACTTCTCGGAACTACAGTCAAGGTGTTGGCCAGGATTGTGGTCTCATCTAAAGGCTCAGTTGAGGGAGGATTAGTTTCTAAGCTCACTTGGGTAGTTGTTGGCAAGATTCAGTTTCTGGGGAGCTATTGAACTGAGGGCTTGATTTTCTCACTAGCTGTTGGCTGGAGGCCTTCCTCAGTTCCTTATCACATGGCTGTTTCCACTGGGCAGCTCACAATATGGCAGCTGACTTCCCTCAAAGTGAGCAGGGGAGAGAAAGCACGAAAGCACAAGCAAGGTGGAAGCCAGAGCTTAATCTTGGAAGTGACATTCCATCACTTTTACTGTGTTTTGTTGGTTAGAAGTGAGTTACTAGGTCCAGCCCCCTCTCAGTGGGAGAGAATTACACAAGGATGTGAACATCAGGAGGCAGGGGCCGTTTGAGAGGCTGTCTACCACAATGGGTCCCTTGGCTTTCTCATGTATGAGGCCCTGCAGCTTGATCCAACCCCTTCTTCTCTCTATAGGGAAACACTGGATGATTTTCAATATGTTAATTTCATGGGTGTAAGCATATGTGCCCTAGTTTAATGCTCTTCTCACTTGTTCTTCCTCCCACCCACTCTTTAATTTCTCTTCTCCTTTTGTTCTTCCTTTCTTGCTTCCTCTGCCCTCCTGCTTCTATCTCTACTCACTTCTCTTTCAGACTCCCTGTTTTTCTCTCTCCTTCCTTCTCATCCTGTCACAGTTACCTTCTTTCCAAGAATATAAGTTCTTTACATCTTTCATGCTGCTGTGGCCTTTACTCCTTCTCTATCTGTTCATAGGGGCCATGGACAACCAGCAATTTTAGATGCTGGCTTTTCAGTTTCTAAATAAAGTGATTTAATTGGACTATTGGGTCTAGTCTTCTGTCTCCATGGAGTGAGACAACATAAAAGGGCAGGGTGGTGGTGGATTTCTTTTCTATTTCTCCATACATAATGTCAGGACTCAATTATATCTAGTGTCCAGCCTTGTGTGTTTTATGTTAAATTCTGTTTTTAAAAGTTTTCTTTAGAATTAAAAAAATATATTTATTTATTTTATTTTTTTTGGCTACATCGGGTCTTAGTTGCGGCACACAGAGTCTTCGTTGAGGTGTGCAGGATCTTTCGTTGTGGCACAGAGGCTTCTCTCTAGTTGTGGCTTGTGGGCTCCAGGGCACGTGGGATCTGTAGTTGTGGCGTGCAGGGTTCAGAGTGCGTGGACTCTGTAGTTTGAGGCACGTGGCCTCTCGCATTGAGGCGTGCCAGCTCAGTAGTTGTGGCGCGTGGGCTTAGTTGCCCCACAGCATGTGGGATTTTAGTTCCCTGACCAGGGATCGAACCCGCCTCCCCTGCGTTGGAAGGTGGATTCTTTACCACTGGACCACCAGGGAAGTCCCTTTATGTTAAATTCTTTAAGCACATAAGATGATGGTGATGATGATGACAGTGATGCAGGCCAAAGTACACTATTACATCACTTATCTAAAATGACCTGTTTAACTCTTGATGGCAGGGACAGCAAACTTTATCTCTATTTCCAGTATCTAGCATTTTTTTTTTTTTTTTTTTTTTTTTGCGGTACACGGGCCTCTCACTGCTGTGGCCTCTCCCGTTGTGGAGCACAGGCTCCGGATGTGCAGGCTCAGTGACCATGGCTCACGGGCCCAGCCGCTCTGCGGCATGTGGGATCTTCCCGGACCGGGGCACGAACCCGTGTCCCCTGCATCGGCAAGTGGACTCTCAACCACTGCGCCACCAGGGAAGCCCTCTAGCACTTTTTGAATGAATAAATAAATGTAGTACTATAGCAGAAGTACAGTAGGTTGGATAGGTTGGCTATTTCAGTTACTAAAGATAGGGTGGAAAATGTTTTTTCCAAATCTTATATGAAACTCAGAAAAAATGTTAATGGTGTCTTTCTATTTTTCAACAATAGGAATTGCTCTCAATGAAAAGGGACTATTTGACCCAGCAGAGAACATAGTTCACATGTGGTGAAGATGTACAGTAATTAGCCTGTTTTGGTCTAGGATGACTGACAGTGATAGTTTTATGATATTAGGCAAAGTTTCTTGGGGCAAAACATGATTAGAATATGTTCAACTTGATGATGTATATGGTAAGCCTATTGGCACATAGTAACCAATTTCTTTGCATGATCTACTGGCTAGAAACTTCACAAGTAGAAGTCAAATTATTTGGAAAACAGTTGTTTAGTGAGTTAGAAGGAATGAAATCTTTAGTTGAGCACAGGCATCAAATTCTGTCCTGGTTTGTTGCTTGTCATGCCCTGTTCTCCATCTGGGATGCCCAAGGCACTCTTTTTCAGGACACTTGACCTACCACTTATATTTCAGAAACTACTGATTTGGTGCTTGCTGATGGAGCTTAGACACTGAGGGGTCCAGCTACTGGATTACATACAGACTAATGACCCATCAGATGCTAAAGGCAAAAAGCTTAAAGTGCACTAGTGAATTAAACCACAGTATTGTAGGAAAGGAAGAATTTATTACATCATTAAACTTAATTCAGTAAGTTTTGCTTCTTTAGATGCACTGCACTGAGGGAAAAGTAAGAAATTAATTTTAAACAAGTGTTATCATTTTTCTTCCACTTTCCCAGGTAAAGGATATTCACGTGAAATTAAGAGACAGAGTATTTCATTGGGATTAAAAGAAAGGCATTAGGGCTTCCCTGGTGGCGCAGTGGTTGAGAGTCCACCTGCCAAGGCTAGGGGACACGGGTTCGTGCCCCGGTCCGGGAAGATCCCACATGCCGTGGAGCGGCTGGGCCCGTGAGCCATGGCCGCTGAGCCTGCGCGTCCAGAGCCTGTGCTCCGCAACGGGAGAGGCCACAACAGTGAGAGGCCCGCGTACTGAAAAAAAAAAAAAAAGGCGTTAAAAGGAATGATAAATTGTGAAACTGGGCATGACTGCCTAGCCAGGCATGTACTTCTAGATCAGAGATTATGTGCTTCAGTTAGTAAACACAGAGGAAAACCAGCCTTGCCTAATTTAATGGTACCCTGAGTGAAGTTTTCAGGGCTTTGCATAAAATCTCAGAGGCTCATTGATACAAAAATGTCAGCAGTAATCATGATTGATGTTTAGAATTTAATCTGAAAGTTAGAATGGGCACAAAATGAAAATCAAAATGGAGTTGTTTTGCTTCAAATCTAGGAATTATTATGATATGAAGAAAATTCTCAATTTAAAGATTACTTTAAAACATAAAAATGTAACATATTTGATATTTAATCTTTCTACATATACACCTCATGATTGCTTTATAGCAATAGATAAAGTGCTTATAAATAGTACCTTAAAGATTACTGAGGAAATTGCTGAGTGTTTGTACCTTTTGTCATTTGTGAATCAAAGTATTCTGACAATCCTCCCAGGGGTTCTAAAATGAATTCCAGCATTATAGAGGTAAATGGTTTTTAAAAAATAGATTTCTTATCATATCTATAATGCCAGTTCTAATAATGGAGAGACTCTTAGTATTTGTATTCTAGGTAATAAAATATATTTTCTATTAGTGATTTTTATTTAGTGTTATAAAAGAAAGAGTTCTTCAAATTCTCACAGAACAGATTTTGATCATTGTTTTAACTGAATAAATTCCATAGCAGATGGCTTATGTCAAAGTAAAGAAAAAATTACCATGAGGTAGGTCTGTGTCCAAGGGACTAAATATTGTAATTTCATTAGAAATCTATCCTATCTCAGGATATGCAATGTGCTCTGCTCAAGATGAACATAGAAATAATAACCAAAGCAGCACTTTTTTTCTTTTGTTCATTCATTACTAAAGGTGACACTTTAAAAAAATTTTTAAAGTAGGGTTTTAAAGCCAATATGATTTGGAATTTTCATTTTTTTCCCTTCCCTCCTCTCTCCTTCCTTCCTTCCTTCCTTCCTTCCTTCCTTCCTTCCTTTCTTTCTTTCTTTTTTTCTTCCTTCCTTCCTTCCTTCCTTCCTTCCTTCCTTCCTTCCTTCCTTCCTTCCTTCCTTCCTTCCTTTCTTTCTCACACTGGAGTCACAAGGTTTGTTTTATTCCTGAAATTATTTTAATCTTGGAACATTACCAGGAATAACAGACAAGAATTTCCACCTTCTAATTATTCAGCATGCTTAGTATACAAATTTTTTTTTTAAGAATAGCTTTCCCTTATGTTGGTCCTAAATTTCAAGGTAAGGCACACCTTGGAAGGAAAGAAAAGCTGAGAAGAAAAATTCATCTGCCCTTTGTGGAGCTTGCAATTTTCCCAAAAATATCCCACTCCACAATTCCGGGATGAGTATCTGGCCTGGTTTCTCTGTCAATTGCTTCTTTGCCAAGAATGGAAGTTTATAAAGAAAAGAATGTCAGACCAAGGTAACTATGGCTGTCCACAGAGCTTTCCTAAAGAACCATTGTGTGACCATTTGTAGAGTGTGCGAAAGGAAACCAATTTCTACTCATACATAGTATTTTAAACATCTCTCATATATTAGTGAAACTATGTTTTTGCCTGTAGCTATAAAACCGTGGTGTTTATACCTACTGCATGAATTTATTGCATGGGTTAATTGCGTAAAGGTTTATAAGCTCCTAGAAAGTACATGAAATATAGAAAGACATTCTATATTAATTTATTTGTTAATTTAGTGCTTCTCAAATTTTAATGTTCAAAATATTCATCTGGGGATCTTATTGAAATGCACTGGGATGGGGCCTAAGGTCTGGGATGGGGCCTAAGATTCTGCCTTTCTTATTTATTTATTTTTGGCTGCGTTAGGTTTTCGTTGCTGTGCACGGGCTTTCTCTACTTGTGGTGAGTGGGGGGCTACTCTTTGTTGTGGTGCGCGGGCTTCTCATTGCGGTGGCTTCTCGTTGCAGAGCACGGGCTCTAGGTATGCGGGCTTCAGTAGTTGTGGCACGTGGGCTCAGTAGTTGTGGCTTGTAGGCTCTAGAGCGCAGGCTCAGTAGTTGTGGTGCACAGGCTTAGTTGCTCCGCGGCATCTTCCCGGACCAGGGATCGAACCTGTGTTCCCTGCATTGGCAGGTAGATTCTTTTTTTAAAATAAATTTATTTATTTTATTTTAATTTGTTTTTTTGGCTGCGCTGGGTCTTTGTTGCTGTGCGCAGGCCTTCTCCAGCTGCGATGAGCGGGGGCCACTCTTCACTGCAGTGCGTGGGCCTCTCACTGCGGTGGCCTCTCCCTTTTCGGAGCACAGGCTCCAGGTGCGGGCTTCAGTAGCTGTGGTGCACAGGCTCAGTCGCTCCGCGGCACATGGGATCTTCCCGGACCAGGGGTTGAACCCGTGTCCCCTGCGTTGTCAGGCGGATTCCCAACCACTGCGCCACCAGGGAAGCCCTGGCAGGTAGATTCTTAACCACTGTGCCGCCAGGGAAGTCCCAATTCTGCCTTTCTAACAAGCAGCTGGATAGTGTTCGTGCTGCTGATCCACAGACTGCAATTTGAGTAGCAAAGTTGTAGGTAGTGATTTATCTAGTCATGAAGTGACTGTAGCGTCTATGAGGTCTTAGCCACAATTGTCTTTTACTGATATCTAGAAGCCAATGAGAGATGAGCTGTACAACGTCATTTTACATGTATTTCTTGCCCATATACTCTCTTGGGGTCTGAAGGAATATATGATGCATCATAGGAATAGCTGTGACATGTAATCCATAATCTGAAGTTTAATCCATAATCCCACTAGTCCTTCAGGTGATTCTCATTTGCATTTTGGCAACCATTAACGCTTTTGGGAGAAATGGGTGTTTTGGGGGAGTAAAAATTTGTTTTGTAAATTCAAAAAATCTTTTTTTGTTTAGACTAAAAAGTGTTTTCATAATGAAGCCTACCTGGTAGTCTCTAGGAAACCCCTTAAGGATTCATTTCAGGGAAGGTATTTAGTGAGATACAGTGCTACGCTTAGCAACAAGTTGCTACAGGAACATTGGTTGCACAGTTATTCATCCTGTTACGAGGTTTAACCTACTGACCAATGTTGCCTGTACCATTATTGTAGGTATGTTTACATTATGATTGTGAACATTGTACATGAACCTTTTCTCTCTCTCTAGGATTTTCATCCATTTTTCCTGCTGTTACACATGTCCCCAGATATCAGTAGGATCTTATCTACTTGATTTATCAATAGTATCTTTTCTGGAAGTGTGTTTTCTCTCTCATTCAATTCTCTTTAACTCCAGCCTGATTTTTCTGGTTGCTAATATAGTAAACCAAAAGTAAATCTGGAAAAGTAAACCAAAGAAAACTTGTGAAACAATAATATTTATTAGTCTGATCCTGAGTCTCTAATGATCACTGAATATAAAGAAAATACAGCTGGGAATTAAGATTTTGGAATGATCACTTTCTAGAAACAAAATCTATCATTGCAAAAACAAAGGGAAAAAACCCCCGCAGCAGCTCTACTGCTTTGTTTCTTGACTAATCTTAAATTTACCTTAAATATATTATTCTATGACCAGCCCCTCCTACCAGTTAACTAGTTCAAATACCATGGTAGAGTTACAGATTTTTCTGTTGTATATTTTGCACATGGTAATAGATGACCTATTCAGGGATGTGGCTGACGTTCAGAAGACTGTCATGGATAAAGAAGTACTATCATGTATATATGTCATTGTGGTACACTCACGTACCTCATTCATTGGCAGCAGTCTTTGACCCTCACTTATGACCAGTTCAGTCTTCTAGCTCAGGAATCTGGTTTCCTGGCTAACATTATACAAGAAGCAACAAGGTAGAAGGGAGTAGAGATTGCTAGAAGTAGCACGGCAGCTTATGGAAAAGGAGAAGATTTTTTTTTTTTAAGTCTACAAAATGAGATACAAAAATGGAAAAAGAATTTGTAATCTGAAGTATTTGCTCTGGGGACAAATAGCCCTCCATATGTCAGATTTGTGTTACAACATAGTTCAATCATAAATGGTCATAATGATGGCCTAGAGTAGTCAAGAAAGGCTAAACTTGCTTTTGGTTTACCCTGTCTTAGCAAACCATTTATGATACAATTTAGAAAGATTTCAATGAAAATTATGTAAAAATTTGATAATGAGGCTTTATTTCTTAAAGAAATATACCATACCTTTTTTCCTTGGTTATGCCAGATAAATCAAGCATTAATTTGATTTTAATTTGAATTTTTTCAATATAAAAAAGAGAATAGATTCTGAGTGAGAAAGAGGGGGTTAGAAATTTGAGTTTCATACGTGTTATAACTTTTGATTTATATTCAAACTTTGTGTGGAAAAGTAAAATTTATTCTTGTCCTGGGAAATGAAGTCAAGTGCAATTAGGGAGTAATTCTGACTAAAAGTCTGAGTTTATAAACTCCAAGTGCTGCAAAACTGACAGACTCTGTGAGTTAATATTTATCCTGCACCTTGCTACCTTCAGATGAAAAGTACCACACAAATATCAAGCACTGTGAACTCTGTGGAATTTTCAGTTCTTACAGTTTGCTAACAGCAAAACACTCAGTGGCTTATTATAGAAAGTGTTCCTCTTGCAGGCCCACAGCAGTACTGGTTTATGCTGGTGTCTGAATTCATTAGTAAAATCATTTCTTACCTGTTGCCTTTCTCAGAGTCTTTCTGAATTTTAATATGACCAATGAAATGGGCTATCTTTCAGTGTAAAATATTCTGGCAGAAACTTTATGTCTGAATAGCCAGAGTGAAGAGTGTATTTGAAATCCTATCAGATGAATTTTTTACAGAGAGTATATACTACAAAATTCTGATTATACAAAACTTGAGGCTTTGCCTTGACAGTGTGCCTGACTCTAGTGGTAGCTGCCCCTTGGAGGTAGGTCTCTAAGGCATGCAATATGCCTTTCTTTATCCTGTCCAGCTCAAAAGGGTCTTCAGTAGCTGGTGTTATTGGGAATGTGGTATTATCCACATTTTTTGTTTAACTGCAAGATAATCCATAATGTACTACACTGTTCTGAAGGCAAGATACTACATAGAAAAGCTTTCTTACTTCTGGAACTTCTGAAATATTTGTATTAGTTATGTTCTATTATATATTTTTAGAAATCTAGCATTTTAATGATCACAAATCTACCATGTAGGAAAGTAGTCCATCCAACACTGAGCCAATGAATTTTGATAGCACTCTCATAAAAATAAGATGTAGAATTATCTGATGAAGTCAGTAATCAGAATAAACTAATAACGTCCTCTCTCTCACTCATACTCATTCCCACAGTCACACACATACACACAGGCACACGCACACATTCACACACGCTCGCAATCACAAACACACTGATTCTTGCCCCCAAATTCACAGAGAAAACAGAAATTTTAAAATTCTCATGAGAAATGACTCATTTTTTTAAGGTACATACCATATTTTAATTAATTAATTAATTTTTAAAATCACAGATCCAAATGATAGTGTTTATTTATTTGTTTATTTTTTGCTAATAAACAACAGAAATTTATTTTTCATAGTTCTGGGGGATGGAAGTCCAGGATCAGGGTACCTGATGGTTGGGGAGGGCATGGTTAGGGAGGGCCCTCTTCTGGATAGCAGACATGGCAGAAGGGGCAAAGGGACTCTGTTGGGCCTCTTTTTTTTTCTTCTTATTACTTATCTATTTTATACGTATTAGTGTGTATACCCAATTCATCCCACCTCCAGCCCCCTCCCCTGCTTTCCCCCCTTGGTGTCCATACGTTTGTTCTCTACATCTGTGTCTGTATTTCTCCCTTGCAAACCGGTTCATCTGTACCATTTTTCTAGATTCCACATATATGCGTTAATATACGATATTTGTTTTTCTCTTTCTGACTTACTTCACTCTCTATGATGGTCTCTAGGTCCTAATTTTTAAGAAAAGTTAGATTAAGAATATAAGAAGCTAATAAGTAATTGATAAGTTGAAAGTGCTTGTATAAATAGAGGTTTAAAGACTAGACCAAAATGTAAATAATTGCTAAATTAGTAAGTGTAAAAATTAACCTAGCATATATGGCAAATACTGCCTCATTCTCCCCTCCCCACCTCCCTCACACTGTCCCTCACCCCACCCACGTGGTATCATACACAGAAGTTCAGAGAATTTTTGTTGTCTTTGCTTTAGAGTAATCCACAGATCATGATCCTTTCTGACTACAACTTTTGACATTTAAAATTTTTTTCTTTCTTCCTGAAGACCTTTCACCAGCAATATTTGAATATAGAGCTGTTGGTCTTCCAGGCTGTACTCTTATCTATATTTTTGTCTCTGAATCTTTCCAACATTGTCATGCTAGTTCTTGAAGCTTGGAGTTACCCAGGTGGTGGTTATTAACTGACGAGTCATGGTTCATGGTGAACAAGCCAGGTCAACAAACTTGTTTTTCATCATGGCTGGTTTTAATTTGAAAGGGAGCTTGTTACCTATTTGATAATGCTTCACTGAGGTTCACCTATTTCAGGTAGATTAATAGCTTGTTCAGGGATGAGGAGCCCAGGGGCCCTGTTGTAACTGTGTGCTGTTAGGTTCAAGGTTCAAACTTCAGAAAGTATAAAAGTCCTTGTTTTTCTTCTACCTGTTTGGCAGTGCATGCCTTAGTGAACTTTTATACTTGGTAACACTTGAACAATCACAGGTTTGAGATCTTACAGTAATATTAGGAACTGTGTTATATAATTAAGAAAGAGATGTGCTCTGGCAGTACTTTCCAGATTAGAAGACTTTTCAATTTTGAAGAACATGGTGGAGATTTAAAAATATTCATACAGTTTCCTGATCATTCACCAGGAAAAAAAATTCAAAATCTCTCTAAAATGGAATGTTAAATTTCATGCAAATCCTGATACCATAGGTGGTTATTAGATTGAAGTAAATAGACAAGAAAAGGCTATTCATGTTTGGACCGATTCACGATGGTGACATATCAGTAATTCCTTAAATGAATGTCTACATAAATACATTTATAATACATTTTAAAATTTGTAGTAAATTATTAATTGAAAAAAACCTCTTTTTTAAAATAAACGAGAGGTTTACCACATTTGTTTTCTTTTAGTTATTCATAAGATAGGTCCTTGGACACAGGAGGTGTATCAGCTAGCTCTGTCCATATGGAGAAAAAAAAATTCAAGATGCACTTGCTTCATAACATGGTCCTTATGAATCTCAACGTAGCTGAAGTTCCCACTCAGATTTTGCTCCTGAAACATTTAAATTCAACAGTACTATTTAAAGATTAAACCACTGTGGAAATATTAATGATGTCTCTGTACTGAAAACAGCTTGGCAATCTCTTAAATTGATAGGTTTCTAAAGAAACTCTCCATTTCAAATAAGGATCTGATGTTTGGATCTCCTAACTGGTCTGAAATGTAGTTTACCTTCATAGGTTGGCTATCTAGCAGCTTGTAAACAAATTCATAAATTTGTCATGCTGATTATGGTGTTGGCAAACACAATGGCTGATCATGTTATAAATGTTTATCAACACTCGCACTCACCCACCTGCTAAGAGGTGCTACGCTTTAATGAAATTGTTTGAATATCAAGGCTGGTTGCTAAGATACAATGTTCTTGTTACTAGGGATGTGATGCTTGCAGATTTCTGTTATCAAATAATGATTAGAGATGTGCTAACCTCAAGGTGCTCAGTGCAGTGAAAGGTTTACTGAACTACAAATTAGTAAACTGTCTGCTTGAGCAGGCACTGGCAGAAGAAACATGTGCCTCATCCATACATGACTGGCATTTTAAAAGAAGACAAGAGAGGACAGGGACCATGGCTGTGAATGACGGGTCCTTGAAAGTTTGCCATGGAAGGTTTATGTACTCTCTTGCTCAGCGTGATAAATCTTTAGCTAGCTGGGGAATTTGTTGAAATCCGTTTCGATAACTCCCTTTCTCATGAAAAGTCAATTCTTTACATTTCCTTTTAATTGGTTGTTTTGGAATTATTAACATTAAACACATCATATCTTTTTGTGAGAAATAAAAGAGTAATCCTGCAGAATGGAGATTTGAACATGAACACATTTTTAAAATAATGCCAGGTTTAAGAGACTTATTGGTGTAAATGTCATAGTATAATAAATTCTGCAAATAATAATGCACAATTTTTTCTATTGAAAATTCAATCTGGCAGAATAGCCAATATAATATAAAATACCATCGTGTAAGTGTTGAAATGTTTCTCTTTATTTTCACATTCCCTCAAACAATACAATGGAGATGGACAAAGCTGAGCTGTCTATATTAGTCTAATTGTTTATCTTGCTTAAGTAGAATCTGAGTTACAATGTGGCACCTATACTGGGGATACTTTGAGCACAGCACTTTCAGGTTGAAAAAATTTCTGTGATTTTATGACAGTCCCTGGAATTCCCAAGTGCTGTGCTCATGACTAGTAATATTTCAGAAATGTGTGGGCAACAGTACTTCTGGTGTCATGTGTAACTTTTACTCTTGTTACTTTATAAGAAATTTTAATTATTAGGATCACAGATCTGATGGATATTTAATTGACTCATGAAATTTCCCTTAATAAAAGTTGAAATTGTAGATATATTTTAATAATGAAATTGTTAAAATAAAATGATAGTCCGATATAACATCTGGCCTTCCTTAGATCATGAATACCATGAGAGCAGAGACTGAGTCTGTTTTTCCTGACCATTGTATAACCATCCTCCGGAAGAGTGCCTACATAAGACAGGTACCTTATGAATAAATGAATGATACCCAAGTCCAGAAAACTTTGCTAATATCCATAGCAGATACTTAAGAGTTTATAAGTTAAATCTTCCTGACTTTTGTGTAGAGTACAAAAAGACCCAAAGAAAAATCTGATAGTATCTTACCTTTGTGAAATAGATTTTATACATCCCAGTTTTACGGATGAGGAAAGCAAAGTTCGGAGGAAGAAGATAATGAATGAATTTTGCAGTGTCACACAACTAATGTGAAGCAAATTTGGACCTGAAACTCAGGTCTTTCATAAGTCTAGTCGTATTTCCAGAACACCAGCTACCTCTCTGATAGTGTCAGAGCTGATCGGGGAGCTAACAGTTAAGTTGATATGGATAAGAACACATTTAAATGCAGCAAACATAAAATGCCTACTCTGTGCCAAACATACAGGTAGTCATGTGAAGGATAAAAAGAAAGTCCTCGGCCATAGGAAGCTTTCAGTTTATTTGTTGAAATAGGATATGCTCACTTTTAAGAACTTGAGGACTAAATATTAGTTCCAAGGAAAACATTTAGCCTGAGCATGGAGAGAAAATTCTCATTGTGGATGAAGTTAGGAGAGGGCATTGAAAGGATAG
Organism: Monodon monoceros; assembly: GCF_005190385.1. Lineage (NCBI taxonomy): Eukaryota > Metazoa > Chordata > Mammalia > Artiodactyla > Monodontidae > Monodon > Monodon monoceros. Next base: position 85,225,212 of record NW_021703772.1, on the reverse strand, counting down.
GTGTTTCGTTAGGAGATGTGGCTCTGTTACTGGCAAGATCTGGGTTTGAGTTCTTCTGTCATATACTGGCTTCATGAATTTGGACAAATTCTTAACCTAAATATTCTTTTGCTTTTGTTACTATTATTTTCTTATGTGGATTAAATTAGTTGGGTAAGTAATATGCTTAGCACATACTAAGCAGTCAATAAAAGTTATTTCTGAGATACTCATTGATTGTGTTCCACAGAATAAAGCTATATTACACTTGTTATAGCCCCCAAATTGTTTCTGAAGCTGAAATTTCACCTTTCTGATGAGGTACTTAACCCATTTTTATACTGTCCAAGTTTGGTTCAATGAAACTGATTCATATTTGTTAATTAATCCAAAAGAGATGTTGCAAAAACCTCCCCATGTTTTTATTTGAAGACTTTTGGGCTTCAGATAGATTTATATGCTAGCACATGGTTAATTATAGTTGTACAGGGACATGTAGAAGTTTCTTGGGCAGGAGTGTGCTGTCACGGTAGGAGTGACCAGTGCTGGGTGGGCTTATCTGGAAGAGATTTTTGTTTTTTCCTACTCAAAGTGTTCTTATGAGGCTTAAGTGAGAAACTAAATCTGAATGTCAAAAGTGGTATCCAGGGCTTCCCTGGTGGCGCAGTGGTTGGGAGTCCGCCTGCTGATGCGGGGGACACGGGTTCGTGCCCCGGTCCGGGAAGATCCCACGTGCCGCGGAGCAGCTAGGCCCGTGAGCCATGGCCTCTGAGCCTGCGCGTCCGGAGCCTGTGCCCCACAACGGGAGAGGCCACAACAGTGAGAGGCCCACGTACCGAAAAATAAAGAAAAAAAAAAAGTGGTATCCAAAGTCAAGGTAATTCAAATTACAATGTTACACCTTATCCAAGGAGGAAGAAGTAGACAAACAAAAAACAAACCTCTTAAAGTTTTCAGGACTGTAATACTTGCCAATGACACCATATGTACTACTTTTCTTGGAAATTAACTGTTGTGGTATTCAGCAAAGCATCTCTCCACTTTCTGCTACTTTTATCATAATTCAGTGCTGCTTTCTTATTTTCTGAGCCTTCTTAATGTCTGCACTTGCAGAGTATTTTATCTTTAGTCTAAATAAGAATACTAAATATTTGGCCTACTGGCTCAGAAGCTAGCTTGTCTAAGCCCAAAATTGTCTCTACTGTCTAATTTTTAAGGCTATATTTTAAAATGCTTCTTATTCACCAGTGAGAAAATTACAAAATGGACTATTAAAAAAACATGAGGTTTATGCCACTTAGAGAATGTATTCTATGCACCCAAACACCCATTGTTCATATTTAGAGATGCCCCTAAATATAGATGTACTAAACTACCTACATATAATTCAGATCATGTCAAAGCACAAACCCCTCTCAGTGTGGGGTAGTATGAGCACTTTGTTATCTACAGCAGCTGTTACCTCTCTTTGAGGAGAAAAAACCTACTCCTGTTTAAATTTATGTTACATTGAGCAAGTTGTATTGCTTGCGATTATATGTGGCTCAGCTGTGTCACGTGGCGTGACCTGCTCTAACCTGACTTAATGCAATCCACATGTTGTACTGAATGACACACATTAAAACATTCCACTTCTCCACGGAACTGTGTGAGCAGGTGATTTCTCTAAATGGCAGACACTCCCGTGCTTGTATTTTAAACCTCTACCACTTTAGCTAAAAATATCTTCAAAAGCCCACCCAAAACATTTCCCTGGGTTATTTTTGCAAATTGTTGGGTGACTTACAAAGAGCAGGGAGGGATGCACAAGGGGAAGTTTTGAATTATTTACATAATTTGATAGGATGGTGCCTCGTTTAAAAAATGCACTTGGTGGAAGTCACAAATTTATCTACTTCACGTGATCGAGTCGTAGAGAGGGGACCTAATTGTATGATTATTAACTTGCTGCTTCTTGGATTCCAGCAAGTTGACAGTTATATTTCTCATCAAACTAAAAATAAATATGAAAATGACTATGTCCCAGCAAACAGCCTGCATAGGAATGCACACTATTTTTACCAATATATTTATTACTCTTTGACAACAATGAGCACCACTGGTCCTGAATTCAACTTGAAGTGTTTGGTCATCAGTGATAAAACTGTATATTGGGCCATTCAGACATTTTCACCTGGTTCCCTGAATGACCAATGGAACATACTGGTAGCACATCTGGAGCAAAGTACTCCTTTGTTATTAAGGAAACTGACCAAATGGTTTTTTTCCAGCATTGTTGCTCTAGTTAAGTGAGGCAACTTGCTAGGTGTGTAGCTCAGAAAAGAGATCCTCAGAACACGGGTCTGGGAAATGGAGATGCTGCTCAAATCCCAGTTCCAGCACATACTAGCTGGGTAACCCAGTGAAAGTTACTTAACCTCTCTGAGCCTTTCCCTCTTTGACAAAATGAGATGATAATATTATGTACACTGTAGCATCTTTTCAAGAGGAAATGAGCTAAATTCTGTGAAGTGCCCTGTAAAATACTTGGTATTTAGGAGTCATTCAAAGCAACTGAGCTGTTATTAGCTTTGTTAAGTTCAGTTAGAGAAAGATAAAACCAACAACAAGCCACAAGTAAAGTGAGTAAAATAAATTGACACGTTTACAAGATACTTCAAGGTCCTGTTTGCTTCTTTTTTTCTAGAAATATTTGGGGCCCCAGTGTACTTCGCAAGTCAATTCTTCTGGACACTAATTTTCTGAGGTATTTTGTTATGGGCTTTAGAGCTTTGGCTTCCTTTTCTTTTAACTGATTAAGAAGACTGTTTCTCAAAAGTATTTGAAAATATGAAAGACCAGAAGGCTAAATGCTACAGCAAAGGCAAGAAAGAAAACACTTTCTTACCTAAGACTTTAATTTTCATGATATAGTGTATACATTTTTAACCTAGTGTTATCAAGATCTCCAACACCGTTTGGCTCGATGAAGACAAAATCAGGTTATTTCACCCTGTCAAGGAAGGTAATGATTTCTTGGTAGAGTATCTATTAATGATTGAATAATTTGTCAGCTGTAAAGTGCATTTGTACCCAGATGCGTCTGTATTTGATAGGGTATAGGAGATAATACAGCAAAAACATAAATCCTAGTGGGTTAGATTTGGTTGCTATTTGACATAAACATTGGATGGGAAAATGGTTCTACTGTACTGGAAATTTACTTTTTGCCTGTAAAGAGTAAGATATAACTAACTTAACAACTATGGTTACTTCTTTCAAATAGCGTACACAAGTAAAAGTGATATGTAATGTTCTCCAGTCATTCCCGAGGACACGACTTTACTTAATTTATCAGCCATGACTTTCTCTTCCTGTGTAGATGAAGTTAACGTCTTCTCTGCTCTTACTAGTCTTCCATCTTTTCTTCTGACTTTTGGGGGACTTGTTTTCTTTAAGTTAAATATAAGTGTTTTCTGCTTTCCCTCCATTGTTAAGTTTTAAGTTGCTTATTTTTTACATTTATATAGCATGTTCTAGAAACAAAATAATTCTTGCATTTCATCTAATATGACAAAATTGAAACTGAGCATCTGGATCAGTTACTGACCCATAGTAGATGCTCAGTAACTTCACGTTGGATGCATGAATGGGTGGGTAAATGAAGCAATGAATTAAAGAAAGCAAGTATGAAGGAAAAAATTGGTTTGTAATGAATGCTATATGCCATTATAGTTGTTTTTATACCTCTCACAGTTATTTGTTGTGCTGCCTTAATTTTAAGGTTCACTTATGACACACCACTTTAAATTAAATATAGGTATTTTCTAGATTAATAATAAACTTCATGAACTCCCCATGCAGAATTTTTTAATCCATCTCCACTGCAATGCACCTGGATGACTTAAGTAAAAGCTGCAATATTAGGAAAGACGGGATGGTTGGCAAGATGGAACTGACTTTGACTCAAGTCTTATATGGAAACCTGTTATTGTACTCCTAGGGCATCATGTAGAGGTGGAAGTCTAAGTTTTAGACTAGGGAACACTGTGATTTTCCCTAACAAACCGTATTTACTGAAACACATGTGTTAAATATATCTGGGTGGACTGGTGGGGGTTTGCTTTGGGAAACTGACTATAATTTGAAAGGAGCTTCTGTTAATGTCTGTGTTTTCCACACTGCATCTGCTGGACCTTATCAATGAAGTGGAATACACTGAAGGGAGAATTGTGTCCCAGTGGAGAAAAACTTGAGTAAGCCTGGCTGCAAAAGTACATGGCCACAATCATAATCTTTCTTTTTAGAAACACAATTTAAAATAATATAAGGGTAAGCATTTTGTTTAGGTAACATTTAGTCTAAACCCTTTCTTTTACAGATGAAGAAACCGAAATGTACTGAAGTTATATTACTTGTCTAAAATGGCACAACTAGTTTGTTGTATAGAGTGCCAAATGAGGTCTCTTGACTTCCAGTCCAGTGCAATTTTTGTACATGACATCAACTCTTAATTTATTATAAAAGAGTCAAGTGATACAAATTCAAGAAGATGGAAATGTAATTAGCATGACATAGACAACATTTTCAACAGTGGTGAAGCATTTGCACTATACTTACGACATACCAACACTGAGGAGAAAAAAGATAGGGAATTCAGGGAAAACTAAAATCCAAGAAGTTATGTGATTGGGATTGAAATGATAGTCTACTTAGAAAACAGTTCAAGAAAGGACATACCTCAAACTAACTTATGCTCACAGAAGCCAAGTTGTGCAATTCACATTGAGAGGGGAATGCGCTGGTGGGGAAGTGAGACTTCATGTAGAAAATGGCTTTTGAAGGGAGAGTAATGTTCGCATAGTTAGGGAGGAAGAAGGATATCTAATTAGGGGGAAAAAACCTGATGTGAAAGTGTGTGTAGTGTAAATGGGGCTGTTGCAATGAGATTCACTGTTGGTGGACAGCAGCCAAAAGCTTGGAAAAGGGAAAACAGGTTTTGGTGTGTAGGGATAGGTGAGATTAAACTATGTGGTATGTTGGGAAGAGCATAGACTTCGAAATCGGAGAGACCTGAGTTGGAAGTAGCATCTGTCATTTAATAACTTGACAACTCTGCACAAGTTACTAAACTCTCTGAGCCTTGGTCTCCTCATCTGTACAATGGACAGATTACCCACAGGGTTGTGTCAGTGAGACAACATAGAACATGTTCAAAGACGCCCCCCCCAACACACATAATATTTGTGTGGTAAGCATAACCCTTTATCTTCTTTCTCCTTTGGTTCCTCTAAAATGTATAACACACAGTTCTAAGAAAACTGACTCATTCATTTAACAAATATATATTAACTGTAGATGATGAGTCAGTCACTATGTTGGTGCTGAGAATATTGCAGAAACAATGAAGAGAACTGTCTAAGATCAGAGGTTATGTTCTGTGACAGCACTATAAAGAGTGAATATAACTAGACCACATAGCTAGAGAATACACAACCTTCATCGAATTAACATCCTGTCCAGATGAACTAAGCTAAGTGTTGATATTAATCTGTGGAGAGAAATATTTGATTGATCTTTTATTTTAGTCAAGAATTATGTGCAGAGCATGACATAAGTACTACATTATACATCCAGGGGTGATATTTAACAGTTCCAAGTACATGGATTACTTTTATGGAACAGTCAGCTTTATGGGCACTTAAAAGTCTATGAGGTATATCTTTGAGCATTCTTTGGTTGACACAATTCCACTAAGTCTTGCTTCTTGCTAATTGCAAAAGTGTGCATAAGGAGGTATGACGTGTGAAGGGTCCTATCTACTTTGGAAATTTTCTTTAAGGAACTTGGACAGAAAAACATCAATTCAAATGGCTTGTGATAATGAGAACAAATCTGATTGAATTTTAAGTTTTCCTAATTCCACAAGTTAGCCCAGTCTCTCTCTTTAGGCCAGTTAATATCAGGCTGTATTTTCTTGTTAATGCTGCCTGTTCTGTGGAATACTCACTGTAAGCATGCATTGGCTACACCATTTTGGGATGACAGTTTAGGGATTTGGAGGAGACCTGAAGCTTGTTGGTATGGAAAACATGGAACAGTTTTCTCATGAATTTAGAAACACTAACTTCTAGGTACTTTCAATTATTTTCATCTATGGCTGTGAACCTAGGTTTTCATAAATCAGGGCCTATTATATAATCTTCCTCTTTTCTATTTAGAGTAATGAAAATGTTTGAATGCAATATCATGAAATAGACATTAATGCAGTCCTGCCAGAAACCGGCTTCTTATATCAAAAGGCTAAAACTTAAGTTGTAAATGTGACTTACTTTTAAAAATATGTGAATTAAGAATTTCAAGAAAGGTAAATTAAAACAAATTATAAGATAATTATAATTGAGGAAACCTTAATAGGTCACGTTTCTTTTGTCCGTATTATTCAATGTCCCCTATTTTAGTGGTGTAATACCTGGTCACTCAAGGTGAGGCATACCTGTGAAGGTCTTTTGGCTCTGCTTTGTGTATAAATTCTGTATTTTTCAGAAGATGCAGTATGATTCTGTGTTTGATAATTTGGTGCAATAGGCATTGTTGTGGTAAGAATCTTGCCCTTGATGGAAAGTAATGAGACCACATTTGTTCCTTTTTCACTTTTCATTTGGAAGATGTAAATGCAGGTGGTGTCTTGGTTCTTGGGGGCTTTTCTCTATGGCTCTGTGTGTTGAAGTAGTCACGTCAGATTTGAGTGTCAAATTTTCAATTTTATTCAAAGATTTTTTTCAGACACATGGCAGACACTTATATCTTGTCTTCCCAGAGTTTATTTTTAATTGGGGAAGGGCTTGGCTGATGAAAAAAATATTTTAAAGTGCATTAATGGGCTAAATATTCAACTTTATTAATTTTCCTTTTAATCTTGAGATTGTGCATGGTGCTAACTCCTGGCTTGAGCAGAGAGAAGAATCTCTCCATTTTTTGATTGCATATATTTTTCCTTGGTTACTAGTGTTTTTAAGATATATTTTTCTCATAATGTTTTTTTTCCTTTTTCTCAAAATTCTCTGTATATATTTTCTCTTCACTTTCTAATGTCTTCTCTACCAGATATCATATAGTTACTTCCTGGACTATGGGCGCCTCACTTTTATTCAATCTACCTTTACTGACACATCATTGTAATTAAGAGAAAAATATTTAGGAATTGCCTGTGTCCTGGTAAAAGAAGAATCAGCTAGGTTGTGCTGTGTAACAAAAATCTTTAAAGTTCTGGTGGTTTAAATAACAAAGTTTTATTCTAATTCACACCTTGTCCATCACAGATCAACAGAGTGGTTTTGCTCATTTTACTCAGGAACCCACACTGGTGGAGCCACTGCCATCTTGAACATTTCTAGGCTTAATACAAGAAGAAAGAGAGGGTTCTAAAAGGTAGTGAAGTAGAAATTAAATATTACACTCTGTAAGTGACACATCACTTATATTCACAACACATTGGGCAGAACTAGAACTAGTCATATATTTCTATAAAACCAGTGGGGAGGAGGAAGTATAATCCTATCTTATGCCTGGAAGGGGTTGGACTGGAACTACAAGTACTATAGCAGGAAGCTTGCCAGGCTGCCTTTGATCTTAGCTGAAGTTATGAATCACAGATGGAGGGACAGAGAGGTTTGGCTTTGTTCAGCAGTTGTGAAGATTGCTGGCATCTGACAATGTCTACACATAGCCAGTTAAATTACTCTGTACCATGGACAGTCTAATTTGGACTCCAAGTACTTGGCCCCATTCTAGCTTAGTTCCAAGAGTAAAGGCAGGATGACCTAATGATGATAAACATAGGCTTTGGAGCTAGAATCCTGGATTTGAATCCTCAAATCTGTCTTTTACAGTCAGTAGCTTCTTTGGAGAGTTATTTAATTCTCTGAATATTAGTTACTTCGTCTTCAAAGTAAGGATGATTACAACAAAAGTAAACAGGTTTATTGTCCACACCTTTACCCACCTGGCTGAAATGTAAGCTCTGTTAGAGCAGGGATATTTGTTTATGTCAGTGAACAATTTCTAATTCCTTAGAACATTGTCTGATACATAAAAGGTAATTAATAAATCCATGTTGAATGATTAAATATATGTATAGGATTTTTATTACCATCAAATAAGACCACGTATCTGAAGTCTATTATAAAGTGGCTGGTACATATTTAGGGATCAATAAATGGTAGCTATTACTTTTAAAATTCTGGATGGAAATTAAGAAATAAGTTGAGGTTTGCAAATAATGGGGAAAATCTTTCCTAGTTCTGTTCATAGTAGAATGTATTTCAAGGAAGTTCCAAAGATAGGGTAAACTCTGTGGTGGGTTTGGAGGTCCAATTTGATTTTAAACTAAAATTCATTTCTATCCTAGAGAACATCTAAAATATGAAATATTTTTATAACTGGCATTGTTTTTAACTGACATAATTTTGTAACTTTTCCTGGGGCCAAGACAAACTGTCACAGAGTTGTATCTGTTGGGACTTCTCTGAGGGCTATGGGGTTGACATCTGTAGTGCCAGGTTTCATAATTCTCCCTACAATAATCCATTCATCCATCCATCCATCCATCCATCCATCCATCCATCCATCCATCCAATTAGTAAATATTTATTGAGTGCTGCTTCATGCCAGGGAATGAAACTTTCCTGTAAAGTTTCCTCTTATTATTATTATTATTTTATTTTCTAATAAGTTAGCAAAGGTTTTAACTTCAGTATTGTTAATGATAATTGAAGACCTATAGTTCAGATTACAATAGGACCCTTCTGGTAACCAGTGTCATATTATATGATAGCACATTCTTGTCCACAGAATGATAATGTATTTGGAACAGTTTTTTAGGTAAACTAAACTGAACCAGAGAGCTAGCAAACATTCTAGCAAAGACGAGGTAATTATGACACCAGTAGTCCAGTTAGCATCACCCATAGACAAAGGGCCTGACTTGATTAGCCCCATCACTAAATTTTTGATACTATGGGTAGCTAAATGCCATTTCAAGAGTTTAAATTTGAGGAATTCTAGGAATGTATTTTTCCTTTTATTCTGAATATTTTTGGATGTTTTGGCACAAAAAAATTCTCTGCTCTATTTATTTATGATGCTTCTCTGTTGGGAAACAATAATCTTTCTGCTTCTTAATCTAAATCGAACTGCAGTATACCAATAAAACAAGTCAACATACAAAGTAAATTTTCTCTGTATAAGTAACTCTTTAAGATTTATTGGCCTTTTTCTATTTCCCCCTTTCTCTGAGTGGTGTAATCCAAATAAAATGTTGCATTTATTCTCACCTGATAAAATATTCATAAAAGAGACCACTACCTTTGAATTTGGATTAAGAAACTATGAAGAAAACATGGTTATGAATGTTGACTTTTGTCTGAGTACTACCTAAAGCCTATTAGCTGAAACCAACCGTCTGCAGGGAATCTTCTTTTACTTTACCTTTATTTTTGCTTTTTGGTTTTTGTTAAAACTTTCATTGACTTTAAAGTACTACATAATGATTTTGAAACAAACAAAAGTGAGTGATCAGTTGTATTTTCACCATGTATGTGCTATGATAAGTGAACCAGGACTTGACTAGAAAATATTGTTGGATGATATGAGTGGCTTTGGAAACAATGAGGGCAATCTGGGAAGATTCCCTCTGTCCCCGATGAGCAGATTTTGCTGCTGTAGAAGTCAGATTTAGAATTGTGATTTTGATCTTTCATGGTTATTTGTTGCTCTGTGCCATGTGGAGATGAAATGTATCTGTATCTGTCCTCAGGGTAAACTTGCTGCCATGTCCCTTAGTTTTTCACGTGTCCTAGGACAGTAGGTGTATCTTGGTTTTGGCTTTCATCTAGGCTAGAGGATTCCAGCAATACTAAAGGAATTCTGGTGCCCAGCTAGGACGCTGAGTTTACTGTGAGATGGGTTCTATTGTGAATATTCTAAAAATCCCAAAGCCACAGTGATGCACTAGTGTTCTTAGAAGTGTTCTCATCAGTAGATCTCTGATGCTCCTTTTACCCTACAGGGAAGTTTTAAAGTGGATTATCAAAGAAAAGGTTGCTTGATGTCTGCTGGAGTGTCACTTGAGGGTGGACAAATAAATCTTTGTGCCGTGGCTCATTTGATAATAAATTCCTCAGTTCAACAATGAAAACACCTTAGCCTCTGAGGGAAAGCCTCATAGAAATCACCAAACATTAGCTGGTTCAGGAGTTCCCAAAAACCAGTGAAGGATCACCTCCATTTTGTGATAACATTTTCACTGGATGGTGTCACACATACGTTTCAGTGTAAGGCCGACAAATTGTTTTCCTTGAGAAGATAGTAATTTATTTTGAGATCATGCTCTTCTTTCTTTTTTTATGTAAAAATGTGCTTTCTTTTATAAGATGATAATGAGAATAGAAGGTAGAAAAGTAAAATTCTTAACCATGTAGGTCTCTTAATTTTTGCTTAAAATAAGCCAATTCTTAAAACTTAAAAGTCTGGGAACCAGTGAACTGAACAACTTTAGATCTAGAAGGGGCCTCTTTGTTCTAACTGCAGTCAGACTACTCTCTTCTAATGTCGGGGGTCGACTGTCTTGGTGAGTCAGATATGTCATCACCTGTCCTAGCCCAACCTAGCCAAACAGTATTGGATGGGTTAGAGTTCATATTTAGTGTTTTTAAAAAACCAAGTTAAATTTGACTAGAACAGCAAGCCCAAAGAGGATCCGAACCAACAGGAACTGACCTGGCCTTTGCAGTCGAAGTGTCAACATTTGACTGCCTTGTGGAATTAGATACATTTTAGTGTTAGCATCAGGGTTTTGAGTAATTCTTATTTTCTAACCCGGATGAGTCCTTGAGTTTTTCAAGATAATTTTCCTTTTGATATTAAACAGTGGTTGAGTATTATTGGAAGTTGTTTCATTCTACTTAAATGATTGCACTTAGTAGCTAGACTTACTAAATAAACTCTAGAGAAAGATGTAAAACTCTATATATTTATTTTATATTTTTAATTGTGTGTCAATTGAGGGAATTTTAGGAAATTTAGAAACAAGTGAATAAGAAAATGAAAAGCATTTACACTCTCATTTCCCAGAAATGACAACTGTTAACATTTTTTATACACCCTTTTGGTCTTCTTCGTGCATACATTTATTAACTTGGGATCATGTAGTATGTAACATTTTGTGGTCTGATTGATTTTTGCTATTTTACAATATACAGTGACTATTTCCTTTATCATGTATCAATCTTCAGCAATATGATTTTTAATGGCTGCATAATATTCTATTTTACAATCCCATCTTATTGGATATTTAGTTTGTTTCCAGTGTTTCACACTTGGAGATAATGCTTTAATAACCATCCTGTATCCATTTTTATTTTATTTTTTTTAGGATGGCTTCCAAGAAGTAGAATTACTGGGTTAAAGACTATAAATATCTTCAAGATCTGAAGAAAGATTTAAACATTTTTTGAGAGGGGTTAATAAAAATCAGGTACTGTTTTGAGACATACAAATCACAATCCAGATTAAATGTCTGGCAAGCAAATATTCACATTTTCTACAGGAGATTCTGGGAATCTGAGAAAGGGATAATGTAGGGAAAGAATAAAGAACTGAGTTGTAATGTCAGTGTGACCAAATAGGAATGTGGGAGAGCAGAAAAATATTGGCTAGCTGGTCTTTCAATAAAGTTGGAAAATGTTGACATAGATAATCACCCTTGGCAGTCATATCTATATGTTAATTGGATCAAGAACTAGCCCAGAATAAATAGTCCAACAAAGTGGACACAGGATTTGTTAGAGATTGACTGCCTAACATTAAACTTATATACTTTTAAAATAAATAATTAATTAATGAATTAATGGCTGCGTTGGGTCTCATTGCTGCACGTGGGCTTTTCTCTAGTTGCTGTGAGTGCGGGCTACTGTTCGTTGCGGTGCGCGGGCTTCTCATTGCGGTGGCTTCTCTTGTTGCGGAGCACGGGCTGTAGGCACGTGGGCTTCAGTAGTTGTGGCACATAGGCTCAGTAGTTGTGGCTCACAGGCTCTAGAGCGCAGGCTTAAGTAGTTGTGGCGCACGGGCTTAGTTGCTCCGCAGCATGTGGGATCTTCCTGGACCACGCCTCGAACCCGTGTCTCCTGCATTGGCAGGCAGATTCTTAACCACTGCGCCACCAGGGAAGCCCTAAACTTATATACTCTTAAGAATTTTTTTTTTTACCTGTCGAGTTTTGGTGTTTCACATAAAATGTAAACTACAGGTTTGTGGTGTTGATGGAGGGGGGCGGGTAGTAACTGGGTTCAGTTGTTAAAGGTTTTATTCAAGAGGTAACTGAAGATAAAGATGGATGTCAAATATTAGGTTTCATGTAATTTATATCTTATTTTGTTGTGCGATTTTAACCTGTAGGTTTTCTACCTACACCTTAACTGGTGAAATATGATAAGAGTGCCACATGCTGACTGAGCAACTGCACCATCCACTGCTCTGTGTGCAATCTGATCACACCTCTGGCTTTGTGAGCTGTAGCCATGGCTTTCATTTAAATTACTAGACTGCCATAAATCTGATTTTGGACTGAATTTCATGTGTTTAAAATACTAAACCACTATTTACCAATCCCTAATGAAAAGTCATCATGGCAGTTCAAATACTTATATTTAACTAAAGGTAGAGTGAAATTAAATAGAAGTATATCATTATGAGAAAACAAGTGCAAAGAGAGCTCAAAAATGTTCACTCTGTTCTATTCAGTAAACAAAGGGGAAAAGTTATCATGAGTTTATTTTAAAACACCTTTATTTGGGATATGTTTGAACTCCAGAACTAAATTTATAGCCTAACTGACTCACATTCCCCTCAAATAGCATCTCCTCTTGAAGGTTTCCTAGATCACCAGGAATAAATAGCCACCCATTTCTCCATTCAGCCATAAAACCCGGTGCATAATACTATCAGTGTTTATCTTCTATTACTTGTTTTCAGGTGTTCCCTTCCAATTAGGCTGTGAAGTTGGCAAGGTCTGGCTCTGAGTCTGTTATCTCTGTCTTCCAACGTCCTGGTACAAATAGATATTTGAAACTTTTTTATTGAATGCATGCTACATATGGAGTTTGGCAATTTAGTAAAATACAAAAATCCAAATGCACCTGAATTACAAAAATGTTCTGTGGTTATTTTTCTTTCATTTCTTATCTGTTTTCAAAGATGGCAAGTATAATACTCCTCAAGATTTCAATAATGTTCACTACAGTTTACAGGTCCATGTCTAGGAATGGGGGAGGGAAAATGAATAGTACCATTAATAAATATTTATTGGAACCTCTCCATGGTACAGAACACTCCACTATCCCTTTAAGATACAAAAGTAAGAGGGATGTACTTCAGAAATGAAAAATCTAAAAGAAAAAAAGTATGGCATTTCTCAAATTGTGTTAAGGGCCTGTGCTGTTTTTTTCTGACAGCCACAACAGCAGCATCATATGTCTTCCAGGGTTGCTGTAGCACAAAAAGATAGAGCCTGGGGGTATCAGAGTCTTACTGCTTTGTTCCAGAAGTAGTACATGTCACAGTCACTCACAGCTCATTGGCCAGAAGTAGCCACATGGCTTCAACCAGACTGCAAGGGAGAGTGAGAAGTCTGTGCATGTGACAAAGAAGGACAAGTCCTGGAATTGGTAAACACTAACTTCAAAGACTGAAACAAAAATTTTTAATAAATTAAAATTTAATTATAAAAGTGATAAATACTGACGTTAGAAAATTCAAACAGTATGAAGGAATACAAAGTGATTAACAAAATCCTTCCCCTAACCCAAGTATCCCCAATTTAGCCACTTTTAACAGTTTTGTGCGTTTTGGAAATTTAAAATTTTAAATATATACACATATATTTTACTTTTTTGTCTGTTTGTTTATAAATCATACTATAGATGATACTAAAATAGGATTATACCATAGATCATTGATACTTCTTGTGGAACATTTTCTATTCAAATAGTCTGTTGTGAACATCTTTGCATTTGAGCATATATGGATCTATCTCATTATTTTTTGTGGCATCTAATGGCAGGGTTTTCCATTTGTAAAGCTAAAATCATATATAGAGATTGTCTGGTCTAATGCTGATAATGCTGATGAGGTGGAATTAGAGGAGAAGAAGAAGAAAGATAGTGATATTTGATATTAGTTGTGTTATTCCATGGCCCAGGCTCTGTGATAAGCATTTCACAGGCAGTATCCCTTTTAATCCTCATAGCTTTAGGTGGGATGAGGTAGGCAATGTTATAACCATTTCACAGAGGAGGAAACTGAGGCATAATGAGGTTAAGAAACTTGCCCCAAATCACACAGCAAGGAAGTGACAGGACCACACTATGATTCATTTCTTCCTGGATCCAGAGCTTGTGCTCATAACCCTGGGATATATTGTCTCTCCAGGGTATGAGACTTTAAGTCTTGATGTATATTTCAAAGTTACTTTCTGAAATTTTAACACCGTATTAAAGTCCCAGCAATAGTGAAGAGTACCTGTTTCCCACACCTTCATCAACCCTGAGCTGGTTTAAACTCTGCCATCCTGACATGTAAATACTGTGTTGGTTTTTGAGGACCTCCAGAGCTATGAATTGGAACACAGACAGAAGCAAGAAAGATGCTAGACACTTCTGGGAAATGATACTTGCTTTGCAAGAATCTCTTGCATTCATACTGTCTGAGAGGAAGGACTTGACAAGATGATTAATTGTGCATTTGCTACTCATTTGAAGCAAATTTCCTTTCCAGTGCCAGCATCAGCCAATCCTCAACCATTCACAATTCTATTTTTGTTTGGAGGATTTAGGGCAAAGAATGAGAAGAAGCATTTTCCTGGTTTCTAAAGGGTATTAATTATGAGTTATGAGAGTGGATATTGAAGGTAATGTGTTGCACTGTGCTATGACTTTGTACTGGAAGTCACATGAAAAAGGTATCAGCATGTTCTTTAGTTCCCTGTGTGTGTTTGGTATGGAGGCAGGTTCTAGAGAATAGGACCATGGCAAAGGTCCATCTAGCCAAGTCTGAGGGCAGTGTTGCATATAGCAGTTACTTACTGAGTACCTACTGTATGCCAGATCCTATGCTAAGCATTAGAAATACAATGAGAACCAAAAGAACTACTGTCCCTATCCTCACAGAGTGTATAGTTTTCAGGAGAGATCAAAAAAATTAAATTATACAACTAAATATCGGCTGAGTCAAGGGACCACCTAGTACATAATACTATAAGAACCTATGAATAGTCAGGAATGTCCTCCATGAGGAAATGATGTTTGAGTTAAGATCTGAATGAAGATGAGTCATTAAAAACTTCTCTCTTGGGAAATATCACATTTGCCATCCTTAGGGGATCTAGCTGAAGACAGATCAGATAGTGCTGGTAGCCTTATTATCATTGTCCAGCAAGAGACAATGATTGCTAAGGCTCAGATGGTGGTGGTGAGGATGGAGAGGAGACACATTCAAGAAGTGTTTAATAGAGAAAGTCAATATAGCTTACTGATAGCTTTGATTTGGATGGTAGGGGAAAGAGCAGTGTCAAAAATGAAGCTAGCTTCCTGGCTTGCATACTTGGCGGTGTCTTTCTTAGCTATGGGAGTCACTGGGATAGCACTGAGTTTGGGGCAAGTGCATTATGAGTTTGGTTTTGGACAGATGGAACTCTCAGTGCCTTTGAGACATCATGAAGACAGGAATCTTATCTTTCTTATTCACTGTTGTATCCCTAGTGCCTAGAATATTGTCCTGCATTTTGATATGTACTAAGTAAATACTTTTTGAAGTAATTTCATGATGACATGTCTTTTCAATTATTTAAGTTATTTTACCTTTCTTAATGGCATTTTAACATTTTATTCATGTAGATTTTACACAATTCTTAATGGCTCATTTTTTCATAATGTTTCATCTGTTTTGTTGCTGTAGTTAACATCAAAAGCAACAGGATTCCCCCCCCCATGATATTCTCTAATAGGTTATTTTTTTCTATAAAATAATGTTATTTATTTTTTAAATTAATGTAACCAGCTACTTCACTTCATTCTCAGGTTTTTCTAGTAGATTTTTTAGTCAATTCTCTAGGTTCTTTTAGTTATAGATTTCATTATTTGAAAATAAAATAATTTTGCCTCTTTATTACTTCTTAAAAATACTTTTAAATATATATTATGTCATTTATTCCTTCTCATAACCCAAGTTCAAAAATTCTGATGAGCTCATTTTCCTAGGTAAGCCAGCATGCAACTTCAAGGTAGAACAAAGTTATATTCCATTTTGTTAATGGATTCCTCTAAAAAAGACAAGTTTTAAAACATTGTGTCTTTCAAAATTTAGTTATGACAACTCTTTAAGAAAGATTAAACATAAATGATGAGACTTTAAATCCTGTAAATGAAGTCAATGCCTGGAGGCATATTCATTCATTCATAAATACTTAACTGAATACCTAGTACATACCAGGAACCATTTAGTGTACTCTAGTTTTTAACTACTGTAAAAGAAATAAAGGTAAAAATCCCTGCCATGATGGAACTTACATTCTAGTGAGGATTACAGACAATAACTAGGACAAATAAAGAGAACATATTGTTTGTTAGGTAGTGAAAGGTACCAAGGATAAAAATACAGTAAAGGAGGAAAATATAAGGTGTCATGGAGGGATGGTGAACTGTTAGATAGGACGTCTAGGGAAGGCCTCACTGAAAAGATCCAGTTTAGATAAGAAGAAAATGAGGGGCACATCGTCTAGCCATCTGGGAGGTAATTCCAGGCAAAGGGGCAAATATAACGCAGTGGCAGGACAGTGTCTGGTTCATTTTAGGAACAGTGCTGTGGCCAGTATGCCTGGAGCAGAGAGATGGGGGAGTAATCAGAGAGTTCAGAGAGGTAATGCGTATGGAGGGGGGTGGAGTGGAGGCAGATTATATAGGACCTTGTAGGTCATAGTAAGGACTTCGGCTTTTCCTCAGTAATACAAAAAGCCATAGGTGGGTTCAGATGGAAAGAATAACAGGATGTGGCCTATGACTAAGGAGGGTCACTCTACCTGCTCTGTTAAGACTGGACTGCTGATGGGAAAGGAGACATGTTAAGACCTAGTTTAACAATCCACACGAGATAATGGTGGTTTGGGTGAAGTTTGTAGCAGTGGAGGTCATGAGAAGTTGTCGGATTAGGGACATACTTTGAAGGTGTAATCAATAGGATTTCCTGATTGATTCGACATGGGGTATGAGAGACCTAGAGAAGCTGATGATGCACCAACGTTTTGGTTTGAATAACTAAGGATAAAATGCCCTTAACTGAGTAGACAGTGGGAGGATTGCTATTTTTATTTTGGAGGGGTTTAGTTATTAGGAGCTCCATAGTGCTATTTGAGCAGTAGGATTTTAAGGATAGGCAGAGGGGTCTTACAGAGGTTTACCACTGCATTCGTTCTTCAGTTCTGACCCTTAAGGCTCCAGCCATGGCAATGCACTGATGAATGTGTGGTATTCAGGCACTATCAGGCTGAAGAAAATTGGGGAGAAAGAAGATGAGGCCAGTCTCACACTGGGCAGGGGAAAGGGAAGAGAACCTGGCTGTTTGCTCCTGTGTTAAGAGATTTAACTATATGTGCTTACCATGTGGTGTTTGTTACCAAATTACAAAATGCATTATTATTCATAGATACACCCTTTATAAAGACCGAGATTTATATGCCATTTTATTTATTTAGCAAGTACTTATTAAGCATTTCATCTGTGGCAGTTTCCGTGCCAGGATTTGGGGCTACAGAGAAGTATAAGGTTTGACCTTTACCCTGAAGCAGCTCACAGTCTGGAGGGCAGATATACATAAATAAACAGTGAGAAGTATTATTACAGAAGGATGGTCCCAAGCTATGAGATAAGAGAACAAGGGATGATGAATTGTCAGGTGAGCTGGGCTGTGTATTTCTCCTTTGCTAATTAACTCTGGGATTCCATTTTATTGGTATTCTTATTTTTCCTCGTGAATCATGGGTTTAACTATGAAGAGATTGCAGGGTAATGTATCATAAGACTCTTCATTGCCTGAGCTGAATTTCCTTCAGGACTTGCAAAATCTTGGGTCATGGGATTCCAACCTAATATTAAAAAAAAGTCCAAAGTTTCTGTTCCTTGTTTGTAATTCTCCTAAACACAATTATCTAACTTCTTCTCCAAGTGCCGTGACGAAGCAAAGTGTTTTCAATAGGGGTACCTATGTGCAGATTGAATGCGTTGTTCATTGTCTTCATTACCAGGTGCTTGAGAAGAAGCAAGGCTAGTGATATTCAGGAGTGAGAAGTTCAAGGAGAATTCTTACTGGTGGTGGAGAGCTGAAGATACCTGTGTATTTTGTACTTTTATTGTTCATCCTTTTGAAAGGGCTCTGTGAGCACCATCATTCATTCCATGGTGTTTATTTTCATAGAAATTTCCTTTTCTGTTTTTGGTGGATACCAGCAGTCCAGTGAGGTTCAGTAGACTTGACTGTTGGTTGCCGTAGGACGATTACAACTTTCTCAGCTTCTGTAATAAGATATTACTTGAAAGAGACCATCCAACTTTCTACCTTTAAATTTATGCAGATGTAGCAATTGCTTTGAATTCACTAAAAACAACTTGTACAATTGTCTTGCGAGCCTAGAATGGTCTCATCTTTGAATTATTTTCTTTTCAGGGTCTTTTTATTTCTATAGTTGAAAGATAGAGAAAGGAAGCAAAAAATGGGGAAAAATAAAATGATTAAGGGGTATTTGTTTATTTAGCTGTATGACAGTTGTTTTTTAAATGCCCAGTTCATATGGGAATCACTTTGCATGGTTGATTTGTGAGGACCAAGAATTAGGTTTGTGCCTGGAGTAGGTTAACAGAAGACTTCACCCCACTATGTGTTTAGGGAAGTGTGACTTTGCTTCAGTGCTCTACCACCCTTATGGAGCCCACACCCCTGCAACTACCAAGAATTATAGAAGTAGTGGCTTAATGTTCTTCCTATCCAAAGTTCTCCTCCTACCATATCCTCATCTGGTAGCTAGTCTGTGACTTCTGCTGTACTTTCCATTCAATCTACCTAGCTTGGCTAGAATCCCTTACTTAAGGTTTGTATGTGATTACTTCTAATGATATCATTTTGCACTGACAACAACTAAGCTTCTAAAACACTGAATAGGGCAGGAAAGGGCTAGATCAAGAAATCAGGTATTTTAAAATATGTAATAATATTCTTTTTTTCTGATTACTAGTGAACCTGGGGTATATTATAAACTAAACTGGGTCATGTTGCCCATGGATTGTTTTTACAATAAAGTTAATTTAAAATCTTCTACTTTATTTCCAGTTTTTAATCTTAGATGTATTCAGGATGTATTCAGCCTAGTTCAATAAACAATTATTAAGCCCTACTACGTGCCAGACGCGATGCTAAATGCTGAGTAACAAACATGACAGAGGCATGATACTGGCTCTTCAGGAGCTCATGCCCCAGTAGAGAACATTGGTGTGTAATAATAACAACTATTACAAAAGTCACCATGTTTTCTTAGACACCTACGTTGTGCCAGACACTCTCCTTGAGATTTTTCACCCATTTAATCCTCACAATATGCATTCAAGGCATATATTTAATTTCCATATATAACAGATGAGAAAAGTGAGGTTCAGTGAGGTCTAGTCACTTGCTCCAGGTGACAGACAGGAAGTGGTAAACAAGGGTTTAATATTTGGATTATCACAATCCATGACCTGTGTTCGTACCATTATGACACACTACTTTCTGGTACGAGAAAACCCACACCTTTAAAGCAATGTGAAATGGGTTGATGTTCTCTCATGTCTACGTGTTGTCATTAATTAGGAATAAAATTCCTACAGAGTATTCTTATTGCATTTTGTTGTTATCATTTAAGAGGAAAAAAAATAAATTTGAGTTGCTCTATTTTCTGGAAAAAGCAAGACGTGAAGGTGAGATTTTTAGCAAGCATATGAGATTTACAGGGAAGTCATATTCAGTAGACTACATTTAATTCAGTGGTGTTTGCCACTGTTCAGAATGCTTTGTACCTCCTTTTCGAAACTAGTTTTAGATTCATTTTAATTCCTCATAAAGAGTTCATTTTAATTGTTTTTTATCAAAAAAGAAGACTTGATCAATTTGTCAGTAGACGTGGCTCCGGATAAACTCTGGGTGTTTGCAGAAACCAAACCCACCTTTTAAAGAGGACAGTTTGCCACAGTTGAAATTCAAAACAATATGAGAGAGGTTTTGATGGCAACTCCACAGTCATTTCTTAAGCAATCAATAGAATCAATGTAAAGTTTTCCAAGGTCATTACTTGAAAGTGGACAATACTTATTGCTATAAGCTGTTATATTTTTAATGAATGATTACTTTATAGTTTCCTATCATACAGGTAGATTCACTGCAACAAAGTAACAATTTAAAGAGTTCTACTTAACTTGTGAATGTGTTTCTTTTAGCTTCACCTTTCCTAGTCCTTGTCCATGAAGAAGAGAATAGCCATTTCAGGCAGCACCTTCCAAAGGATCAAAATTCAGTTTTAAAAAAGAAACAGGGAGGCAGCAAGAGCGCGAACAAGAGATGGAAAGAGAGGGAGAGATCATCAAAATGAGGAAGTGATTCCTCTAGTTATCAGAAACAGGAGCAAAGTAACAATAGCTGAAATTCACCTCCCCATGGGGGAATGAATCATCAAAATAACCGGTGGAAAACAAGGTTGTGCAACCTTGACCAGCGTGTGTCACCGGCTGGTGGAATTTTTAGAAAGGCAGCAGTTTGGGTTCATCACTGCGGTTCATGATTGCACACACCTGTTTGGGGTATGGATTTTGCAACCCCCCAAAAAGGGGAAACTGAACTCACTGCTCCTCCTGAGCTGTGCAAAAAAGCAGAAAACCACAGCTGCTTGAGCAGTTAACAGATATCAGTAAAATACCCATGTTACATAATTAAGGATAACGTTCTTGAAGCATATGGGCCGGAGGTATTCTACTCTCATTAAAACTTTAGGTAGGAAACAATTTAGCATATTCTCACACATTTCTAGGGTTGAATTCTATAATAAATGTTTGTAATTAGGCATGCTGTAAACATTTTATTAAATAATACATGAAGAAAATGGTTGATTAAATATAGACGGCTCTGCATTTTGTGTACAATGACACGGAGACGTCAAGAAGAGACATAAAAGATTTCTTCTCATTGGCTTGATAACTAGTCACTCTGGGCAGCTTAAGTAAGACTGGATGACGTTTCATTCGTCAGAACAGCCTGTCTGTAATCTTAAAGAAGTAGCAATTGATGGCTCTGGTTTTTTTTCCTCCTTTTTTAAAAAAAATACATTATATGTAGCCTGGTCTTCTTTGAACTGCTGCTCCTGAACAGAAAGAAGTGCTTTTGACCAGAGCAATGGAAAAATCTCTTGCACTTTATTCCGGCAAGAATAAAGGTCGGCTTGATAGGGGATAATAGGGCTGGATAGAGCCAAAAAAATCTAAATCAACATTTGAAAACGTCTACCTTGGCCAACAGGTGCTGTTATTTATAAGTTGGAGAGGAATAAGGGAGGGAAGTCTCCTGAGAATCTCCAAGACAGGTGTTGGGTCCCTGGGGAAGTGGTAGGAAACATGCCCTTGAGATGATATTAGAAGCAGGAAAGAGATTCTTTCAGTTCTGCAGCCCTGTTTGATATTCAAGCCGGGTGATTAATGGTCAACAATTCTGATCTAAATGGAAAAGTGTGTGATCTATGGAAAATGAGCTTGTATGATCCCAGGACATTCTCAAGGGAAGAATGACAACTTTCTGAAGTCATTAAGGTCAGCTAGGTATTTTGTTTTCTAATGCGCACAAATAAGAAATCTAGCAACAGAATAAACATGAAATTTGGAATGCCTTCTAGAACATACGTGGGGAAACTGGGCAAGGTTGACATAGATTTTACTGATTTGTCTGCTTAGTAGGTAAATGGGGTTGCCAGTCTGGCAGTTTGCAGTGACAATAAATCACCACTAGACATTTTATTTAAAAATTGACACTGGCTTGAGGGATGTAAGGGATTGTCAATTTGCTTTTATTTGAGGCCAGGCACAATCATAACACACACAGGCCACCTGGAAACTTCAGCCCACATGCAGAAACATGACTGAGGTCTCTATGGTTATATTTTTGTATGCTTGGAGAGTGCAGAGCTAAATCAGAGACTCAGGATCCTGACCAGAAAGATCCTGGCAGACTGGCACAGCCTGGAGACATCCCTTTTGGAAACCAGTTTGGTTCTAGAATTATGAGGTAGGAAGGATATCATAGATTTAATGTTGGACAGAAAATTTGGTGGTTTCCTCTTTTATTGGTGGTGGTAATGGGGGGGACCAGCAGAGCCCATGCAGAACAGACAACTTGGGCATTCTAAAAATCACTCTATTATTAAGGAACTGGGTAGCTCTCTATTTTTTTCAGCCTTATCTTGCTTCAAAGTTTACTTTTAAATTTTGTGGTAAATGGAGTCGTAGTTTTCAGAAGAAATATACTGAAGTAAGGAATCATGCAACCGCTGTTCTCATGTAAGCAATGATAGATGTTCTTTCTTTGAAAATCAGTGTAATTAAAAGACGACAAAATGGAGAAAAAGGTTACGTTGGACCCTTATAGCTACTCTAGTAGAAATGGTGGAGGTGAATTTCCTTCCTTTCATTTGTTTCCTAATTCCCTGAATATTCTTCACAGCTTCACAGTATTCCTGCACAAATTATTTTGATTTAAGTATGTTTAAGTATTCTGAAAATATGAAAGTTAGTGTGCCAGGACAGTTATATTACAAATAAGCTGATTTACAAATTACTAGTCTTTCTTCTCTGTTTACATATGATATTCATCAATCTTAATTGTACTGCATATTTTGTACCATGAAAATTATTAGAAAGGATCTGGTTAAGATAGAGATGTATTGACTTAACTTTGGTCTCATGAATAATTCAATTTGTTCACTTTCTGGATATATCCAGTTTGCTGTTGATGCTGCAAATATTTGAATTGGATTCGACTTGTCCATCAGAGATTTCCCCCCTCTCTCATGGACTTTATATATGTAGTTTTGATGACACTGTCTACCAAAAAGTAAGAAAAATATATACTTTGGTTTCTGCTTGGTAAAGTTATTCAAAGAGATACAAAATGTCAAGAGCAAACAAGGAAACCACACCAGTGATGTGCAGAAGCAGTTGGCAGTTTTCCTGTATTTGGGACATGGGATTACTTAGACATTTGTGGCATTAATTACATATAAACAACTGAAGCATCAAATATCTGACCTGATAGGATTTTTCTTTGTTTTAAAATATATAATATTAGCTCCTTTACTAATATTTACAAAAGTTGTGTTATAAATGCAATGGGATCTGTGTTCCTTAGACCACAGTGTCTTACAAACTGCCTGCTAGTAAATGACAACATTCATAAAGTTAAAAAGAAAAAGAAAAGAAGAAAAATGAGAAATCCCCCAAAGCAGTCACTTTTATAAAAAGTCCCACAATTCTGCCGGTATCCAATGCCTGTATTAAATGTCATGCCAGTAAATCTTTACTCAAATAGATCAAGATGCAGCATATATAAGACTAAGGAAGAAATAAATTGTCAGCATTTCTTGGGTAGCCTCCAAAATGATGCAGGTAATTAGCAGGTGTTTATATTTTTTGTTTTGATTTGCCCACAGGTATTCATTTAACAGTATGTCTTGGAGACAGTCATGTAAAGATTTTCATCTTGGCATGTGTCTGTAACATTTGTTTGACTTTAATATGCATGTTAATTCAGAGTGAAATATTCTGAACTGGATTTTATCATACTTGAGGGCCCTAAAAGCTTAATATGTGAATATTTACAGCACCCTGGGTTTTCCAGCTAAGCTGTCAATTTCAGAGCAGTTAAACTTTGAGCTTTTACCTTTATTTTTTTCTCCTCCTGCTTGAGAGTTATTATGGGACATAAATTGTGTGTGTGTATATTGTGTGTGAAGATAGTGTTAACTCACTTTGTGGAGATCATAGTTCTAATCCTATTTTCACTATTTTGTTCAAAAAAATCCCTTTCTTCTTTCATCCTGAAGTTTTGAAGTGGATAACATGCTTTAAAAAATTAAGATATGAGACATTAGAGATAAAAATAATTCAGGGGAAAATAATATATATATATATTAAAAGGTATCTTATTCTCCATGAAAATAAAATGTCATTAACGTTCATTGAGTTCTCTAAACATAAAAGGGCACATGCATGCACATACATTTTCTCACTTGCTCACTCGATAACTAGCAAAAATAGTCTCTGCGGGAAAGAGCTGTAAGACTGGTGCCAACTTCCCCAACATACCCAAGAATTTCTTTATTTAGAACCTCCCATGTGCTATTTTTAAAAATCTCTGGAATCTCAGGGATTTTCCCATCCCGCTACATGCTTGAGACATTTCAGAGCATGGTAACCCCCTCTTGGAATCCTCTAACTCTTCTGTTTTATTTTTAAAGTGTGGGCAGCATTAGTGTACAGGGAAGTGACTGTTCCTGTGACAAAGAAGGATGACATTCCCGGTGTGTATAGCAATACCTCTGAAGAGCATTGTTGGGTAGAGAAGCAAACACCATGAGCCACTGAGTCTTCTTTTAAGGGGCCCTTGAAAATCATGAGATTTTAAATCAAGTGCTCTCTGAGAAGGTGAGAAGAGCCATGCATGGCAACATCTATAGGACACCTTGTGTAATCCTTGAATGTTCATTAGGTAACAGTTGATCTGTGCCAAAAGCTCAAGATGTGATTCATGTCTAGTCTTCTCTTTTTCAAATTTTCTTAGATATGGTGGACTTGAATTTTGGTAATGCATTTGCTTTCAACACAAGTATGGCAAATTGGCTCTTTTGGGACCAGACCGTGATAATCTCTGACAGAATTATTCTAGTATTGTTCCCTTGCATTATATGGGTGAAACTATTAATGTATATTTAAAAAGCATATCATATTTGCATATGAAGTTTCTGATATAAGCACACGACCTCCTTTGCGATAAAGCACAATGTGCAATTGCAGAAAACTCCTTTTCACTTATGAACGTCTCAGTCTGAGATTTACACAAACCACACTTTTGTTTGACTCCAAAATGTGGGTGCCAAATGAATCTACTGCACTAGGCTTATGAACACTACTGCAACTGTGCAGCTACTATTTCTCTGCTGGGAGAATTGTTTCGGCAGATAAACCATCTGGCTTGAAACACAGCCCTCTTTGAAAATATTCCCCATTATGTTAGGTCTGAAACAATGTGTACAACTATGCTCCAGTGGAGGACATGTTAACAGAAATTCAATGTCAAACAATATCTGCTCTGTAATCTTTTGCTAAATGTAAAAAAGAGGTAATCAAAATGCAAGATTTTAATTCTTTAAAGAGTCGTTGTGAATGTGACATAAGATGAAGAAAATTCAGGAAAATATTTCATAAGGAACTATAATAAAAGAGTGTTTAACATACTGACTTTTTTCTTTAAGGATCACCCGTGGAAAATGTGGCTTCTTTTGTTATAAGCGTCATGAAGATGGCACATTAATGCTTTTTGTTCATTCATCTTCTTTTTATTATTTTTCTGTTTTACTATTTTTTTTCTGTTTTCAAATACGGATTTATGGTGGGTGAATTGTCGGAAGCCAGTATTTATAGCTAGAGATCCTGAGGTGAACTTGGGTGACTCAATGTGACTTATGAGTCAGGAACACTATGGAAAAACTAAACAAATGATATTGGGTGGAGAAAATTAGTATGCAGTGGGAATAGGTAATATCTATTACCAGCTAGAGGAAATTTGATAGAAGTTTTAAGAATCCAAGCCAACAGTGTTATTGTTATGGAAGAAAGCTAGAGGGAAACAAGAGATTTAAAAAAAATGTATTATCGGTTCAATTCTATTTAGGGTGATATTAAAAGAGAAGACTTGAGTGAAGTTATGAGAAAGTTGTAAAAAAGTTAAGCTGCCTGAGTTTATGAGATCAGATAAATCTGTGGTGGGTGTATCTGGGCCATTGGTGGGGGTGATTGTAGGAGCAGTCAGCATACTACTGAACTGAAGTGAAACTGAGCTAAGTCCTAGGAATTACTACAGTGTATGTGAAGTGAGAGAAAGTCTTAGGGAACAGAGCTAACTGGTCAATTGATGGGAAAGATTGATGCCATATGACGATGATAATTCCTATGAGGCTAAAAGAAAAAATGGTACATCGATAGGAAGCATTGACTTCTTTTCGCCTTCATCACAAAATTCCCTTGTATGTTAAAGATATTCAGTTAAAATTCTTTTTAATTAAATGGAATGTAGCTCTGGTTACTTTGTCCTTCCACTTAGCTTCTTCCTTCCCCACTCTGGCTTTAGCTGTGCAAACAAACATGTCTCAACAAAAATCTCAACTTTTGATTTACAAAGAACTGTGCTGCTTACTTTTTCCCAGTACCTCTAAGATGAGAAAACTAAAATCCATAGAGCTTAAGTTACTTTTTCATTTTATAATTGTATTGTACCGGTTAACTAGGAACTTGTATTAATCAAAGGCTTCCTTACGCATGCTCTGCATCCAAGGTGATTTCTGAGTAATGGGTTCCAGTAAAGAGGTCTGGTGAAGCCACATGAATTGACCAAAGGACCTAGGAGGATCCTCAAGGATCTATGACCTGTTGTTAATAGGCAAACAGAGGTCTGTCACTAAGTGGAGGAAGGCTCTTTCGAGGGTTAGGATGGTGATTTCTCACAAGCATCTTAGAAAATCTTACAACTGCCTACTACATGGGAGCCAATATCAGTGACCTACCAAAAACAGAGCTGAGGAAAACTTTTGGTCAAGTCTGATTCTACCATTGTTTCCTTGGGAAAGAGATAGGTTCCCTCTGTATGCTGGGGAATATACTATCCAGTCCTGAAAGTGCTGGGATTTTTCTCAGTCCATTCAGGGCCATTAGCTGTAGCAGTCACTCTATTAAGTTATATTGTGTCTATGTTTATGACTAGGAAGTGAACCCTGGATTATTTCTCTAGCAGGAAACGAACAATCAGCAGATTAATGTATTGGACTTCTATGAAGTCTTCTTTGGTAAAGGTTAATTAGCACTCTAATACTAAGGCCTGCTGCCCTGGGGAGAGTACTTAACACATGAGCTTCTGTTTGCATTTCCCAACTTTTTTTTTTTCTCACCAATGACAGTCACACTGTCACGTGGTAAGGACAAATCTTTGTTGGAGAGAAATTGAGGCATTGTTAAACATTAACAGGCCATTTGATTTTGGGGGGAGGGTCTTTAATCTTTCTTTTGCAATTTTATAGATTATCTGTGGTGTCTGTATGTGTCTGTGTGCATGTGTGCATGTTAGATTGTCAAGGGTCTGACAAATTTTAAAAGTTCACCGGACACATTTAGATATAGATATAAGATGAATCTTTAATTTTTAAAACATGAAATTCAAGTAATTTTCATTGGAAAACAGAATGTGACTTTAAAGATGATCAGAATTTGAGGAGATAGTTATTTGATGGTATATAAAATTGGACTTCTCAGTATTTTTGGTTAGCATTTTAAGTGAAGAATTTATGAACTGAAAAGACAATTATCCCAACAATCACAGTCCCCAGATGGGATTCTGAGGAAATCTGAGGAACTCTAGTCCCCACAGGGTTGGGTAAGGGGACAATGGTGAATGATTTACTTCTTTGTTGCCTTGTACAATTCTTCAGGTAGAGAGTTGTCTCCTGGCCCTTCTAAACTTGACAAAGAAAATCAATGCGACAGGTCCAGGTAGTTTCCTTCCCTGTCCTAGATGAAAAAAACACACCCCAGAAATCCAAAGCAGTCTTTTTAATTTGATGGTCATCACCATTTACCCAAGTAAATGAAGTAATAGTTGTGGTTCTAAAAAAACATAAAACGAAAACCAGCCCACTGATTGCACTGAGGTGGGCAAGCAGCTGTTGCTCATGGCAGGTAAAGTAGATTAATAACAAGCCACTCCTAAGAAGGTTTAGGCTCTTACTGTCAGAGGGTAATAATTAATGATCAAACGTTAATGGAGATACTGGGCTGTTGATGTCATTAATTCAGCTCAGTGGAGCCAGTTCTGCCCAGGACCTGCCACAGCTGTCACTGAATTTGCTTAATTATTCCAGGGCCTTCAGTCTCTTTTTCTTTCATTTTTTTCTTTACCCTTCCCCCCCTCCCCCCACCCCGCCCCTACTAACTGTAGGACATTATGTTTTCACTGACGCAGAATTATGAAGAGTATCCTGCTCCCTGGGCAGTGCCAGCCCCAAAATACGTGAACACCCAAAGGCAACAAAGGAGACCATAACTTTTTACTTAGATGAAAAGATGGAAAATGCTGAAGAAAGGCCCATCTTTAAATAGCCTGATTGTGCTGATATAATTTTGGGGTTCTTTAAGGATTTGGATGTCGAAAGCGAACTCTGAGCTGAGTAAAATGTCAAAGTGCTCACCCTCTCCCACAATCAAACAAAGAGAATATAGAAAAAGTGGCGCAAGAGTGTTGGTAAAACAGAATGCCGTACAATCATTCTTCCAAGAGGAAACCAGAAAGTTAGCTTTGCTGGGCAAATTGAGGCAAGGAAAAACATGGTGAGGGAAATGCCACTATGATTAAAATTCAGTGGTAGGAGTATATGAATTTGCCTGCTGTGCTTTCAGAACCTTTTTGCATTTCCTTAGCTTTGTGTTTCTTTTATCTACTGCACCGCCTTGAGTTTAAGGAAAACCATTCTTCATAATTATCATTTGAAGCTTTCTTCCACTGGCCTGTTCTAATAATCACCACATTTCTCACTACTGTTTCCTAATTGGAATGGGGTGTTAATTTGGGTTTTAAAAGACCCCCATCTTGCAAAATGTGTTAATTGAAGAAAACTAGTTCCTTGGCTTCTAAGTATACATTCTAGTTGAGATGGGTGTTATGATGTCAAACTAGGCCAATGTGTCTTGAGCCTCAAGGCTGGAATTCTGCTGGACTCCTCTCCCCACCGAAGCACTTAAAAAAATGTGAGGCGCTACAACAATTTCAAATCTTTCTCTTGGCTGCACATGGTGATTTAAAATAATTGAAGCTCTTCAAATTTTTATGTGCCATCAAATTTGGAAGTGATCAGTTCTGAGCATGTGCAGTATACTATGATTTAAAATTATTAGAGTCCCTCCAATTTATTGTAGGTGTCTCAACTTGAGAGTGATAGGGGAGCCTGGACTTTAGCAGTTCACAGTGTTTTAAAATGATCACTACATTCAGATGGTATAGAGGTAACTGGAATTCTGGGCACTTGTGTACATTTTTAAACTCATTGTTGAAATGACTTATTGTTTAGATTCAAAAGATATTATTAGGCCACCAGAAGAAGCATTTAAATACACCACTTAAAATGCACCATAACACAGTTTTTACTTTCATTGCCGTGAGTCCCCACTGATGACCTGAATTTGATCATTATCGTAAAGTCAAATGCCCAAATTTGGCAAAGAAAAGAACTGTTCTTTTCTAGCTCATGCGCAAAAAAGAAATGTATTCAGTAAAAAACACCTGATGTGCCGTGGTGACAACACATAGAGTCTGTAGTCTATTTTTACAAATTATATTGCTTTTGCTTTAAACAACGGGAGCTTTTTGAACTATTGCATAAATTACTACTTATTTTTTTTAACTCTAAAGTGTATTAATTTGAATTTATATTACAATGCAACAATTCTTATTTTTTTATATTTTATTGAAGTATAGCTGATTTACAACATTTTGTTAGTTTCTGCTGTACAGCAAAGTGATTCAGTTATACATATATATATATCCCTTTTCATATATTCTTTTCCATTATGGTTTATCACAGGATATTGAATATAGTTCCCTGTGCTACATAGTAGGACCTTGTTGTTTATCCATCCTATATATACTGGTTTGTTTATTACTTCTAATACATGCTCAAATTTGTTTTTTATTTAAATATTTCAAATAAAGTACTTTTATAAAAGTATGTTTTACATGGTCAAATTTGTTTTCTATTTAAATATTTCAAATAAAGTGCTTTTATTAAAGTTTATTTAACTTGGATATTCATATATCATCTCTGAGATGAAATATGCGCATTAATTTTAAGCCCTTTGTTTTAGATATTTGGATACTGAACCAAATGCAAAGGTACATAATTATGAAATGCACAAGATGGAATCTTCAGATGACTTACTCGGTCACTTGACAGTCATTAAACATTCCTCAGATCTTTTACCAAAGGATATTATCTAAGTGGGAACATTTAAACATTTGTTGAATGCCCTGATGCCAAGATTCTAGGATGTAAGGTAGATTTATGGTTCAAAAGTTAATAATATATAAGAAGAAATCTAGTCATTAAGAAGTCAGCTAAAATTCTTAAAATGTTTTATTTGTACCTTTGAAAGCCACGTGGATGCTCTTTTACTTGATTTAAACGAAAGTGACAAAGGTGAAATTCCAGCATATTCCTCAGTCACTTCCCTTCCTCAGCAAATGTTTTCCTTTTGATAAAAATTAGGGTAAGTTGATTATGAATTTGATTTTTTAAAACGAAAACCTAGAGTTGATATTTGAAATATCCTGGCACATGAAAACTTTCTGATCTTATAAACTAGCTTTACGAATCTCCATATTTTTATTACAGCAGAAATTTAACAGGATTAGAAATAGAAAATTCTAATAATAGAAAATACGTTGTATTTGGGATTTCTGTAACCCTAGGGATTTAGGGTCCTGAACTATGTAAAGTCCTACATTTGGTATAGTAGTCAACTTTTGCCCTCAAATTTATTATTAGTTACTAAAGTTTGAAAAATTTTCTTATGTTTATATATTTTTAGCCCCCACTATTACATTGCTCTTTGGTGCTTACTATTGATAGGCAGAAAAAAGCTAAGAAAAGTTTGTTCGGCTATTTGTGGCTGGGCTAAATTAAGAATATGTCAGTGGACTAGTATTATGCTATTAAAGAATTGAATTAAGCGCTATTTAGCTCACAGGTAGAATGAGCACAATTATATCAAATTAGACTATGTTGAGTACATATGAGTGCCTGGAAATTGCCTAGTTCCAAAGCACAGCTATACCAAAATAAAGTTCTTGCTTTTAGCTATACTAGTTTTGGAGTCCTTAGGAACGGGAAAATTTATTTAGAAAGACTGAAGTGCTATTTGTGCTTAAACTCTAAATCTTTCAGTAGAACAATTCAAATAAACCTTTTAAAATAAAGAGTGCTATTATTCCATGTTTTACTATTGCCTGCACGGACAGCTGGTATTGTTTTGGAAACAATAAGGATATTAGTTACCATTTAAAAAATGACACACAGAATATACAACTCTTGACCTTGAGAGGTTTGAAGGGAGATTTCTCAGGTTAAAACTCACTGACCTTTTCAATTGTTTTGCATTTTCAGAGAAAGATCAATTTAGTAAATACTTTTCTATTACATACAAAATAAATCCCAGGAGAAAAAAGGGATAATTTAAGAAATATAACCATAAAAACTTGAGGTATGATATAAATTATACATATATGCTCTGTAGGTGTAACAGAACTTTTAAAGAAAGTCTAAGGGAAATAAATGATCAATATATTTGACCTCATAAAAATGAAAATAAATAGCTACCTCTGTACATCAAAAATATGAAAATTGAAAATACAAACAAATAAGGAATATTTCTATAGGTATCACAGATGAGATAATATCTGTCATACAAAAAGGTTTCACCCAAGTTTATGAAAAAAAATTAAATCTTCCATAGTTATAGAGGAAAGGGTAAAAAAACAGTGAAAATAAATTATAAGTGGTTAACAAATTTATGAAAATGAAATTTGATGAAATAGATTATATTTAATATATCATCAAATATAAGTAGATTTAAATTAATATAGTTATAAGAGAAAATATCCTAATTATGAACTGCAAACATTAAAAAATCTCATTCATTCATTCAATAAATGTTTTTGAGTATCTGCAGGGCACTATAGCAAGTCCTAGAGATATAGTGATAAACAAGACATTAACAGTCCAGTCTGGAGAGGCTTGCAATCTTGAATGGATTATAGAAAGTAAACAGGCACACACAGGGTGGTGTGACAGTCACTTTGCTGTCTAAAGAGCAGGACCATGGACTTGGGGAACCAGGGGAATCTTCTCAAGGGAGTGAGGCTCAGGTTCAAAAGTGTAGTGTAATTCTCCTCTCTTTGCTTTTTCTCGAAATCCTCATTCAAATCCTTCAGCAAACCTCTGATTTCTACCCTCAAAATACACTGACAATCTGACTACCCTCCTCCATTTCTGTCACTCTGGACTAAACTTCCATCAGTCATTTCCTAGAATATTGTAATTACTTCCCAAGTGCTCTACCTACTTCCATTCTTCCACAGTATGTTCTGTTTTCCACCCGACATCCAGGTACTTCCAACCTGTGCTACCCACAACCCTGCAGAGTTTCACATCTCGTTCAGAATAAGACCCAAAGCCTCTATGACCTTCCAGATTTACATGAGCTGCCCCAGGAGCCTGTCTGATCTTAACTCCTCTATTTTTTGCTTCACTGCCCGAACATCAGCCCTTCCATCCTTTTCTTCCACAAACACACTGAGTGTTTTTGTCCATCACCTCATGAGCTTTGCACTTGCTATTCTAGACATGTTTTCCTCTTATATAAAAGTAGAACACTGCTTTCTCACTTCATTCAGGGTTCCACCCAATGATCATATTATCAAGAATTCTTCCTTGACCTCCTATTTAAGATGGCAGTCTCTGTCTCATCTATGCCTTTACCTTACTTAACTTCTCTTCATATCATTTATCACTTCTTGATATATTTCTTTTTTATTATCTGTGTCCTCACCAGAATGTAAGATTATTGAAGTCGTGGACTGTATCAGTCAAGACTCAACCAAAGAAGAAAAACAAGTAGGACATTTTCTATCACCTGTTTACTTATTGTCTGTCTATCTGTCTATCATCTCTCTCTCTCTCTCTCTATCTCAAGGAATTGTGTCAGGTGATTGTGGGAGCTGGCTAAGAAAGTTTGAAATACATAATGCAGGGCTTCACAAAGAAAAGATCATGGTCAGTATGAAATTCACAGTCACAGGGTTAAATTGCTGTTCACAGGGAGAATTTTAGATTTATTGAGGTATGATTGACAAATAAATATTGTGTATATTTAAGGTATACAGCATGATGATTTTCTATACCTATACAATACGAAATGATAACCACAATCAAGCTAATTAACACATTCATCACCTCACATGGTTACCTTCTTTTTGTGGTGAGAACACTTGAGTTTTATTCTTTTAGCAAATTTCAAGTATCTAGTATAAAATGCAGTATTATTGACTATAGTCTCCACTCAGTACACTAGGTCCCCAGAAATTATTCATCTTATAACTGAAAGTTTATACCCTTTGACCAACACCTCTTCATTTCTCCAACCCAAGCCCTTGGCAAGCACCATTCTATTCTCTGCTTCTGTGACTTTGACTTTTTAGATTCCATTTATAAGTGATCTCATACAGTATTTGTCTTTGTGTGTCTGGCTTACTGCACTTAGCATAATGTCCTCCAGTTTCATCCATGTTGTCACAAATGGTAGGGCAAAGGACCTGAATAGACATTTTTCTAAAAAAGACACAAATGGCCAACAGTTATATGAAAAGGTGCTCAACATCACCAGTCATCAGGAAATGTTAATCAAAACCACAATGAGATATCTCTTCATGCCTGATAGGAGGTCTGCTGTCAAATAGACAAGTTATCAAGTGCCATGGGATGTGGAGAAAAGGGAACCCTTGTACAGTGTTAGTGGGAATGTAAGTTGGTATAGCCATTATGCAAAACAACATGTAGATTTCTCAAAAAAATTAAAAATTGAATTGCCATATGACCCAGGATTCCCATTTCTAGGTATGTATTTCATGGAAATAAAGTTACTGTCTCAAAGAGATGTCTGCATTCCCATGTCTATTGCTGTATTATTCACAATAGCCAAGATACGGAAACAACCTAAGTGTCTGTTGATGGATGAATGGATAAAGAAAACGCAAAAATATAAAATGGCCATAAAATGAAGGAAATTCATTGGTGACAATAGGTCTTCTAATGGATTAAATCAGCCCACCCATATTATCTGGGATATTTTCCCTTATTTAAATTAATTGATTATGGATCTTACTTATATCTGAAAACTTCCTTTACATCAACAACTATATTAGTGTTTGGTTAAATAACAGAGGACTATATCCTTGCCAAACTAACACATCAGGAAAACCATCACATTGGAAAGATCGCATGTGGGAACAAATGGGGCAACAGACACAAAGGGAGTTTACAATCATTCAGAAGATTTTCTCCATGGACCTCAGCTGGTTCCTCATGAGAAAAATTGGGGGAAGGGGAGACAACTGAAAAGAGTCCCTGTCAATGGTTTAGGTGTGAAGGAGATGACTGTCTGCTGTTGGGGGAGGGCAACAAGCACAAGTCTGCTTTCCTGCTGCCTTCTTTCCTATGAAGGAAAAGCCTACCAGGATGGAGCAGCACATCCTCTCTTCTATGTACAAGTATTGCTTCTGGGGGAAAAGTAGAAACAAAACTTGTTTGTTCCTGGAGGAGGGATAGGAGACAATCTCTTAGGAACTGAGCAGAAATCTATTGCTGTTGGAGGAAGGTTGGAAGCAAAAACCCCTGACTCCTAGGAGGGCTGCTGGAATCTAGCTTGGGCCCAGAATCTTATATTTATAACAAGTAGAGATCTGCTATTTCTGGGGGAGAGGGGAAAACTCCCATCCAAATACAACTACAATTACAAGGCAGAGTTTTGCTGCCATAGGTGGGAGGAGTAGAAATGCTAAGAAGGCCCAGGCATAGAAAGCCTGTCTATGACTGAGGTTGGACCAGGAAAGAGAGAACTTCCCTGTCTGCTCCATGAGCCTGTTGCTGAATAACAAGCAACATCAATTTACTACTAAAGGAGAGACAGGGCATGGGAGGAGCTCCCAGGGTAGTGTACGTTTTATGTTATGCTGAAAGCTGATGGGAAAGCAAGAACACCGAGAAGAACCATTTAGTACTCTAGCCCTCACTGTGAACCCAAAGTGACATCAGTCTACTGCTAGAGAAATGTGAAAACTGAGGTGTACTGAAGTTAATGTTAACTAGCAACAACAAAACCACAAATCAGCTCAATTCCTGACTAGATTGGCTCGCAGTCCCATTCTAATCACTTCATAGCAGAAGATGGATGTTCATTTCTAGGCATAAATGCTATTTCATTCAGTCTCTACTGTTCTTCTACATAATGTCTGACATTTAATAGTAAAAAAATTACAGGACATACGCAAAAATAGCAAGAATAGACAACCCCTTGTCAAGAGATAAAGCAATCAGCAGAATCAGAATTGGATATGACACAGATGTTCAAACTATCAGAAAATGATTTTAAAATGATTATTAGTATGTTAGAAAACTGGTAGAAAACGTGGAAAATATGCATGAATAGTTGGGAAATTTAGTAACATATGGAAACTATAAGAAAAGGTCAAATGGGAATGCTGAAAGGAATCATAATATCAGAGATGAAGAGCTGATTTGATGGACTCATCACTAAACTGGACACAGCTGAGGGAAGACACACTAAAGTTGAAGAGGGGACAACAGAAATTATCCAAGCTGAAAGACGAAGGAAAAAAAAGAATGAGTAATTAACATAGTTGAACATTAAAAGTCTGTACAACATCAAGTAGTCTAATGTATGTATAATTCCAGAGGGAGGACAGATAGAGAATGGGGTAGAAGATATATCTGAAGTGATAATGGCTGAGAGTTCCCCCTCCCCTCAAAGAAGTAAGAGATCGAACCACAAATTTGAAACCTCAAAGAATGATAAGAAAG
Source organism: Monodon monoceros (assembly GCF_005190385.1). Taxonomy (NCBI): domain Eukaryota; kingdom Metazoa; phylum Chordata; class Mammalia; order Artiodactyla; family Monodontidae; genus Monodon; species Monodon monoceros. The sequence continues at coordinate 85,189,172 of NW_021703772.1, read as the reverse complement.
ATAAATACCAAAATACAACAAAACTAAACCACACCTAGACAGGTCAGAGTGAAAGTAATGAAAACCAAAGACAAAGAGAACATCTTTCAAGAAGCTAGAGAAAAAAGAAGCATTGCATACAGAAGGAGAAAAATAAGGATTACACCAGAATATTCATCAAAAACTATGCAATCCAAAAGCCAATGGATTAACATCTTTAAAGTACTTAAAGAAAAAAAAACTTTGTCAACCCAGGATTCTATACTCAGAGATGTATTTCAGAATGAAAGTGAACTAACGATAAAGCTCAGAGAAAAAGCTCAGAGAATTTATTGCCAATGTGCCAGCACTCTAAGAAATAAAGAGGAAGTTCTCTAGGATTATAAAACGCAATGGAAACTTGTATCTACACACATACACAAATAAAGAGCAGAGGTAATGATATAAACTAGTTAAATTTAAAAGATTTTAAAATATTTAATAATTTTAGAAGATAATAGACTGCCTAAAGCAAAAGAGTAAAAATGTATTTTTTGGGGGTATAAAAGATGTAAAAATAGATGTTTGACAAAACACAAAGGATAAGAAGAGGGAATTGGAAGCATATTGCTGTAAGACTTTTATGCTAAACATGAAATGGTATAACATTACTTAATGATAGACTGTGATAAGTTAAAAAAATGTATATTGTAAATCCTGTGGCCAGCCCCCCCAAAAAAGGGGTATGACTAATAATCCAATAGTGGAGATGAAATAAAATTATAAAAAATAATTGCCTAACCAAAGAAAGCAGGGAGAGAGAAAAAGTAAAGAACAACTTGGACAGAGTACATCTAACAAGATGGTAATTTTAAACCAACCAGATCAATAATTATTTAATAGGATATAAACACATATACTTTTACATTTAAAAGACAAATTGATAAAAATAGCAAGACCCAATTATATGCTACTTATAGGAAAGGCACTTTAAATATAAAGATACAAATAGTTTAAAAGTTTAAGGATTTAAAAAGATATAACATGTAAATCCTAATCAAATGAAAGCTATAGTGGCTATATTAAAATCAGATAAAATGTATTTTGAAGCAAGAAATATTACCAGTGATAAAAATAGACATTAGATAATGAAAGGTTCAAGTCAAGAAGAAAACATCATAATTTTAAATGTACATTCACCTAATAATAGAGCTTTCAAATATGTGAAGCAAAAAATGATAGACTTGAAAGGAAAAATAGACCAATTCTCAATTTATTTGAAGATGTCAACACTCTTCTCTCAGTAATTGGTAGAAAAATAGGAAATCAGTAAGGAGATGAAGACATCAACAATATTATGAATCAGCTTGGCCTAATAGACATTCTTGAACACTATACCCCAAAACAGTAGAGTATATAGTTTTTACAAGTACATGTATAGACCATATTCTGGGCTGTAAAATAAACCTTAACTCATTTTAAAAAATTGAAATTACACAAAGGAGATTCCAGGACCACAGTGGAATTAAGCTATAAATTGGTAAGAGAATGATATATAGAAAATTCGCCAATACTTGAAAATTAAACAATATAACTCAGGTGTCAAAGAGGAAGTCCCAAAGGAAATTAGAAAATATTTTGAATTGAATGAAAATGAACAGAACATATCAAGATTTATGAGACAGAGTCAAATCAGTAATTAGAGGGAAATTTATAGCATTAAATTCTTGGATTAGAAACCAAGAACAATTTCAAAACAATAATGTAAGCTTCACCTTAGGAAGGTAGTAAAGAAAGAGCAAAACAAACCGAAACTAAGCAGAAGGAAGAAAATAATGAAGATAAAAAAAAAAAACAATAGAGAAAGCCAATAAACCCAAAAGCTGGTTTTCTGAAAAGGTCTAAAATTGTTATAAACCACTAGGCAAACTGATTAAGAAATTTTAAAAGATACAAATTACCAATATTTGGAATGAGAGGACATCACTACAGAAAATTCAGACCTTAGTAGGACAGTAAGGGGATATTATGAACAACTTTATGCCAATAAATTGATAACTTAGATGAAATGGCTAAATTCTCTCAAAAACATTAACTGTCAAAGTTTACTCAAGAAGAAATAGACAGCCCTGGTATGTCTGTACCTATTAAAGAAATTAAATGCATTGTTAAAACAATCCAAAAACAAAAATTCCAATTCCTTATTCTTACTCCAATTTCTTATTCCTTTGTGGTTTCATAAGTGAAGCCTATTGAACATTTTTGGAAGAAATAATACTAATTCTATTCTAAATTTTCAAGAAAATAGACGAGGAGGAAAACTTCCCAACTGATTTTATAAGGCTAGCATTATCCTGATACTAATAATTGAAAGAAAAAAATAAAGCAAAACTACAGAGCACATTCTTTATTGAACATAGGCACACAAATCCTTAACAAAACTTGGAAATTAAGCCCATCCATATGTATAAAAGATAATACCTTTTGACCCAAGGGGAAGCAAGTTTACTTCAATATTTGAAAATCAGTCAATGTATTTACCATATTGAAAGACATATTGAAAGACAGAAACTGTATGATCATCTCAATAGATACAGAAAAAATATTTGACTATATTTAACATCCATTCATGACGAAATTCTCAGGGACTTAGGTATAGAAGAAAGTGTCCTCAATTTCTTTAAAGGAATTTATTAAAAAACTACAGTTAATATGATACTTAATGGTGAAAGGCTGAATTCTTTACCCCTAAGTTCTGGAACAAGTAAAGGATGTCCATTCTCACCACTCGTATTCAAAATGATACTGGAGTTCCTAGCCAGTGCAGTAATACAGTAAGAAATAAAAGGCATACAGATTAAACAAGAAGAAATAAAACTATTCCCATGTGAAGACATGGTATCCACATAGAAAGCCCCAAATAATCTACAAGAAAATTACAAGAACTAATATGTGAGTTTAGCAAGGTCTCAGGATACAAAACTTTGCTGCACTTCCCTGCTTAGGAAATTTGCAGGGAAAAGTTGGAAATTTAAATTAAAAAAAAAAAGCAGTATCATTTAAAATAACATTGACAAACATGAAACATTTATGGATAAAACTAGAAAGACATTTGCATTATTTGCACCCTGAAAATTACAGCACAGTTGAGAAAAATCAAAGACTCAAATAAATGGGGTACTGTACAATGTTCATAGATGGAAGATGTAATATTGTTAAAATGTCAACTCTCCTCAGTTTGATCTAGTGACTCAATCTAGTGACTCAGTGTGATCCCACCAAAAACCCTAGCAGGATTTTGTGTAGAGATTAACAGGTTGATATTAAAACGTATATGGAGAAGCAAAGGACCTAGAATAGTAAAAATAGCTTTGAATGAGACAAAGTGGATAACTCACACTTCATTATTTAAAATCTATCTATAATTCTACAGAAACTAGCAAGTATACTTTTGGTGGAAGGTCAGACATATAGATCATTGGAGTAGGATGGAGACTCCAGAAATAGAGACATAGATGGCATGATAATTCAATGGAGGAAGGATAGTCTTTTCAATATGTGGTATTGAACACCCCATAAAGTGCTGGAAATTAATTTCAACCTATTCCTCATGCCATTTAACAATTAACTAGGAATATATATTAAATATAAAGGCACAACCTAAAACTATAAAATTTCTAGAAGGAAACATAGGAAAACTCTGTGACCTTGGATGAGGAAAATATTTCTTAGATAATACACAAAAAACAAAAATCATAAAAGAAAAAAATGGATAATTGAGATTTCCTCAACAAAACTTCTCTTGTTCATCACGTTAAGAAAAATGAAAAGATTGGTTCTCAATTGAGAAAAAGACATTTACAAAACACATACTTGTTAATGAAATTGTATTCAGAGCTATTGTATAAAGAAGTCTTACAACTTAATAATAAGAAAACAACTAACCAAATTTAAAAAAAGGCAAATGAATTGAACAGTTTACCAGAGAAAAACTACAGATGGCAAATAAACATGAATTGATTTTCAACATCATTAGCTAATAGGGAAATGCAAAATAGAACCACAATGAGATACAACTGCACACCTACTAAAAAGATTAAAAACAAACAAACAAAAGACAGTACTAAGTGCTGAAAAGGATATGGAGCAACTGGAACAGTCGTACGTTTCTGGTGGGAATGCAAAATTGTACAGCTACTTTGGAAAACAGTTTTAAAATTTTCTTATAAAATTAAGCATATAGTTTTTATTTGACTTAGAAATCCCACTCAAGGCATTTACCCAAGAGAAATGAAAACATATGTCTACACAAAGCTCTAGGTGAATATTTATAGTAGCTTTATTCATACTCTCTAAACTGTAAACAACAGTAAACAATATTTTCTAAATTTCCATCAACTACTGAAAGTATAAACAAACTGTGATACATCCATACAATGAAACATTACAGCAAAAAAAGGAACCAAGTACTTTTGCAACAACATAGATGAATCTCACAAGCCTTATGTCTAGAGAACAAAGCCAGATACAAAAGCAAACATAACTGTATTATTCAATTTATATGATATTCAGAAAAGGAAAAACTACTGGGACAGATAACAGAGCAGTGGATGCCTAGGCTTGGGAGTAGGTGAAGAGATTGATTATACAGGGGGCACAAGGAAATTTATGGAATGACGGAAACATTCTATATTTTGTGTCTGTTGATGGTTACATAACTGTAACTCACAAAAATAGGCACCTAAAAACCTGATGTTAAAAAATACAATTAAAAATATTAAAAAATACATGAAGCTAAGCAATAGTTTAAAAATACACAAGACACTCTGCAAGAAAATCTGGAGTTCTTGAAGCAAAAACTAATCAATATTAGAAATTTAGTTTAGACACATTTGTTAGTGTCCAGATATCTCTGAAATTGTATCTGTTTGGTTCATCCTGCCAAGTTCTTACTTGCTTTGCAGCCATTGGTTTGAAAAAGAGTAATGACAAGAAGCAGAACAGAAAATAACTTATATTTTTACAAGTGATGATTAGAAGTATTTATTCACCAAATGGGACCCCATGATTCAGTTCTTTCCACTGGAGTATATCTGTGGGGTGAGAGAGAGGATCATTAAAGACATGTCTGGTCATGGTGGGAAATTACAAAACTTCCACATTTTCTTATTAATAACATCTATTATTTATTTATTTATTGCCAGTATTTTAAATGCATTCTCATTTATTTCTTATGCATGACAGATATTTTTGTGTCTATTTTACAGATGAAGAAATGAAAAATTTGAAGGGATTATGTGACTTGAATATTGTCATGTAGTTAATAAACAATGAAGTAAAGATTCAAACACAGTCCACAGTCTATGCTTTTCTCATTTTACCATGTGTGTGTTTATCTATTAGTCGACTGTGTTGGCCTTTGATGCTTTGGTGACCTTTCTTGCTCCATTAGCTTTAGTGATTGCCAGCACACCATCCTAGTTCTTAATCACCTTATGCTTGTAATTCTGCAATAATATCCTAGTTCATTTTCCTTCTTCAAATGCCTCTTCAATCCGTTCTATATACTTGTATCTCTATACTTAGGATTCTAAAGCATCCATTCCATCATGACATTTTTGAACTCAAATCTGTAATCTCTCTCCTATTGCATTATGTCTTTTGTTTTCTGCTTAGCTTTAAAGACCTTATATAGTCTTACATTTTATTCACACTTGTATTTCAGTTTCCTCAGAAGCACACCTCACCCTGGTCAGGTGAATCTCTCTGTCCTCAGAAGTCAGTGTCGTGCTCTGATTCTTGTTCTTCACTCTTCATTCTGTGTCTACCTTCTTTTTCACCTTTTTGCCTCTCCCAATTCTGTCCATCTCTCCAGGCCTATTTCAAGTCTCAACTATTCCAGTACGTTTGCCTTCTCCAAATTATACTCACCTTTTCCTTTAAGAACTCCAAATGCATTTGGTATTTGTTTTTGGAATGGACAGTTAATTGTTTCAAAAGATTTTAATGGTTTTAAATTAGGTAAAATGACAAATTATTAATAAGCATTTTCATAAAGCAGTTACTATTGCAGATATATCTTCTGACCTACAAGGTGTTTTGGAGGGATGAAAAATTTGATATCCGAGTGTATTTTAATCAATATTAGAATTGTGTATTCTGAGTCGCTGGTAATGGGAAGCTATTATATCTTCTATGGCTATTTTTTAAAATCAGTTTTTGGTTAATAAACGCCTTGGACCCAATACTTAAGAAAACAGTGCCCACAGTAACTAGCACTTTGTAGAATATGATTGACACGGAAGTATGCAAAAGTCTGTGGTCTTTTCTTCCTCTATTACTGTTTTTAAATTCCTTAAACGATTTCCCAATTATTAAAGGTTATTCTAGCAGGACAGGTGCATTTAAAATCACCTGGACCTTTAGAGAAAAAATTCTACTTTGATTATAAATCCAAAGTTCAAGTCATTTCTCTCATACTTATTATTTCTAAGACCAAGTCAACTCACGAGAAAAATCCTATCATTATATTACAGTTTTTGCTATGATCTTTCTCCTGCCATCTCTCTATTCCCCAGATTTCCTGTACTTAAGGACACTATGGATGTGGTCCATGGCTGGCACCAGTGTTCTTTCTTGAAAGAGGATAGTGCTGACACTAGACGTGCAGGATATATACCCACCAGGCTCTAGTAATAAAAAGTTTACCAATCCAAAAGAAAGATGTGCAAGCATGCCCACATTTTAAGGTCATTAAACATCTCCAGTTATTTTACAAATGGCTTGTTTTCAGTAAAATCCCAAGTACTTTCTATCCCAAGTGTTTCCCTGCCCTAATTATTTTTAAGTGATGTCAAGGAAATTTCATCCATATATACTTGCTTTCAGTATATTCATTGAGTCAACTGTTGTTTGTAAAGATTGATATAATATTGTTCCCTTTCAAAAGTAGGGCCCCAGAAATGCTTTTAAAATGTGTTTCTTCTGCTATTTAGGAACTTAATTTTTGTTCAACCTTGCTTGTAACCAAAGGTTTGGGTTACAGTCAAAACTAGCACTTTTGAACCAGCTTTGAATTTCTCCTTCATTCCTGTATATTATTTCCATGTGGAGATGCATGAAGGATACAACCGGAAACATTTTCAGGTTAGGAATAGCCTTAAGTAACCCACTACTATTTTACTCTCCCACTCAAAATTTACAAGGTCATTTGTAACTGGAGTAAACATTGCTCCTAACATATTCCTTACTGTTGAGTACTTTTTCTCTTCATTAATTTTTTGGAACTCTGTGCACAGTTAGGCAAATATATTATATAAAATAAACCAGAAACATATGAGTGAATAATAAATTAAAGTTATCACTCTAGACTTAGGACTCGAAAATATTTTAATATTTAAACTGCTATACCGTATCTACTAAATAGTTACTGTGTAAAATACAAAGAAGAGAGCTTTTTACTATGAAATACGTTTATTGTAAAATTATCAATTTACATTATTTTAATATATTAAAGGAGAAAAAGTTAAATGGTTCATGTACATGCTAGATAAGTTTTAGATATCCACTTAAATTATTCTAGGTGAATAAAATAATCTGATCTCTTGCATCTTCTAAATAAATGATTGAAAATGCACTTTTCTTTTGACATCATGTTAATATAATGAAGGCCCTGAAATTATACCTGTAGTGATTTTTGCATTTCAAGGTTGTGGAACTTGTCAACTTGGTTAAAATGTGTTATTTAAGCTCTAAACTATCCAGAAGACAACTCACAGCTAATTAGTGCCCTGTAGGGGAACCTACTATTTAAAACTTTTCCAGGGAAGAAAAAGTCCCAGAACATATTGCCATGGATGAAAGAGTTGCCCCCTAGTGACCTGATATTATGGGAAATTAGAGAATGTTTATTTATGCTAAATATGATGGTGAGTTGCTGAAGGTGTATCTGATTTTAAAATTGCAGCTTGAATTCTGTCTGCTCTGAGGAAGAGCTGTGCATAAAGATTTTTGTTGTGCCTCAGATTTTCAAGATTTGTTCTAAATATGAATGTACATACTATAATAGCTTTGGTGGAATTATTATAATCTACTAGGTAAATGGTATTATTTAAAATATTCAATTTTTACTTTAAAGGCAGATTCTAACACCCCTAAATAAAATAAGTGTAGGGAGTTGAATTAATAATAATCAGCAACGTTTCGAAGTACTTGATGGTATTTGCATAATCTGCATTTCAAAAAGTCCCCAAGTATGCAACATCTTTAGAACATTTACAGTCTATTATGCCATCTCCTTGCGCTTCAATGAAGAATTTCTTCCATTAAAAAAAACTGTTATAAAAGGAAATTAACAACTTTTAAATAACACTCTTAGAGAAAATATGCAAAGCTCGGAAACTCAAAGTGAAGGCCAACACTTAATTCCTCACTTTTTCTGCTTATTCCTACGTGTTGGAGGGATCTCAGATCAGTATGGTACGAGCCATATGCGCTGTAATAACGAGACAAAATGGAACAAGTTACGGATGGAGTGTCAGCTTGGCATTCCCCTCCCCAAACTCCATTCTCCCCTGTTTAGTGCAAACACAGAAGAAAAGCACTTTTTAGGTGTATACCTATTATGCTTTTTGGTGCATTGCAGTCCCAGTTGCCTTGGTCATAGTATCAGATGACTTAAAATCTCTATCTAAAAACTGAAATAAAGCTCGGTCATCTGGGAGTTAGCATGTGATTGCATTACCTGGTTAAACATGTTCAGCTGAATTATTAATTTTCTGTCTTGTTAAGTACTGGGTTCATGACTGGAAGTGAAAATGCATGCAATGTAGAAAATACGCTGGAAAGCTGTTGTAAAACCATCATTAGGTCTCAGTATTGCATGACTTCTTATGAGACAGGGTGACACGTTTCTTAAAACAGGATCAGCTGTCATTTTCACAGGTTTATCCAAATAGTTTATATTGTAAATTATATATTCTAAAAAATTAGATGACAGAAGGGTCATCTAATTTATATACAACAAATGCTGAGCAGATAGGGGCACATTGTACCTATCTTAGAAAAATTACTCAATATTAATCATGGACTCTTGGTCCACGTTGGAAAAATCTTTTCTGACACTTAGAAAGTTTACTAACCATTGAGGTTTATTTTATATTGATAAGTCATGGCTTCAGTTTATTAGTACTTATTCAGCTTCACTGTATGGTAGTTATGCCGTTGAAAGTGATAAAAGATTTATGAAGGTGAGTAGACAAGAAAGGAATAATTATTTGTTGTTGTTTGCTAATTTCTTTGGTACATTCCATATTATCACAGTATGTTTTTCAGTTACACTTTTAAAGTTCAGTTTGGAATAACAAATATGAAAACGTTTATTAGAGACGTAAAATAGAGTCAAGTGAATAATAAATTTGCTCTTTCTTTCTAGAAGATCTATTATTAAAGTTTGTATAGTCCTACTTTCTATACTACGAATAGAGTTTCTGTTTTAATGTTATAAAAAGTTAAACCGTCTCCCCTCCCTTTTTATTTTTAATAGATCTTTATTGGAGTATAATTACTTCACAATACTGTGTTAGTTTCTGTTGTACAACAAAGTGAATCAGCCATATGCATACACATATCCCCATAACCCCTCCCTCTTGAGCCTCCCTCCCACCCTCCCTATCCCACCCCTCTAGGTCATCGCAAAGCACCGAGCTGATCACCCTGTGCTATGCTGCTGCTTCCCACTAACTGACTGTTTTACATTTGGTAGTGTATATATGTCGATGCTACTCTCACTTTGCCCCAGCTTCCCCCTCCCACCCCATGTCCTCAAGTCCATTCTCTGTGTCTACGTCTTTATTACTGCCCTGCCACTAGGTTCATTAGTACGATTTTTTTTCTTTTTTTTTAGATTCCATATATATGTGTTAGCATAAGGTATTTGTTTTTCTCTTTCTGACTTACATCACTCTGTATGACAGACTCTGGGTCCAATCACCTCACTACAAATAATTCCGTTTCGTTTCTTTTTATGGCTAAGGAATATTCCATTGTATATATGTGCCACATCTTCTTTATCCATTACCCTGTTGATGGATATTTAGGTTGGTTCCATGTCCTGGCTATTGTAAATAGTGCTGCAATGAACATTGTGGTACATGTCTCTTGTTGAATTATGGTTTTCGGAGGGTATATGCCTAGTAGTGGGATTGCTGGGTCGTATGGTAGTTCTATTTTTAGTTTTTTAACAAACCTCCATACTGTTCTCCACAGTGGTTTTACCAATTTACATTCCCACCAACAGTGCAGGAGGATTCCTTTTTCACCACACCCTTTCCAGAATTTATTGTGTCTAGATTTTTTGATGATGGCCATTCTGACTGGTGTGAGGTGATACCTCATTATAGATTTGATTTGCATTGCTCTAATAATTAATGATGTTGAGCATCTTTTCATGTGCCTCTTGGCCATCTGTATATCTTATTTGGAGAAATGTCTATTTAGGTCTTCTGCCCGTTTTTTAATTGAATTGTTTGTTTTTTTGATACTGAGCTCCATGAGCTGTTTGTATATTTTGGAGATGAATCCTTTGTCCATTGTTTCATTTGCAAATATTTTCTCCCATTCTGAGGGTTGTCTTTTCGTCTTGTTTATGGTTTCCTTTGCTGTGCAAAAGCTTTTAAGTTTAAGTAGGTCGCATTTATTTATTTTTGTTTTTACTTCCATTACTCTAGGAGGTGGGTCAAAAAATATCTTGCTGTGATTTATGTCAAAGAGTGTTTTTCCTATAAGAGTTTTATAGTGTCTGGCCTTACATTTAGGTCTTTAATCCATTTTGAGATTATTTTTCTGTATGGTGTTAGGTAGTGTTCTAATTTCTCTTTTACATGTAGCTGTCCAGTTTTCCCAGCACCACTTATTGAAGAGGCTGTCTTTTCTCCATTGTATGTCCTTGCCTCTTTTGTCATAAGTTAGGTGACCATATGTGTGTGGGTTTATCTCTGGGCTTTCTATCCTGTACTATTGATCTGTATTTCTGTTTTTGTGCCAGTACCATCCTGTTTTGATTACTGTAGCTTTGTAGTATAGTCTGTCAGGGATCCTGATTTCTCCTGCTCTGTTTTTCTTTCTCAAGTTTGCTTTGGCTATTCAGGGGCTTTTGTTTTTCCATACGAATTGTAAAATTTTTTGTTCTAATTCTGTGAACAATGCCATTGGTAGTTTGATAGGGATTGCATTGAATCTGTAGATTGCTTTGGGTGGTATAGTCATTTTCATAATACCGATTCTTCCAATCCAAGAACATGGTATATTTCTCCATCTGTTTATGTCCTCTTTCTTTCATCAGTGCTTTATAGTTTTCTGAGTACCAGTCTTTTGCCTCCTTAGGTAGGTTTATGCTTAGGTATTTTATTCTTTTTGTTGCGCTAGTAAATGTGATTGTTTCCTTAATGTCTCTTTCTGGTTTTTCATTCTTAGTGTATAGGAATGCCAGAGATTTCTATACATTAATTTTGTGTCCTTCAACCTTACCAAATTCATTGATTAGTTCTAATAGTTTTCTGGTGGCATCTTAGGATTTTCTATGTATAGTATCATGTCATCTGAAAACAGTGACTGTTTTACTTCTTCTTTTCCAATTTGGATTCCTTTTATTTCTTTTTCTTTTCTTATTGCCATGGCTAGGCCTTCCAAAACTATGTTGAATAAGAGTGGGGAGAGTGGACATTCTCGTCTTGTTCCTGATCTTAGTGGAAATGCTTTCAGTTTTTCACCCTTGAATATGATGTTTGCCATGGGTATGTCATATATGGCCTTTATCATGTTAAGGTAGGTTCCCTCTATGACCATTTTCTGGAGAGTTTTTATCATAAATCAGTGGTGAATTTTGTCAAAAGCTTTTTTTTGCATCTATTGAGATGATCATATGGTTTTTATTCCTTAATTTGTTAATATGGTGTATCACATTGATTGATTTGTGGATATTGAAGAATCCTTGCATCCCTGGGATAAATCCCACTTGATCATGGTGTATGATCCTTCTACTATGTTGTTGGATTCTGTTTGCTAGTATTTTGTTCATGATTTTTGCATCTATGTTCATCAGTGATGTTGGTCTATAATTTTCTTTTTTTGTGATATCTTTTTCTGGTTTTCATATCAGGGTGATGATGGCTTCACGGAATGAGTTTGGGAGTGTTCCTCCCTCTGCAATATTTTGGAAGAGTTTGAGAAGGATGGGTGTTAGCTCTTCTCTAAATGTTTGATAGAATTCACCTGTGAAGACATCTGGTCCTGGACTTCTTGTTTGTTGGAAGGTTTTTAATTACAGTTTCAATTTCATTACTTGTGATAAGTCTGTTTATATTTTCTAATTTTTGGTTCAGTCTTGGAAAATTGTACCTTTCCAATAATTTATCCATTTCTTCATGGTTGTCCATTTTATTGCATATAGTTGTTTATAGTAGTCTCTTATAATCCTTCGTATTTCTGAGGTGTCAGTTGTGGTTTCTTTTTCATTTCTAATTTTATTGATTTGAGTCTTCTCCCTGTTTTTCTTGATGAGTCCGGCTAAGGGTTTATCAATTCTGTTTATCTTCTCAAAGAGCCAGCTTTTAGTTTTATTGATCTTTGCTATTGTTTTCTTCGTTTCCATTTCATTTATTTCTGCTCTGATCTTTATGATTTCTTTCCTTCTACTGACTTTGGGCTTTCTTTGTTCTTTTTTCTCTAGTTTCTTTAGGTGTAGTGTCAGATTGTTTATTTGAGATTTTTCTTATTTTTTGAGGTGAGATTGAATTGCTATAAATTTCCCTGTTAGAACTGCTTTTGCTGCGTCCCATAGGTTTTGGGTCATTGTGTTTTCGATGTCATTTGTTTCTGTGTATTTTTAAATTTCTTCTTTGATTTCTTCAGTGATCTCTTGGTTCTTTAGTAGCGCACTGTTTAGCCTCCATGTATTTGTGGTTTTCACAATTTTTTTCCTGTAAGTGATTTCCAAACTCATAGCGTTGTGGTCAGAAAAGATGCTTGATATGATTTCAATTTTCTTAAATTTTCCAAGGCTTGATTTGTGACCCAAGATGTGATCTATCCTGGAGAATGTTCCATGTGCACTTGAGAAGAAAGTGTATTCTGCCACTTTCGAGTGGAGTGTTCTATAACTAACAATTAAATCTATCTGGCCTATTGTGTCATTTAAAGGTCCTTATTTATTTTCTGTTTGGATGATCTGTCCATTGGTGTAAGTGGGGTGTTAAAGTCCCCTACTTTTATTGTGTTACTGTTGATTTCCTTTTCATGTTTGTTAGTATTTGCTGTATGTACTGAGGTGCTCCTATGTTGGGTGCATAAGCATTTATAATTGTTATATCATCTTCTTGGATTGATCCCTTGACCATTATGTAGTGTCCTTCCTTATCTCTTGTAACTTTAAAGTCTATTTTATCTGATACGAATATTGCTACTCCAGCTTTCTTTTGATTTCCATTTGCATGGAATATCTTTTTTCATCCCTTCACTTTCAGTCTGTATGTGTCCCTAGGCCTGAAGTGGGTCTCTTGTAGACAGCATATTTATGGGCCTTGTTTTTGTATCCATTCAGCCAGTCTGTGTCTTTTAGTTGGGGCATTTAATCCATTTACATTCAAGGTTATTATCGATATGTATGTTCCTATTACCATTTTCTTAATTGTTTTGGGTTTGTTTTTGTTGGTCTTTTTCTTCTCTTGTGTTTTCTGCCTAGAGAGGTTTCTTTAGCATTTGTTGTAAAGCTGGTTTGGTGGTGCTGAATTCTCTTAGTTTTCGCTTGTCAGAAAAGCTTTTGATTTCTCCATCAAATCTGAATGAGATCCTTGATGGGTAGAGTAATCTTGGCTGTAATTTTTCTCTTTCATCACTTTAAGTATATCCTGTCACTCTCTTCTGGCCTGCAGAGTTTCTGCTGAAAAATCAGCAGATAACCTTATGGGGATTCCTTTGTATGTTATTTTTTATTTTTCCCTTGCTGCTTTTAATATTTTTTCTTTGAATTTAATTTTTGTTAGTTTGATTAATATGTGTCTTGCTGTGTTTCCCCTAGGGTTTATCCTGTATGGAACTCTCTGTGCTTCTTGGACACTTGGGTGACTATTTCCTTTCTCATGTTAGGGAAGTTTTCCAGTATAATCTGTTCAAATATTTGCTCAGACCCTTTTGTTTTCTCTTCTTATTCTGGGACCCCTATAATTCGAATGTTGGTGCATTTAGTGTTGTCCCAGTGGTCTCTGAGATTGTCTTCAATTCTTTTCATTCTTTTTCCTTTATTCTGCTCCTTGTAAGTTATTTCCACCATTTTGTTTCCCAGCTCACTTATTCAGTCTTCTACCTCAGTTATTCTGTTATTGATTCCTTCTAGTGTGTTTTTTCATTCATTTCTTGTGTTGCTCATCTCTGTTTGTTTGTTCTTTAGTTCTTCTAGATGTTTGTTAAACATTTCTTGTATTTTCTCAATTCCTGCCTCCATTCTATTTCTGAGATTCTGGATCATCTTTACTAACATTACTCTGAATTCTTCTTTAGGTAGATTGCCTATTTCCTCTTCATTTATTTGGTTTTGTAGGTTTTTACCTTCTTCATCCATGATATATTTTTTTGCTGTCTTAATCTTTTTTCCTTTTTTTTTTCCTGTGAGTGGGATTGTGTTCCTGTCTTACTGGTTGTTTTGCCTGAGGCTTCCAATACTGGAGTTTGTAGGCTGTTGGGTAGAGCTAGGTCTTGGTGCTGAGATGAGGAGCTCTGGGAGACCTCAGTCCGATGAATATTCCCTGGTGTCTGAGGTTCTCTGTTAGTCCAGTGGTTCGGACTTGGAGTTCCCACTGCAGGAGCTTCAGCCTGACCCCCGGCTCATGAACCAATATCCCGCAAGCCATGGGGTGTGGCAGAAAAAAAAAAAAGGAGAACAATAACAAATTAAAAAATAAAATTAGACTAGGAAGCTAACATATATGTTAGAAAAAATATAAAAATAAAAATACAGATGATACAACAACCAGAAGGGAAGAAAGAACCACAATAGTGAAAAAGAGGAGGAAAAAAAAACAAACGGTGGAAAAGGCCTTGGCTGTGTAGGCCAGGGCCTAAGCAAGGGCGACATTTGGGTGGTGGGGAGGGCCTATGCTTAGGACCCACAGGGCTGGAAAAGGCCCTGGGGGTGTGTGGGATGGGGCTTAGGTTCAACAGAAAAGAAGGGGCCCAGGCATGCCTCCAGCCCCTGGTCTCAGAGGGCGGGGGACCCCACCTTGGAGCCTAGTGGGCTTCCTGGGTTTGACTGGGTGGGACAAATGCCCTCCACTCCTCTCCTGCTTCTCTGGTCCTGGATGGTCCCTCCCACCTGCCTCTCCTGATCTCCCTGGCCCCCCTCCTATGTCCCCATGACCCACACGGCCTGGAGTGGGCTTTAGAGGGCGGGAGATCAGCCTGGGAGCTCAGCAGGCTCCCCATGCCCAAGTGGGTGGGGCAAAGCCCTCCACTCCTTTCCTGCTCCTGTAGTCCTGGAGGGCTTCTCCTGCCTGCCTCTCCTGTTCTCTCCTTGCCTCCCTCCTAAGTCCCCAGGAGCAACCCAGCCTGGAGGGGACCTCTGAGGGTGTAGGACCCGGCCTGAGACCTGGGCAGACTTCTCTAGCTGATTGGGCAGGGGAAACGCTGGGCCTGCACACCGCTGATCCGAGCCCCCAAGGGTCCCTCCAGGTGTGGGAACCCCTCCCCCATCTCAGCCCCCCCTCAGGGGTGCTGGTCCTGTCTGGCCTCCACTTCTCCTCCCCCCTCAGTTCCCCCCCCCATCCTACTGGTTTACTTGGGGGTTCTTCCCATCTCCTTGGGTGTCTCCCCCACCAGCATCTGGCAGGCACCCTACTTGTGGGGAGATGCGAACTCTGCATCCTCCCACACCACCATCTTCTCCCCTCCCTTTTTAACTTAGGAAGTTGGTCAGGTTTTTAGAGAGAACACTCTAGTAAGGAAAAAAAATTCAAAAGTCAAAATCAACTGGCTAGTTAGCTTTCTGGACACATTACATTCTAAGTAAACACTTTTGCAGTATCAAAGAGCAGAGTTCCACTTACTAATGATGAACAACAATACACTTAAATTATTGGTAATGTTTGTGAATAAGCTCATTTCTAAAGGTCAGCAACCCGCCCCCACACCCCCACGTCACTAAGAGGGAGTTAGTAAAATTTGATGACCCTCTCAAGTATGTTTCTGCTATTTTTATCTGTGAGGTAGAAAAGTATTTCTAATAGTGATTGGATAAATCGTCTTCATCTTTCTGAATTTCAGTGTCCTCATAAAAAGGAGACAGCAATATTTACTTTTAGGGCTGGGAAGAGGATTACACCGCACTTTACCCATGTGCGAAATAAAGCTGATTGAGTATTAGCTAACATCGCCATTATCATCAGCATTATCATTGTCACCACCTTCATTTTAATCATTATCAACAACATTAGCCTCACCGTTTATGAAGGCTGGGTTCTATGGTCACTTAAGTAGTTGTTCTTTGGCTGTTCAATATTTTTAGGGAGTATCCATCTTCATTTAATAAGAGTTTCCAGAATTCATAATTCATTAATTAATTTGTTCAACAAATATTGATTTAGCACTTACAATATACTGGAGCAGGGAATACCAGACCCTTCACTGCCCTCATGGAACTTACCGCATATGTATAAATATATATCTGATCATCATGCAGATAATTTCCTGATTATAACTGTACTAAGTACCACAAAATACAGGTACGGGGATGTTATTATAAGAGCATATTATGAGGGGTTTGGTCTAGTCAGGGAAGACATGGAAGGCTTTTCCAAGGACCTGATATTGAAACTGAGATCTGCAGGAAGAACTGACTGAGATGAGAGGGAAAGAGTGTTCATCAGAGGAGATACCATTTGAGGCAAGAAGGAACCTAGTACGTTATGGGAACTGGAAAAATGTAGGTATGCCAGAAGCAGACAATACGGGAAGGAGAGTGTAGGCGATGTGCTAATGAGCTGTGTAGAGGACACAGCATTAAGAGCCTTGGTGTCTACCTAAGGGCAGTTGGAAAACTACTGAGGTGTTTTATTCATTGAGTGTCATAATCAAATTTAGTTCTTTATTTACTTCCTTTACTCTGGCTTTGGTGGGGCTTCAGTTTGAATGGGGCAAGATGAGAAGTGGAAAGACCAGTTCGTGAGACTAGTTTGATGGTTTACATAAGATATAAGCTAGCTTGAATGAAGGTGGTGGCACCAGAGGTGAACAGAAATAGATGACTTCTGTGGAAAATTAGAAGGAAATTTTATTGGCGTTTCTGATGGATTGGTGATGTGGGGAAGAATTGGTGAAGAGAGCTGTTAAAAGTGGCTCCCAGGTTTCTGACTTGCACAACTAGATCATTGTTGGTGCCATGAGGAAACATTGGGAGAAAACAAAATTTAGAATAGAAAACTACTACAAGATCAGTTCTGAACAATTTATGTATGTGATTCTGTAAGAGAGCCGAGTGAGCATGCCAAGGCAGTTGGTTACCTTGATTGTTAGGTCTAGATTGAAGAGTTAAGTTTCTGATTTATCTCCATAAAAATTGTATGGGCTTCAAAAAGATTGTGTGGAAAGACAGTGTGTAGTGAAAAGAGAGGGTAACTTAACACAAACAGTAATGTCCAGGGAGAAGAGAATGGTTCTGCAGAGAGGAATGGTCAGAGTAGAAGGGAAACCAGAATGACATGTTATGGAAGCCAAGGGAAGTGGGTGTTTCAAGAAAAGACTAATAAAGAGTGGCCCATGTTTTTGTAGGGGTTGAGTAAGATGAGGACTAAAATATGTCAATTATATTTACCAATTTTATTTATGTTAATTAGATCTTTATCATTGGTAACTTCAGTGGAAGCTGCTTCCACCTACCTGTGTGTTTGTGTGTGTATGTTGTGGGAAGGGAGCTGCAAAACAGTGGGCTGGGCTGATAGCTGAGAGGGAGATGAGAAAAAAATATTTTATACAACTGTTTAGAGAAATTTGGAGCTATTTTCAAGGTGTTTATGGTTTTGTGTCTTTACTACGGACATTTAATAAAAATCTCAGAGGTGAAATCTGATTCGTTTTTTTCTCTCTTTTAGGAGTGTTCCACAGTGAAGGCCACTGTGATAATTTGTCAGAGCTTTATTTTGTTTTATTTAAAAATATCATCTCTGACAATACATATGTCTCTAGGATTGCCACTGAAGTAATCATGTGCAGACTGGAGTTTTAATTTCTTCCTATTAATAGCCAATCGCAATTCATGATTAGATCAACTGTATTTCAGGGTAATTAACTATTCCATTTGTGAATCCATTTGGTCATTTTTAAATAGGGACATAAACTTTATGTCCTGGTGACTCATAGTACTATCACAGAAGTCACAGGCATAAGCTCAAGCTGATCACTTGGAATTGGTCAAATCAATTATTATTATTGGGCACTTACTTTTAGACGCACTCCGTGGGCTTTTCTTACACTTTGGTGTATTTTTTATAGTATATTTTGAAAAAGAAAAAGAGAAATACAGAAACACCTGAAATGAATGATGAATGTTTCTTAAAATTATGTAACTTATTTTTTTCAAATTTGGGATTTCATAAAATTGAGATTTTAATATTTGAGGTTCATAAAACATGTTCCCCCTTAAATGGAATCATTACTTTTCAAGAGAAAATTTACTTGAAAATATATCTCTTCCTTGACTAAATGGAAACCTAGGTTAGATAAACAATTCAGGTTTCAAGTTTAAAAGTAATTATTTCCCTACTTCTGGGTCTGTCAGGCCTACCAGGGGAATAAAATTCAACAACAACAAGGATTTGTAGCAGCTCAAAATTTCTGTGGTGCCCAGAGCAAACAGAAAGATAGAGTGTAAGCTTCTCTTAAGAGGAGAACCCAACACATTTTTGGATTTGTTCTCCAGCTCCTTCCTTCCCTGGAAGGAAGCAGCACAGAGATGTGATTCTGCAATTTCTAGCACTGTTAAATCAGCAGGGATATCTGTAGCTAATGGTTATGCCTTTCTGTTCTGCAGTTTGATTAAATGAATGGGCTGTACCGTCAGTGCTAATGACTTTGGAAAAGAGAGGCAGCCTACTGGTCCCCTCATGAAGCATTATGTTAGATCTCACCATATGACACAAATATCTTGATTGCCTGCTTCAAACCAGGGCAGCGCATGCCTACAAAATTCCAGTGAGAGATGGAAGTGTCCCACATATTGTGGGGAATTTCCCATAATGTCCTGCAAATCGCAGCAGAGTTCGTGGGAGAAGTAGGAGGAAATGATCTTCCTGCATAGGGATAGCTCACGTGGGAAGGCTAATCCACAGGTTCCCGCAAGAATGGAGAAATACATCTGGTACATTTTTGAAGCACATCATGGAATGGTTATTTTGTATCTCAATTTTACACGTTGGAGAAATATTTGGAATGAATGCATTTCTAATACATGACTCTAGACTCTGTGTTTATACATTGCATCTTTTTGCTATTAAGAAAGTTTCTTTCCAAAAGAATGGTCATAGCCTGAGCAATACTTGCATATGGCTATTTCTCCAAACTGTAGATTCTTAAAGCAATTAGCATTGACATCACGAGTGGAGTCCTAAATGCATCAGCTTTTAAAAGGGCGTTCCCCAACAACTTAATTGGTGAAAGTGTTAGTATAAATTAAAACATGTGGGGAGATGGTGTGTTTACACTTTCCTCCTAGGCGATAGGAGAATAAAATGTGTTAGTAAATAAATGAACTTTCTATTGTCCACTGTTAGTATTCTTCTGTTTACTTCTTCCGTACAAGACGGAAATTAGATTTCTAACAGCAGTTTTATTCCTGTGACTCTACAAAAACTTTGTCATTCCCCAAGTAGGATGAATTTGATAAGTAACCATTTATCCTTTTTGTGCTTGTTCCTTCTGAACAAGGGCAACTGCTCTCCACCGAACACTTTTACCCTCCCAAGCTGAGTTTGACATAATTACTGCACTGGAGCTAAGATTCATAATCTGATTGCCAATGTCAACGGAAATGAAGGCTTTCATGAAAAACAAAACCTGTTAAGTATACTCAAGGCTCAGCATCAATCCCACTCATGAGTAATTAAAACACCAATTTATGATGCATTTGTCTTTTACTGGTAAATCTGGAAATCCTGCAGATTTTTTTCTTCAGACATAATGCTTGAAGGAGAATAAACTCTAAGGACAGTTACACAGACTCAAATTTTGGATTAGGATTTAATTCTACAAATAATATTTTGAAGTGCCTGCTATGTGTGAGGTAGGCTAAAATAAAGTAAAATAGTTTTTTCATATTTAACATTTCCTTAGTCCTAAGTTAGAAGGAATCTTGGTAACTTAAAGTAGTTGAATTCTCTGTTGATTCTTTTTGCTTGTATCTGAGGATTTGGTTCAAGGTTGATCCTTAGAGGAGGGAAGAAACTCCAATGTTCTTTGTACTTCTTCTCTCTTAGGCTTTGTGCCAGGAGCTTTATTTATTCCATTCATCAACCCTATGAAGTAGGTATTGTTACCTTCATTTAAAGATGAGGCTTATATACATGGAATGACTTGCGTAAGGCTACACAGTCATTTAATAATAGAATAAGGGTACACAGGAGAGCCCAGAAAAAGAAGTACAGTGCCTGGCTGGGGAGGAAATAGCTTCAGGACCTTGTCAAGTTGTATCAGTAGGAGTCTGTGTAGCATACATAAAAGTAGCTTCTAAGGGTTTTAAGCTAAGTTGCCTTTACCTGGATTTTGGGATTCACTGTGTTGGCTCAACCACCTAGGAATGATGTAAATATGGTGAATTGAAGACTAGACTCAATGATGGCCTAGAGTCAGTGAGGAAGAAATGCTGGAGTTCCCCCGGAATGTTATGGTGAAAGGAGTCCAAAGGCTCAGGGAGGTGTGAATGTTGGGATGAGTATATTATACACAATCTGCTCAGCTACCCACTCTCCCAAGAGGAAGCCTTCTTCACCTGAGCATTCAGAAATGTATTGATAAGGAAAAACTCCTTATAAGTGGCTGTCCTCTGCAGGCTGGTGATCATAGTAGGAGAGGCTGCTAGGCATAGTAGGAGAGGCCCTAGACTTCTAGATTTCAATGGAAAAATGGGACCACAGAGTAGTAGAGGCCACATGTCAGTGCTTAACTAGCAGACACAATAGGAGTGCAGTATCTTGTTAAGCTGCAAAGGGAAAGTGGCAATCAGAGTGTTTGACCGACAGGGACTTGTGGCAGTGGTTCATCTATCATGGAATCCCTAGGGATGAAGTGGATGTGCAGTTTACTGGATGTGTGTTGCTTCTCCTATGTGGAAAAAGTCTGGTGGGGAGAAATTTGACTCAGGTCACCAAGGTGAGCATTCAAGTCCTCATATCCAATTCCTGGACCTAATCCAGCTCACAGATTTGGAACCACGAAGTTTGTGGTAATTTGTTACAGCAGTGATGGGAAACTTATACACGGCAAAATGCAAAGTTACAGAGAAAAACAGGTGAAAAATCTTTCTTGGCTGTGAAAGTTGGTAGAAAAGTGAGCCAACAATTAATTTCTCTGTGGATCAGTACAAGAGCATGTATATAATTTCAAACAATAAAATCTCTACTTTTAAAGATGAAGTTTGGGTATTTGGTTATAATTAAAGATAGGAATCTGAGAATTGCTGTACGGACACATCCCTGAAAGATGTGGTGTGTTTTAAAAAGGTAAGAAAACGCTGGGCCAATTCCTGGAGAGTAGTATGTTTCTCTAGAAGAAGAAAGTCTCTTTGTTGCTTTTATTTCAATCCTTATGTCTCCCAGAGGATTAGTTACATTCAAGAATCTAAAACTGATTCTAAGAGGGGGCTGGAGAGTCAGACCTAAGGCCATCCTGGTTAGGTCTCTCTCATTTTACTTCTCACTCCTGCATTTGCAGTAACTTTTACTTCCTTTCTTTGGAAACTCTCTTCTCTTTCCACAAGACAAATAGACCTCAGGCTTTTGTCCTGGGCTAGGAATGCTGGGGCAGGTGGCTTAAGTTTGGGGACAAATACTCTCACCTTTCCTTTCGGAAAAGATGGTCTCAAAACCAGCCCATATTGTAATCTGTGGTAAAATCTAAGATTTTAATGTGGGCTTAGAAGAATTGTAGGCCATTCAGCATGCTTTAGTTTATCCCTCTGTTTAGCTTCTAACTAGGAGAAAGGAGATTTACATTGGTCCAGCCCAGCTGACTAGAGTTCTGGATCTGCTTAGTCACTGGGACCAAAGTCCAAGTTAATAATGACGGTTAATTTGCCTTGCTCTGCCATTTTTATTTATACATGTATTTCCATGGGGACATTGTGGGGATGAGAGGTGGCTGGGACAAGACAAGATTTACATATTTCTGGGTTTCTATATTAATGCCATCCTTTAAAAGCCCCCTCTCCACAACATCTAAAGTGAGGTACAATGTGAAAATTTTACTTTTCCTTTTTCAATGTCTAGCTCTGGAATATTATGAATTTTACTCTGGTTTGTCCATTTTAAGAAGAACACAATAGAACAGGAAAAATGTACAGAGAAAAATGATGTTTTAAATTTGCATATTGAGATTTTTATTCATGATAGTCTCATAAACATGAATAGTGCTATAGTAGGTTTACCATTTAAATATGCTTTTAAGATTAAAACAGTTCATAATGAGTAGAGATTTCTAATCTTTATTTGCTTCATATAAAATTATATCATGAGATATAAATGTATAAACACTTAGAAACATTTGATCTGTTTTTATTCATACTTGAGTTAAAACCTTTCTTAAAGTTAGAATTTCTACTCTGTGTATTTCAGTTTATTGGAAAAATCTAAGGATATATTTTAAAATTGTGCATGCAATTCCCTCTCATAAGGTTGTATTATGCTTCATGCTTCATTTTAATAACACCTAGGTATTTATATCTTGAAAGCTTTATGAGAGAAGGTTTTCCCTACACTAACCTCCAAAGTTTCCAGGTTAAGCATTGTTTTTGCCTTTTTAATTTTGCAAAAAACAGACTGGCATTTCTAATCCACTTGATGACAAAAACTATATGATGACGAGTATAACGTCTACACACACATTTAGGGAATCTGACTTCCTCACCATGGTCTCTTTCTCAGACAAAGGAAATAATTTGTCATTTCTTTCTTTTTTTTTTTTTTTTAAGATGTTAGGTGGTAGGAGTTTTTTAATTAATTAATTTATTTTTGCTGTTTTGCTGTGTTGGGTCTACGTTTCTGTGCGTGGGCTTTCTCTAGTTGTGGCAAGCGGGGGCCACTCTTCATCACGGTGCGCGGGCCTCTCACTATCGCAGCCTCTCTTGTTGTGGAGCACAGGCTCCAGACGCGCAGGCTCAGTAGTTGTGGCTCACGGGCCTAGTTGCTCCGCGGCATGTGGGATCCTCCCAGACCAGGGCTCGAACCCGTGTCCCGTGCATTAGCAGGCAGATTCTCAACCACTGTGCCACCAGGGAGGCCCAACTTGTCATTTCTTAAAGAAGTTTTCTTCATTTCCCTCCAATCAGGTTTCTGAGATTAATGTCTGTCTTTCTATCTTCCCTCTCTTCCTCTCTGCTTATTGGTCTTTCCTCCATCCCTCCCTTTCTTTCCTCCCTTTCCTTTCCTTCTTCCTTCCTCTCTTCCTTCCTTCCTTCCTTCCTTCCTTCCTTCCTTTCTTTCTTTCTT
>NW_021703772.1:85055197-85165466 GCF_005190385.1 Monodon monoceros | reverse complement strand
CTCTCTTCCTTCCTTCCTTCCTTCCTTCCTTCCTTCCTTTCTTTCTTCCCTTCCTTCCTTCCTCCCTCCCTTCCTTCCCTCCTCCCTCCTTCCCTCCCTCTCCAACTTCCTTCCTTCCTTCCTTCCTTTCCTTTCTCTCTCTCTTTTTTTTTTTTTTTGGCTGTGCCACATGACTTGTGGGATCTTAGTTCCCCTACCAGGGATCAAACACCCAGATCCCCTGCAGTGGAAGCACTGAGTTCTAACCACTGGACCACCAGGGGATTCCCATCTCTATCTCTTTCTTTAATATTTTTTCCATAGACAGCCCCTTGATCTAAACTACTTGCAAAGTAACAATTTTTATGAACTTAACTTAAAAAAAAAAACTATTCAGGGTTTCCAGTTCTGAGTCAGATGGAGTAATACACTCCAACCTATCACTCACAGTGAATGCAGCTATAAAACCTGGACAGAATGTATAGAACATCTATTTGAGGGTCTTACTATAATTTGAAGTACCACTGACCTGACAGTGAATTTACCAATTTTTCCCCTCCAATATACCCTAGCCTGGATTCAAGTAGTCCAAGACATGGAAGTAAGTATCAGATTAACAGAGAGAACATGGGAATGAAGTCTTCTAGGTCTGGTTTTAGGAGAAAGAGAGGGATCTTTTGGTAGCAACAGTGGTGACTGCAGGGGCCCACATGTGCTTCAAACCTTGAGGGACATGAATATTTAATACTTTGTTTTCTTTCTCTGTCCTCTTGCTGCTTGGTCCTGAATGCACGTGTAGTCACAGGAAGTTTGTGTCAGGGTGGTTAACTAAAGCCCCAGATTTCTGTCGAACAAAAAAGGGAGTCCCAGCGTATCAGAAAGTATCAGAGAGATCATGGATATATAAGGGTTGGGGAAGCAATCCCATGAAATTATCTATGAACTCCTTGACTCACTTGAGCTGCATATGCATGGATCTAATTGTAAACAATTTACCACATACTTTGAGAATGGAACTAATTGATGGGCAGTTGCCCAGGTTCTAGACTAGCCACTGAGTGGCAAACACACAAGACAGGTGTAAATAACACTGCAAAGGCATGGAAAACTGGAATGTACTTTGAAACCACAAACGGCTAGTTGGAACATGGGGCCTGAACCCAAGTGGGTTTATTGCCTGCAAAAGCAAAGTATCAACAATTTCCATGGGATTTAAACAAGACCTAGAGTCTCATAAGGTAATGTTCAAAGTGTTTGGAAAATAATGGATAATTAATTGGCAAACAAGAACCCAGGAAAACACAATTCACGTGAGGAAAGACAAAGAACAGACACCAATGCTGAGATAATTAAGATGTTGGATTATCTGACGAAGACAGTAAAGCAGCTATTGTAAAAGCGCTCAAAGAAATAAGAGTGAACACTCTGGAAACAAATGTACAGAAAGTCTAAGCAAAAAAGATATAAAGAATTACCAAATGGAAATTTCAGAACTAAAAGTATAACAACCCAGACTCTGCAAAAAAAATAAACAAACAGAAAACCCCCAAATAAGCAAACAAACAAATGAAAACCTTCATTGTATGGGCTCGAGAGTTGATTGGAGATGAAAGAGGAAATAGTGAACTTGAGGATAAATCAATAGAAATTATGAAATCTAAGGAATAGAGAAAAAAGAAACAAGAAACAGAGCCTCAGGTCAAAAACAACAGGTCTGACACTCATGTTATAGGAGTCCCAGAAAGTGAGGAGAAATAATGTACTATAGCAAAAAATAGTTGAAGAAATAATAGCTGAAAATTTCCCAAATATGCTGAAAGACAGAAACTTAAAGATTCAGTAAGCCCCAAACAGGATAAACTCAAAGAAATTCAAACTGAGAAACATTGTAATTAAACTGCTAAGTACTAACAACAAAGAAAAAATATCTTAAAAGCAGCCAGAGAAAAATAATGTTTTTCTTACAGGAGATTCAGACAAATTGCAGTTTTCTCATCAGAAATCTTGAAGGCCAGGAATAAGTGTATGAACATTTTTGAAAGAAATGTTGAAATGCTGAAAGAACTGTCAATCTAGAATTCTATATTCAGAAAAAATATAGTTCATGAATGAAAATGAAATAAGAACATTCTCATATGAAGGATAACTAAGAGAATTTGTGTCCAGAAGATCTGCGCCACAAGAATTGCTTAAGAAAGTTATCAAACAGAAGGGAATTACACCAGAAAGAAGCTTGGAATCAGTGCAATGAAAGAAGAGCAAGAAAAATCGTGAATATTTGGGGAAACATAATATATATGTCTTTTCTTGAGTTCGTTAAAATATTGTTGAGAATCAAAAGCAAAAATTATAACATCATCTGAAGGGATTAGCAGTGAATATAGATGTAATACATAAGGCCACTAAAGCATAAGGGGAGAGGTAAAGGGATCTGTTACCTACATTATACTTCAAGTGGTAAAATATTGATTCTAAGTAAGCAGTTAAGTTAAATATATACTGTAATTCATAGAGCAACCACTAAAAACAGACAAAATATACAAAGAGTAATTTTAAAAATGAATTGAAGTGGAATACTAAAAAAGTTCAAATAATGAAAAAGAAGGCAGGAAAAGGACAACAAAGTTTGCATTATCTCTTAAAGAGGAGGACACACTTCTCCACCAGGACAATACAAGAAAATAAGAGATCAATATCTCTTATGAATATAGATGTAAAATCATAAACAAAATATTAACAAATCAAATCCAGCAATGTATAAAAGAATAGTTTAATATGATCAAGCAGTATTTATTCCATGCATCCACGTTTGGCTTAGTATTTGATAATCAATCAATGAAACCCATCTGTGGTATAATAAGAAATATATATATGTCTCTGTCCCCAGTTCATGGCACAGTGCTCCTAAAACCCTTGGAATCTCTGGAGTAATAACCGTATCTTCAGTATCTTTTGTATGCTAATGAGATGACTGGTGGCTGGAGGCCCCTAGACAGCTTTAGGATGGGGGTTGGTCACCAGACAAAGGCATGATTAGAAGGTTGAGTCTTCTAGGGGTTGGAAATTGAGTTAATCACCAGTGGAGAATGATCTAATCGATTATGTCTAGGTAATGAGACCTCTATGAAAACCTCTAAATGACAGGTGTCCGAGAGCTTCTGGGTGGGTGAACACACTGAGGTGCTGGGAGGATAGTGAGCTCAGAAAGGATGTGGAAGCTCCACACACTTGCCTTCTCCTCCCATACCTTATTATCTCTTCCATTTGGGTATTCTGAATTGTAGCCTTTATAATAAACCAGTAATAGTGAGTAAAGCACTTTCCTGAGTTTGGTGATCCATTCTAGCAGTTTATATCAAACCTGAAAGGGCAGGGATTGTGAGAACTCTTGACTTCGTAGCCAAGTTGGATAGAAGTGTGGGTACCCTGGGCACCTAATTCTTGTGACTGACATCTGAAGTGAAGGCAGTCTTGTGGGACTGAGCCCTTAAACCAGTGGATTCTGATATTAACTCCAGGTAATTAGTGTCAGAATTGAATTGAATTATAGGACATCTAGTTGGTGTCTGGAATGTTGGAGAATTGGTTGGTGTGAAGAAAAACACACACTTAATGCAGAAGTTTTGTGAGTAAAAAAGGTAAAGAGCACTTATTAATAGTCTAAGGAAAAAAATCATATGATCAGATCAGTTAATTCAATAAATGGATTTTTCAATATTCATACATAGAATTTAAAAGCTCTCAGGAAGTTAGGAATAGAAGGAAACTTCTTCAGCCTGATAAAGGACTTCTACAAGCTAATGTCATACTTAATAGTGAAAGACTTACACCAGTAAACATTTATTAGAATGGAGAAAATAAAAAACACTGACAACACCAAGTGCTGACAAGGAAGTGGAGCAACTAGAAGTCTCACACATTGCTGGTGGCAATGCAAAATGATACAGTCATTTTGGAAAACAGTTTGGCAGTTTATTATAAAGCTATCATATTGTGTCATATTTATCATATGACACAACAACCCTATTTCCAGGTATTTTTTCTAGAAAACTGAAAACTTGTGTTCCCACAAAAAGCTGTACATGAATGTTAATAACAACTTATTCATTTTGGCCCCAAACTGGAAACGACCCAAATGTTCTTGAGTGAGTGAATAGAAAAGCATTCCATATATTAAATTACTACTCTACAATACAAAGAAATCAATTATTGATGCCAGACAACTTGGATGAATCTCAAAGGCATTATGCCAAGTAAAATAATTCAGGCTCAGAAGGTTACATACTGTTTGATCCCATGTATATGACATTCTCAAATTGTAGTAATGGAGAGTAGATCAGTGGTTGTCAGGGGTTAGGAATGGGGGCAGTGACCTCAAAGGGTAACATAAGCAGGATTTTGAGGTGATGGAACTATTCTGTATCCTGATTGTGATGGTGGTTACATCAGTCTGTTCATGTGTTAAAACTCATAGAACTGTACATCTAAAAAAAGTCAATTTTACTTTACGTTAATTTAAAAAATAACATAAAAAGCAAAAAATAAGCACATAGACAGTCTTAAAATTAGAATATAGAGTGATTTTTTTCAACAAGTTGCTGAAATTATCAAAGATGGAAGTTGATTATAAGAAAATGAAAAGTTTTAGAAAATTCTAACCAGAAGAATCAAGATAAAAGTGAGACTTTACTAAATTCTTAAAAAAATTTTAAAATCAAATCCCATTACATGAGAGCCAGATGTGTAATAATACTAATAATACTTGATGCTTGGTTGAGAAAAATTGGGAGCAAGTGTAAGGCAGTATAATATTTTTTTAAGAATGTAGTAAACTTATGGTAATCATATTTCAACCATTAGTAAGTCTGAAAAAAATACAAAAAGGCTAAGATCTTCTAGCGATGCTAAACAATACTGACCTTGGGAAAGAAGCAACAGTTTGGATGTATGCATATACATACAAATTTCTTAAAACTTTTATCAAAGGAATCAATGTAGAGGCTCAAATTTAAAACTGTATAGTCAGGCTTATAATAAAATGCAGTAATCCTAAAACCTATCACTTTTCACTCTTAGTTATGATTTTTAAAGGCAAAACCTTTGCATTATTCTAGTTTTTAAATCTTAGGAATGTTATTTACATATTTCTAAATAGTTTGGTTATATTTCTGTTTCTTCCCTATTAACTTTTTGATATGATAGCTAAGGATTTAGACAATTTATATTTTATCCTTCTCCTCTCCCTCCTTGTCTTAGTCTGTTCAGGCTGCTGTAATGAAATACCCTAGACTGGGTAGTTTATAGACAACAGAAATTTATTTCTCACAGTTCTGGAGGCTGGGAAGTCCAAGATCAAGGGGCCAGCAGATTGAGTGTTGACACTCCATTTTCTTGTTCATAGATGGCACCTTCTTCTTGGTGTACCACACATGGCGGAAGGGGCTAGGGAGTTCTATGGAGTCTCTTTTATAAGAGCTTCACCTTCATGAAGGTGAAGGTGCTTCATAAGCACCTCCCAAAGGCCCCATCTCCTAATACCATCATCTTTGGTGGTTAGGATTTCAACATATAAGTTTTGGGGAGTCATAAACATTCAGACCATTACATTCCTAATATAATTATATTCACAACTCTGCTCATTTCTGTAATTTCAAACAACATATTAAACATTAATATCTTGTCACATCATTAATAGACAGTATCACTGGGCTTTATCTTGTAAGTTGTGGCACTGTCCTTTTCTTTTACTGCACCTCACCTTCTGCTACCTCTGATTCTATGTCAACCATACTCTTATTTAAAAGACATTTATTTATATTAGCGTGGATTTATGAATTCTTCTTTTGGGTTATAATCCACTAATATTAATTTGATGCTCAAATTTAGCTAATGAAAGCCCCTTGTGTTGTCCTTTTTGATATATTCTCATCATTCTTTGAGGACTTCCTATTTTCTGCCATGCTGAAATGTTTCAGGCTCATCTTGCACTTTTCCTGATGCAGCCTGGAATTCTTGGAGAATGATATTTGGAAATAAAGTTCATGATGCTAACTCTGCTCATTATTCTTAGTGTGTTATTGTTTCTAGGTTCTCTCAATAGTTATAACTAGGAAATATAGGTATGTATCTCCCTATAGATATATATACATGAATACATATATGCACATATATTTATTTTAATATACATGTGTATATGTATATGCATATTTGTATAAAGATATGAAGATATGTATATACATTATAAATAAAACATCTTTATAATAATTATAAATGCACAGATACATATGTTTTTACATATATATTTAAAACTATATATGTAAAAATATGTTTTACATATACATTTAAAACTATCCCAGTTCAACATCATAGATGTTACCTTCACTTTTATATTTTTGTACTTTATAAGATTTGCTTTCTATTCTGTAACCTTTGTAACAGAAGAAGTTAAGTCTTCTGTGTTGTACATATGTTGATTCTAAAAATTGGAAAACAATGAACACATTTTAGATTGTTATTGTAGCTTAATTATTCATTGTAGAGACACATAGTACTTGTTAGGATCATTTTTATTTCTTCACATTTACAGATCCAATGCAGTTATCTCTCTACTATTCAAAGGAGGTTTTCAGGGCTAAATTAAACAGGTTTTCTCTTTTACACCCTCCACCAATTAACTTTATTAAATCTTCAGGTTTTCCCCTCGTTGGTGATAATACTGATTACCTGCCCATATTCTATTACACTCAATTCCCTCTGAGCATCCAATTTTTTTAGCCATTGATTTTCCTACTCCAGTTTGGCCTGGGAGTACACATCAGTGCTATTCTGAATTAAATCCACTGTTTCCTGAATGTTTCAGGTGTTTTTTTTTTTTTTTTTTTTTCATTTTGGTAAATGTATACCCTAAAAAGGGCCTAAACATTTTCTGAATGTTTGGAAAATGTCTTTAGTTTTTCCTATGATAAATTGACCTTTTTTGCATGGTTATAAATATTAGATTAAAAATACTCTTCCAGGGCTTCCCTGGTGGCGCAGTGGTTGAGAGTCCGCCTGCCGATGCAGGGGACACGGGTTCATGCCCCGGTCCGGGAAGATCCCACATGCTGCGGAGCGGCTGCGCCCGTGAGCCATGGCCGCTGAGCCTGCGCATCTGGAGCCTGGGCTCCGCAAAGGGAGAGGCCACAACAGTGAGAGGCCCGCGTACTGCAAAAAAAACCACCAAAAAACAAAAAACAAACAAAAAATACTCTTCCATTGTCTTTTAGCATCTTGTAATGCCAATAAGAAATCTGATACTAACCTGATGGTTGTTTCTTTCTAAGTGACTCTGTGAACATGTTTAGGATCAAATCTTTATTCTTAGTGTTCTAACTTTTCATACTAGTGAGTCTAGGTGGGGTTACCTTTTTATTCACTTTGCTGGGCACATGGCAGGCACTTGCAGTCTTAGTCTTGACAGCTCTAAATAATATTTTCTATTATTTCTTTGATAATTTCCTTCCATCCTTTTCTTCTGTTCTTCCTCTGATCTGTGTTAATCAGATGTTGGAATTCCTGAATTAATCCTTTATATTTCAATGTTTTCCTCTCATATTAACTATGAGAGGACATCTTTTTTTGTTTGTTTTACATTCCTCTAATTTTTCTGCTAAAACTTCTAAGAACTTTTTTATTTGAAAAAGTTTAAAAATTTATTTTGAAGAGCTCTAATTATTTACCTGTTTCTTTTTTATATCATTCTATTCTTTTCCTTTTTAAAAAACTAAATCAAGGCCCTCTTAGGCTATTAATTAGTGTTCTAACACACCCAGAATAACTGCCCTCATTCCCTCCGAAGAGATCATTCACTCTCTTTTGAGAAGAACTGTATGTCTGTCTTGCCTGGGGGATAAAAATGCCCACTGCTGAAAATTCTGTGTGTGGTTATTTTTGGAGAGCATCATTCATCAGTGCCCCCTACCTTCTGGCCTACTATCTTCTCCTCCCTTCCCTTCATCCCACCTCCAGTTTCTGAGTTCATACTTATTGATATTCTGCTTTGCAGATTGTTTTTCTTCTAGATGGCAGTTCTTTTTGTGCATATTCTAGGGTGTGGTTTATGGCCATATGGCTTGTCACCTATTTTATTTTTGCAGGCATATTATATTTTGTTGTTATTTAGATGTACATGTCCCCCACTTTTTGACATCTGTTAAATCACAGTGTCTCACAATTGATGATGTTTTAGAACATATTAAACATGTATATTACTTTTTTTAAA
Source organism: Monodon monoceros (assembly GCF_005190385.1). NCBI lineage: Eukaryota > Metazoa > Chordata > Mammalia > Artiodactyla > Monodontidae > Monodon > Monodon monoceros. Next base: position 85,157,227 of record NW_021703772.1, on the reverse strand, counting down.
AAAAGGGGATCTCAGGTAAATAGGTAATTAACTCACATGCTCTGTGTACTATCTTGAATCAAGTTCCTTTGGTTTCTATGTTTTGAATTTCCTAGCAAAACAGGTAGCCATGTATTCCCAAGTCACGTTGCTTGGTGCTTCTGTCTTGAATAAAGTCTAACACAGTGTAGTATGTTTAGCACTTTTTTATGTTATTATTTATAAAGAAGTTAAGAGATACTAAAATAGAATAATTATAATATATAGAAAGTGTTCATGCAGATTATGATAAGGAAAAGTTTAAGTAAATGAATTGAAGGAAAAACTTATTTCTCCTCATTAGTATGATTTCTGAAATTTATATTATGAAAAAGAAAAATTCTTGGGAAGTCCCAATCTGGGACAATTATGGGTTATAATTCCCTAGAGTTGCTATAGATCTAGATCTAGATCTAATTTCCTTTGTGAAATAAGTTTGAGAAACATGATATGTGCTTCTTTTGGAGGGTAATAAAATTCATTAACATGTTAAAGACTGAAAAGTCTTGTAATTAAGAGGCCCATTAGTATTGCTTAATCCAGTATATCCCAACTTTTAAATTATAGAGGTTTCTTTTTCAATAATTTATAATCTCACAGTAGAATTCATGTTTCAAGAAACATTTTTGGATTATGCTGGCCTAATGGAATAAATAAAAACTTGGTTTCTAGTCATGATCCTGGCATAAAATAATAGTAAGGTTTTTATTGTCATTCCATATTTTGTTCCTGTCTTCTAAATACTTTGTTAATTCTCTAAATTCCAAGTCTAGAGACTCTCTTAGGAATCTCTTTTTATTTCTAATTTTTCATTTTTCCTCATATCACTCAAATTATTTCCAGAATTCTTTGTGTTCTTTGATACTTAAAAAAATTCTTTGCATTTTCCCACTGAATTCATCAAACATTTCCATTTTATCTTGCTTAAAGTATACTGTATTTTGAGAAGTATATAAATATACTAGTTACATGAAATAAATTAGTAGGCAGTATTTCTTTGGTACATTGGTTGTTTTCTATTTAAAAAAGAGAAAATGGGTGAAACAGTGCAAACGAGATGCAATTACATGACCCTTGTCATCTCACTGCCTCTAGCAGAGAAAAGTATTCATTTTGTTGCTTTTTATTTTCTGAGAAGGTATTAGGCCTTTGCCTCAAAGGTGTAACATCAGAATAATAAGACATCCTCTTTTGACTTATATCTGACCTCTGCATCCTACTCATTTTTTATTGAGAGTCAGCTAAATAGGTTGCCAGATATTGTGTCTATTAGGAAATTCTTCCTGGAATCCTGCAGTAAACTTTCAGAGGGAAAAGGCAAATAAAATCAAATTTTCTGGTGGAATGCTTAATACAAGTAATATATTAGTAGCACTTTTGACTTTTTTTCCAGAAATTTATCAGCTATTGATACAGATACATTATGCTGTCTTGATTTAAATTGTTAACTGTCCTCAATTAGTTCTAGTTAGTTTGGGCTGAAATCATTTTGACCAGACTTCTTCAAAATAGAAAAAGGGAATACTCTCGTATCCTAAAAAGAACGAATTCTAATATAGCTTTAATTTTTTTTGTCTTCATATGTGAATGATCAACGTAATTAGTGATCACAAGCGGTTCAATAGTTTATCATGTGATGTTAACAAACAATAGGTCAGAATGTGACAGAATAACTTATTTGCCATCGACTAGCAATATTTTTTTGTGCTGTGGTTACATTGTTAAGCAAACTAAAATAAGCAAATCTTCACGCCAGGGTCTTAGTTAATGTCATTTTGCTTGGCTGAGAAAATCTGAAACATCTCTGAGAAGACATATTTTAAGAGAGCATTAGGACATGCATATTTTTAGGATGCTAATAAGCCTATCACCCCCTTTGGTTTTAGCTGCCAGAAATTATGATTCATAGTTCTTAATAGCGAAGAACAGAAAACACTGTAAAGGGAAAGAAATTCTAACAGATTGCTCAGGAATGATTTCTGAGTGTCAGTTAATCAGACATTTCTATTTCATTCCTTCAGAAAAATGCACATTTCTGTTTTGAAAAATGGATCTAGAAAAATCTTTATTTTTGCTTTCTAATAGCCCACAATTACTGATCAATTCCTAGTACTATTAAGAAAACAGGATTATGAAAGAATATGAAGCCTTATAATTATTTACATGAACAAAAATGACACAGCTGAAAATTTGCCTGTGGAGAATGTTTCAAAAGAACAAAGGGTGTGTGTGTGTGTGTGTGTGTGTGTGTGTGTGTGTGTGTGTGTGTGTGTGTTTAAAGATTCTGGAGTCCAGTTATGTTATTATATTGTATTATTTCTATTTTTCTTATTGTTCTGAAGAAAATGTTAGCCAATTAAAGAAGTACTTTTAATAAATTTTTTAAACATTTTAGAATGTAAAATTTCAAAATATATGACAACATTCTGAATTAGTTGTATTGTGCTAGAAAGCTTTGGAATAATTTAGACTTAGGGGTTGAAAAAGAATTACTTGCTATCATTATAATTGATAGTCATAGTGTTCTGCATCGAATAACAGCTCTTGCAAAAATCCTAAGTTATGCATGGTTTTGATTGTGATAATACATTTCTGGTGCTGCTGCTTCTTTATTAATGTTGACTTTACTTATGACATGGTTTTCTCTCAAATTCTAGTTGTGTGGACTATTATTACCTTTTTACCTTAAAAGATTTCTACTCCTCTTTTCTTATTACAGCACATTTAGAAATATACAGGGATGTAAAGAGAATTGTCACTGAGAGCCTTGCAGTGTGATGGTTATTTAGCTTTTGAATGGGCTTTTACACAAAAATAACTGTTTTGTGGACATTTTCAGGTATGAGAAAGCATCTCACTTATAAAGAAATCCCCTCTTGTTCAATTGATCAGTCAATATTAAAAAAATGCATGTGTTGGATATTGCAGATTGAAGTATGCAAAGCATTTGTGTTTTAATTAAAATTTTAGAGGAAAAATCCATTCACGTGAATTAATATCAAGATTTTTAACAGGTTGCATAAATGGTGACAAAATTTAAATCTTTGTATTCAGGAAGAATATGGAGTTACTTGGTGAAGATCACTGCATATATTAAATCTTTCAACATATGCTATAAATATTAAAGATCTGTGGCTATTAAATTACGTGAAAGCAAATGACTCATAAATAATCACAAATACCTGTTCTGCTTCCACTTATCACTTGTTTTCTAAAAAGTAGCATGGAAATGAAATGCAAACATAACATAAAAGAGTATAACTTCCTGTTAAATGATGCTTTATCATATAATGGGATATTATAGCCTAATTCAATACAGGCCTAAACCAACATTTAAATTAAATGAGAATTCCTGAAGCCAGGAACCTCAGTACTCTAAAGTACATGCTGTTTATGTATCTCTCCAAAAGTTTCTGTTTTCTTTTTTAATTGTTCCTGTGGAAGAGCAAAAGACTTTAGATGTAAATTGATTTCACAAATCGTAGAAGTCAAAAGAAGCAAGTAAATAGTGTTAAAAAAATAGCACAGACTTGGACAAAAACCATCTATAGAGCTGATGAATGAAATGAAATAAAATTTGGCTCTGTTAGAGTTTTCATTACCAATCAGATATATCCTTGGTAATTCTCGTCTTTTTGTCTTTTTTTTGGGAGGGTCCCTGTCACCTCACCTGTTTGCTTTTTGATCTTTTTTTCATCTGAAATCAATGAACAAGGAGTGTGCTTCTTTCAATACACTGTCAAGGGGAAGAACGACTGTCTGGTTCTTTGGCCACATAGATACTTTGTTACTAAGAAGTGAGAGTGTAGCAGCCACAGGATCATAGAACTTCAGAAAGGAAGAAGCTGTGCTGCTTGGAGTCCTAAGATGCTCTCTGAGGAGCCTCAGAAATCCAGGTCTCCCCAAGGTCACTCAGCTCTAGTGTTTTTCACATATTGGCCTTCCAACTCCGATGATGTTTGAAGAAAGGATTCCACTGTTTAGAAAAAGACTGAAGACCTCCAAGCACAACCTGTCATTTTGTAGGTGAATAAATAATACTTGAAAGTTTAACTGACTAGGGAAGGGTATTGAGGTGCTAAAGGGCCTCACACTTTTCAAAGTACACAAAGAGGGAAGTGACACTGGCAAACTCTTCAAGACTAAAACTCACATCTTCTGCATTTCTAAGACATTTCTTTTTCATTATCATGCTTGATCCCTAGCAGAGATTAGATCACTCCCCAGAACACAGGGCAAATGAGTGGTATGACCAGGAAGGGACTTGTGATAATTTTGAATCTTCGTTTTTGTTCAGTGCCATTTCTGGTAAGCTAGTGTATGCCATATTCACAACTTCTGAAGCAGGAGCAAATGATCTTATTTGAGGGTGACAGGGGTCTGGTCTCCTTTGATACTTGATTCCCAACTGAATGGAGAAAAATAAAAGATGTTAAGCATTAGGGATTCTCTTCCTCGTCTTCCCTCTCTGCCTTGGGCTAGTGCAAGGCAGTGATCTTGGGAAGGCTTGTCTGCTTTTCAAACCTACACTTTTCCTCCTTTGAGCTGTCCTAAGGCTAGAATGGGGGATGGCATGTGGATTGTGGGGAGTGTTAGCCAGCTTTTTGACGACAGATCTGAAGCCTAGTTCTCTAATAAGCTTTATTGATCTCTGGCTGGTTGTTTTTTGTTTTTTGTGTCTTATTTTTCAATTGGTTTTGAATCCAGGGGGAAATAAAGCAGTTACTTAACTCTCTAAAAAAACCCCATATTCATGTTATTCAAACATGATATAAAGGATGGGAAAGATTCCTCAAAGAACTAGACAATACCAATACTACCTCAATCTGTTCTTCAAATTTATTGCGTTTTTCAGAGAATGCACACCTTAGAACATAGATAGGGACTATTTTTCTTTTCTGAATGTGATGCTTTTTGACTGGTTTTCCCAGAATATCAGTGTGTTTGGATCTATCTAATTGAAGACTTAGATGATGTTCCTTCACGCCTTCCTGGCTCAAGTCCAATACCTGTAAGTCATTCCTGCTACTGCTCCCTTTCTCACTCCTTCACCTAATGAATAACAAATTCCTGTCAATTTAATATTTAAAAGAACTTGGGAACCTATCGATATCTCTGTATCACCTGCCTTTACCTGATGCTAGTCCATTATTATCTTTGCTTTTCTGGTGGAGTTAATCTTCACTGTGATAAATTCCTAATTGGCCTTCCTGCTTATTGTGTCCTCATAAATCCATTTCCCACATAGCAGTGACAGTGAAGGAATCGTGTTATTCTACTACTTAAATTTCTTCAGCGGCTTCCTGTCATGCGGAGAATAAAGTCCAAGGCCCTTGCCCTGGCCCCTCAGGCCCTTTGTGCCCTGATGCCTGACCAAATTCTCCCACTGCATTTTGGCCCCTCTCTCCAGCAATGTCTGCACTTCAGTCACTCTGGTTGTCCCTGATGGCCTACACTCAACTCCTTGACTGTGTTGAGTTTTCACTGCCTTAGGACCTTCTTATACCTCTCTTGCCTAGAAATCTGTTTTTCTCCTTCTCTTTCTCTGAGCTCTTTACAGAGCTCAGCTTAATGTTCACTTCTGAGGTCTTTCCTGAACACTCAGTCTAAAGTAATTTCCCCCTTTTCTCCACTGTTCTTTTATAATAATACTCTTTTATTGCATAGTGACCATCAACATCTTGCATTTATTTGTGCTTACTTGTTTGCTTTTAAACTGAAGAAAGCTCATCTCAAACTATTGATTAAATAATCATGTCCAGTTAATAACAGGTAAGAATATTTATATATGTATACAGGCATATCTAATTAACTTATGTACACTCACAGCTAGAGTAAATATCTTGTGGTAAAAGGTCATTCTTCTTGTCTAGAATACTGGTGACAGTCTCAGGAGTGAACAGAGCAAGATCTAGGTTTAGACCACATCCTTTCCTTTGCTTGTCATTTTGGTGTGTGCCTCATCTGCTTCCAAGTCTCGCCCCATCACCGATCAGAGCTGAAGCCATCTACATCCATCAACTTCTACCCACACACAGCCAGAATCAGAGCTGCAGCAGCCACTGCTAGAGAGCTCTCAGGCTTTTTGGCTTCCACTGTGCCAAATGAGTCTTTCAAATACAGGGATTTCTGTTATATGTGCATTGTGCTGGACATTATGATCTTGTTACTAAGTGTAAAAATTACACATTATTGAAAAAGTTAGAGGTGACACGCTCTGGTAGTACCGTCTGCAAAACTCCTATTGTCTGTCCACACCCATGAATGCTTTAGGTAGAGAAGTTTTACAGTCCTTTCTGACTTTGGGTTATGAAGAAGGACATGTTTCTGGAAAGTTCTCTGTGTCAGTTAAAACCCTTTTCCTGTATGAGTGGTTTAGCTCCCGATAACTGATGTCACTCTGGAAATAACAATTTCCTTACCAGAATCCACAAATTTAGGATAGGAATTTTCACCTATATTGTTGATGTATATATTTTTTCCACATTCAGGAACCAGTGTTCCAAATTAAGATGAAAACGAAGTGAGAGAGTAGCATTGACATATATACTCTACCAAATGTAAAATAGATAGCTAGTGGGAAGCAGCTGCATCTCATGGGGAGATCGGCTCGGTGCTTTGTGACCACCTAGAGGGGTGGGATAGGGAGGGTGGGAGGGAGACACAAGAGGGAGGGGCTATGGGGATATATGTATACATATAGCTGATTCACTTTGTTATACAGCAGAAACTAGCACAACATTGTAAAGCAATTATACTCCAATAAAGATGTTAAAAAAACAAGCTGCCTTGACACACGCAAGTTTGATATGCTCCAAAAGGCTCAATTTCTTTCAGACAAGTGCTGAGGCTGGTGAAATGAGGTATCATTTGGCCACTGTTAAAAGCTAGAATTTCCTTTGTAGAAAAGTGACAATTTCTTTTTTTTAATATTAATTACTGTCATTTTATTTTATTTTTATTATTTATTTAACAACTTTATTGGAGTATAATTGCTTACAATGGTGTTTCAGTTTCTGCTTTATAACAAAGTGAATCAGCTATACATATACATATATCCCCATATCTCTTCCCTCTTGTGTCTCCTTCCCTCCCACCCTCCCCATCCCACCCCTCTTGGTGGTCACAAAGCACCGAGCTGATCTCCCTGTGCTATGTGGCTGATTCCCACTAGTTATCGATTTTACATTTGGTAGTGTATATATGTCCATGCCACTCTCTCACTTTGTCCCAGCTTACCCTTCCCCCTTCCTGTGTCCTCAAGTCCATTCTCTACTAGGTCTGCATGTTTGTTCCCGTCCTGCCCCTAGGTTCTTAATGACCATTTTTTTTTTTTTTAGATTCCATATATATGTGTTAGCATATGGTATTTGTTTTCCTCTTTCTGACTTACTTCACTCTGTATGACAGACTCCAGGTCTATCCACCTAACTACAAATAACTCAGTTTCATTTCTTTTTATGGCTCGGTAATATTTCATCATATATATGTGCCACATCTTCTTTATCCATTCATCTGTCGATGGACACTTAGGTTGCTTCCATGTCCTGGCTATTGAAAATAGAGCTACAGTGAACATTGTGGAACATGACTCGTTTTGAATTATGGTTTTCTCAGGGTATATGCCCAGCAGTGGGATTCCTGGGTGGTATGGTAGTTCTATTTTTAGTTTTTTAAAGAACCTCCATACTGTTCTCCATTGTGGCTGTATCAATTTACATTCCCACCAACAGTGCAAGAGCATTCCCTTTTCTCCACACCCTCTCCAGCATTTATTGTTTGTAGATTTTTTGATGATGACCATTCTGACTGGTGTGAGATGATATCTCATTGTAGTTTTGATTTGCATTTCTCTGATGATTAGTGATGTTGAGCATTCTTTCATGTGTTTGTTGGCAGTCTGTATATCTTCTTTGGAGAAATGTCTATTTAGGTCTTCTGCCCATTTTTGGATTGGGTTGTTTGTTTTTCTGATATTGAGCTGCTTGTAAATTTTGGAGATTAATCCTTTGTCTATTGCTTCATTTGCAACTATTTTCTTCCATTTTGAGGGTTGTCTTTTCGTCTTGTTTATGGTTTCCTTTGCTGTGCCAAAGCTTTTAAGTTTCATTAGGTCCCATTTGTTTATGTTTGTTTTAATTTCCATTTTGCTAGGAGGTGGATCAAAAAGGATCTTGCTGTGATGTATGTCATAGAGTGTTCTGCCGATGTTTTCCTCTAAGAATTTTATAGTGTCTGGCCTTACATTTAGGTCTTTAATCCATTTTGAGTTTATTTTTATGTATGGTGTCTGGAAGTGCTCTAATTTCATTCTTTTACATGTAGCTGTCCAGTTTTCCCAGCACCACTTATTGAACAGGCTGTCTTTTCTCCATTGTATATTCTTGTCTCCTTTATCAAAGATAAGGTGAATGTATGTCCGTGGGTTTATCTCTAGGCTTTCTATCCTGTTCCATTGATGCATATTTCTGTTTTTGTGACAGTACCATACTGTCTTGATTACTGTAGCTTTGTAGTATAGTCTGAAGTCCAGGAGCCTGATTCCTCCAGCTCCATTTTTCATTCTCAAGATTGCTTTGTCTATACAAGGTCTTTTGTGTTTCCATACAAATTGTGAAATTTTTTGTTCTAGTTCTGTGAAAAATGCCACTAGTAGTTTGATAGGGATTGCATTGAATCTGTATACTGCTTTGGGTAGTATAGTCATTTTCACAATGTTGATTCTTCCAATCCAAGAACATGGTATATCTCTCCATCTGTTTGTATTGTCTTTAATTTCTTTCATCAGTGTCTTATAGTTTTCTGCATACAGGTCTTTTGTCTCCTTAGGTAGATTTATTTCTAGGTATTTTGTTCTTTTTGTTGCAGTGGTAAATGGGAGTGTTTCCTTAATTTCTCATTCAGGTTTTTCATTATTGGTGTATAGGAATGCAAGAGATTTCTGTGCATTGATTTTATATCCTGCTACTTTACCAAATTCATTGATTAGCTCTAGTAGTTTTCTGGTAGCATCTTTAGGATTCTCTATGAGTAGTATCATGTCATCTGCAAACAGTGACAGCATTACTTCTTCTTTTCCATTTTAGATTACTTTTATTTCTCTTTCTTCTCTGATTGCTGTGGCTAAAACTTCCAAAACAATGTTAAATAATAGTGGTGAGAGTGGGCAACCTTGTCTTGTTCCTGATCTTAGTGGAAATGGTTTCAGTTTTTCACCATTGAGGATGATGTTAGCCGTGGGTTTGTCGTATATGGCCTTTATTACGCTGAGGTAGGTTCCTTCTATGTCTACTTTCTAGAGAGTTTTTATCACAAATCGGTGTCAAATTTTGTCAAAAGCTTTCTCTGCATCTATTGAGCTGATCATATGGTTTTTCTCCTTCAGTTTGTTAATATGGTGTATCACATTGATTGATTTGGTTATATTGAAGAATCCTTGCATTCCTGGATAATCCCCACTTGATCATGGTGTATGATCCTTTTAATGTGGTGTTGGATTCTGTTTCCTAGTATTTTGTTGAGGATTTTTGCATCTACGTTCATTAGTGTTATTGGCCTATAGTTTTCTTCCTTTGTGACATCTTTTCTGATTTTGGTATCACGGTGATGGTGGCCTCATAGAATGAGTTTGGGAGTGTTCCTCTTTCTGCTATATTTTGGAAGAGTTTGAGAAGGATAGGTGTTAGCTCTTCTCTAAATGTTTGATAGAATTTGCCTGTGAAGCCATCTGGTCCTGGGCTTTTGGTTGTTGGAAGATTTTTAATCACAGCCTCAATTTCAGTGCTTGTGATTAGTCTGTTTATATTTTCTATTTCTTCCTGGTTCAGTCTCAGAAGGTTGTGCTTTTCTAAGAATTTGTCCATTTCTTCCAGGTTGTCCATTTTATTGGCATATAGTTGCTTGTAGTAATCTCTCATTATCCATTGTATTTCTGCAGTGTCAGTCGTTATTTCTCCTTTTTCATTTCTAATTGTATTGATTTGAGTCTTCTCCCGTTTTTTCTTGATGAGTCTGGCTAATGGTTTGTCAATTTCGTTTATCATCTCAAAGAACCAGCTTTTAGTTTTATTGGTCTTTGCTATTGTTTCTGTCATTTCTTTTTCATTTATTTCTGTTCTGGTGTTTATGATTTCTTTCCTTCTGCTAACTTTGGGGTTTTTTCTTCTTTCTCTAATTGCTTTATGTGTAAGGTTAGGTTGTTTATTTGAAATGTTTCTTGTTTCTTAAGGTTGGATTGTATTGCTATAAACTTCCCTCTTAGAACAGCTTTTGTTGCATCCCATAGGTTTTGCGTCGTTGTGTTTTCATTGTCATTTGTTTCTAGGAATCTTTTGATTTCCTCTTTGATTTCTTCAGTGATCTCTTGGTTATTAAGTAGTGTATTGTTTAGCCTCCATGTGTTTGTATTTTTTACAGATTTTTTCCTGTAATTGATATCTCATCTCATAGCATTGTGATTGGATAAGATACTTGATATGATTTCACTTTTCATAAATTTACCAGGGCTTGATTTGTGACCCAAGATATGCTCTATCCTGGAGAATGTTCCATGAGCACTTGAGAAGAAAGTGTATCCTCTTTTCTTTTGGATGGAATGTCCTATAAATACCAATTAGGTCCACCTTGTTTAATGTATCATTTAAAACTTTTGTTTCTTTATTTTCATTTGGGATGATCTGTCCATTGGTGAAAGTAGGGTGTTAAAGTCCCCTACTTTGACTGTGTTACTGTCGATTTCCCCATTTATGGCTGTCAGCATTTGCCTTATGTATTGAGGTACTCCTATGTTGGGTGCATAAATATTTACAATTGTTATATCTTCTTCGTGGATTGATGCCTTGATAATTATGTAATGTTCTTCTTTGTGTCTTGTAATAGTCTTTGTCTTAAAGTCTATTTTGTCTGATATGAGAATTGCTACTCCAGCTTTCTTTCGATTTCCATTTGCATGGAATATCTTTTTCTGTCCCCTCACTTTCAGTCTGTATGTTTCCCTACGTCTGAAGTGGGTCTCTTGTAGACAGAATATATATCGGTCTTGTTTTTGTATCCATTCAGCCAGTCTATGTCTTTTGGTTGGAGCATTTAGTCCATTTACATTTAAGGTAACTATTGCTATGTATGTTCCTATTATCATTTTCTTAATTGTTTTGGGTTCGTTATTGTAGGTCTTTTCCTTCTCTTGTGTTTCCTGCCTAGAGAAGTTCCTTTAGCATTTGCTGTAAAGCTGGTTTGGTGGTGCTGAATTCTCTTAGCTTTTCCTTGTCTGTAAAGGTTTTCATTTCTCCGTCAAATCTGAATGAGATGCTTGCTAGGTAGAGTTACCTTGGTTGTAGGTTTTTCCCTTTCATCACTTTAAATATGTCCTGCCACTCCCTTCTGGCTTGCAGAGTTTCTGCTGAAAGATCAGTTGTTTACCTTATGGGGATTCCCTTGTATGTTATTTGTTGTTTTTCCGTTGTTGCTTTTAATATTTTTGTCATTGAATTAGTTTTTGATAGTTTGATTAATATGTGTCTTGGCGTGTTTCTCCTTGGATTTATCCTGTATGGGATTCTCTGTTCTTCCTGGAGTTGATTAACTATTTCCTTTCCCATATTAGGGAAGTTTTCAGCTATAATCTCTTCAAATCTTTACTCAGTCCCTTTCTTTTTCTCTTCTTCTTCTGGGACCCCTATAATTCGAATGTTGGGTGTTTAATGTTGTCCCAGAGGCCTCTGAGACTGTCCTCAATTCTTTTCTTTTTTTCTTTATTCGGCTCTGCAGTAGTTATTTCCACTATTTTATCTTCCAGGTCACTTATCTGTTCTTCTGCCTCAGTTATCCCGCTATTGATTCCTTTCAGAGAGTTTTAAATTTCCTTTATTGTGTTGTTCATTATTGTCTGTTTGCTCTTTAGTTTTTCTAGTTTCTTGTTAAATGTTTCTTGTATTTTTTCCATTCTGTTTCCAAGATTTTGGATCATCTTTACTATCATTCTGAATTCTTCTTCAGGTAGTCTGCCTATTTCCTCTTCATTTGTTAGTTCTGGTGGGTTTTTGCCTTGCTCCTTCATGTGCTGTGTGTTTCTCTGTCTTCTCATTTTGCTTAACTTACTGTGTTTGGGGTCTCCTTTTTGCAGGCTGCAGGTTGGTAGTTCCCGTTGTTTTTGTTGTCTGCCCCCAGTGGCTAATGTTGGTTCAGTGGGCTGTGTAGGCTTCCTGGTGGAGAGGACTAGTGCCTGTGTTCTGGTGGATGAGGCTGGATCTTGTCTTTCTGTTGAGGAGCTCCGCGTCTGGTGGTGTGTTTTAGGGTGTCTGTGACCTTGTTATAATTTTAGGCAGCCTTTCTACTAGTGGGTGGGGTTGTGTTCCTGTCTTGCTAGTTGTTTGGCATAGGGTGTTCATCATTTTAGCTTGCTGGTCATTGAGTGGAACTGGGTCTTGGCATTGAGATGGATATCTCTGGGAGATTTTCACCGTTTGCTATTAAGGGTAGCTGGGAGGTCTCTGGTGGACCAATGTCCTGAACTTGGCTCTCCCATCTCAGAGGCACAGGCCTGACACCCGGCCAGACAACCAAGATCGTGTTATCCATGAGGTTCAGAATAAAAGTGAGAAAAAAGAAAGAAAGAAAAAATAAGTAAATGAAATAAAGTTATTAAAATAAAAAATAATTATTAAAAATAAAGAATTAAAAAGTAATAAAAAAAAGAAGTAAAGAAAGAAGGGAACAACCAATCCAAGTAACAAATCCCCCAATGATAACAGGCGCTAAAATCTATATTAAAAAAACAACATGGAAAAACAAAAAAAACAGATAGAACCTTAGGACACATGGTAAAAGCAAAGCTATACAGACAAAATCACATAAAGAAGCATACACATGCACACTTACAAAAAGAGAAAAAGGAAAAAAAAAATATATCATTGTTCCCAAAGTCCACTGCCTCAATTTGGGATGATTCGTTGTCTATTCAGGTATTCTACAGATGCAGGTACATCAAGTTGGTTGTGAAGATTTAATCCTGTGCTCCTGAGGCTGCTGGGAGTGATTTCCCCTTCTCTTCTTTGTTCGCACAGCTCCTGGTGTTCATCTTTGGATTTGCCCCTGCCTCTGCATGCGGGTCGCCCCAGGGAGTCTGTTCCCGCTCAGATGGGGTGGGATTAAAGTAGCAGCTGATTAGGGGGCTCTGGCTCACTCAGGCTTGGGGGAGGGAGGGGTACGGATGGGGGGCGAGCCTGTGGCGGCAGAGGCTGGCATGACGTTGCACCAGACTGGGGTGCGCAGTGTGTTCTCCCGGGGAAGTTGTCCCTGGATCACGGGACCCTGCAGTGGAGGGCTGCACAGGCTCCCGGGAGGGGAGGTGTGGATAGTGACCTGTGCTTGCACACAGGCTTCTTGGTGGCTGCAGCAGTAGTGTTAGCATCTCATGCCCGTCTCTGGGGTCTGCGCTGATAGCCGCGGCTCACGCCCATCCCTGGAGTTCGTTAAGGTGGTGCTCTGAATCCCCTCTCTCGCGCACTATGAAACAAGAGGCAAGAAAAAGTCTCTTGCCTCTTCGGCAGTTCCAGACTTTTTCCCAGACTCCCTTCCGGCTAGCTGTGACGCACTAACCCCCTTCAGGCTGTGTTCACGCAGCCAACCCCAGTCCTATCCCTGGGATCTGACCTCGGAAGCACAAGCCTTAGCTCACAGACCCCACCCGTCCCGGCGGGTGAGCAGACAAGCTTCTTGGGCTGGTGAGTGCCGGTTGGCACCTATCCTCTGTGCAGGAATCTCTCCGCTTTGCCCTCTGCACCCATGTTGCTGCACTCTCCTCCGTGGCTCTGAAGCTTCTGCCCTGCCACCCACCGTCTCTGCCTGTGAAGGAGCTTCCTAGTGTATCAAAACTTTTCCTCCTTCACCGTTCCCTCCCAGTGGTGCAGGTCTCGTCCCTATTCTTTTGTCTCTGTTTTTTCTTTTTTTTTTCTTTTGCCGTACCCAGGTACGTGGGTATTTTCTTGCCTTTCGGAAGGTCTGAGATCTTCTGCCCGTGTTCAGTAGGTGTTCTGTAGGAGTTGTTCCACATGTAGATGTATTTCTGATGTATTTGTGGGGAGGGAGGTGATCTCCACGTCTTACTCTTCCGCCATCTTGAAGGTCTCCAAGTGACAATTTCTTAAGGACCAACTCCATTGTAGACAACGTGCTAAACATATAATATATTAAAATGTAATGCCGGGCTTCCCTGGTGGCGCAGTGGTTGAGAGTCTGCCTGCCGAATCAGGGGACATGGGTTTGTGCCCCGGTCCGGGAAGATCCCACATGCTGTGGAGCGGCTAGGCCCGTGAGCCATGTCCGCTGAGCCTGTGCGTCCGGAGCCTGTGCTCCGCAACGGGAGAGGCCACAACAGTGAGAGGCCCTCGTACTGCAAAAAAAAAAAAATGTAATGCTGATCCAAGAAAAAGAAGAAAAACATGGCTGTCCATGTCCTTTGACAAGAGGAGAGTGTTGTGCTTTGTATTTTAGTGAAACTTCTCTATCTTTGTAAAGTTATATTAAAATCTTATGTCAGTAAAAGTTTTGAAATGAGGAAAAGCAACATTCATGCTTAACAACATGTTTTTCAAGCTGTCTCAACAATGAGTGAGTCATTGTGGAACTGAACAGAGTTCAGTCTGGTTCTCAGCCTCCCAGTCTCAGAAGCCTGATTTCAATTGCATACCAAGAGTGAATCCATTTTTCAGCATGGCTGATGTGGAGTCAGAATGCTATCTTATCAATTTAGAGTGAAAAATGTAAGTCACAGACCAGCTTTATAAGGACACTTAACTTTGGGCAATCCTACCTGGGCATCTAATTTATTAACAGTAGTGTGGTTGCTGAGCCTACAAGAAGAAGGAGAAGGAGAAAAAAAGAAGACGAGGAGGAAGAGGAAGAGGAAGAAGAAAGAATCAAATAATAAATAGATTTACATTGGTATATCCCCTTCCCCAACAGGGAGGGAATTTTCAGTTTTTGGCTAAGTATTTCCCTTTTCTAGACAGAGCTGGATAGCACTGCCAATATATGCCTCTGCAACTTTTTTTTCATGTTTTGGTGGCTAACCAACTCAATTTTGAATGCACATATTTTTAAATCTCTGTTAAAACAGTCAATTCAAGTACAATCAAATATTGCAGAACTTGGAGCCATTACTTCTTTAATGTGGCTATATATGTCTTCTCTGGTACATTGGATACAGATATTAAATTAAATTTCTCAAAATTAAAACTGGGTGTCAAATATTGAAAACACTGTACTTAAGAATACTGTGTGGATCAGCATTAAATAATCATTTGTAGGCTAGTTGCTTAACAGTGTCTTTTAGCCAATCACAGAAGGAAGGAATGTTGGAAATAAAAACTAAGAAACTAGACAAAGAGGAAGAGGGGTTAAAGATAAGGACTGTTGTTAAAGGGCTGCTTCTTAGATTCCCTTTGGCTGGGGCACATTGATGCTCATTTGCCTGCTTCCTGCTTAGCCTGGACAGAAGAGAGGGTCCTTGTTTGCAACAAATCAGTGAAGCTGGGCTGCTGTTTTTCCAGATAAAGTACCGTACTACAAGCTTTTGATCTGAATATTGGATGAGAAATTTTAAAATTGCCTAATTTAATTTATAATTTTTGTATTTCAGCTAGCTAGCCCACATTAAATACAAATATTGTTTGGTTGACACTATTTGCTTGATTTATTGTTCTTTTTTACCTGTACCGAGGCCCTGTTGGAGATTTCTTTTTAAGCACTGGCTTCTTATTGTGAGTTGTGTCTCTAACATTGGAGGAGGGAAAAATATCCTGCAAGATTTTCTTGCAGCATAAACCATTTTGAGGACCTTTTAGTCTTTGTAGGTGATTTCACAGAATTTGAAGTCTGAGATCACTATGGATGTAGGGAACTGGAAGAAACTCAACTGGGTATTTGCACTGTCATTCCCTGAAATGCATCTGTGGGTTTGAAATCGTTATTGAAAAGAGTGGAAACAGATCAATTAAGAAAGAAACATTTATTAACAGAACCAATAAAGCTGTTTTTGCTCTTTACTGGAGTACTGTTAATAAAAATAATAAGTACTGTTAATAAAAAATCGAAATAAATTAAAAGTTAGACCATTTACAATTAACTTAAAGTCTATAGTTTAAATCTGGAGTATGCTCATTTGAAGGACATTTTCAAAGTTTTATATTGAATCAGATGGCTGTTTTTTAGACTTTTGAAATGAAGACTGTGCCTTGGAATCAACAATCTGAATGTAATTGTGAAGGCAAAAAACAAGATCATCAGGTAGTTTTATCGATACACTCTTCAGTTTGGTAATATATACTTATCATGTAGTAGTACGTTTATTCTGAGATAAATTTCTTTCTTCTTCCTCTTCCTCTTCCTCCTTGTCTTCTTTTTTTTCTCCTTCTCCTTATTCTTGTAGCCTGGCAGATCAGAGGCTTACATAATTATGGATTGTAGAACATGAACAAGACAATTTTTATTCTCATTGTTCTGAATGTCATAATAAATGCTCTCATAAGATAATGGAATCTTCCATTCTTTGGCTAAATATATAAAACCACACACTTTGGCTAATATATAAAATTACAATTGTGTATAAATATAAAAATCACACACAATATACCATTTAATTCCCATGCAACGTGGAAAAACTTTAGTTTACAAGACTGACTGGCCCTGGATTCTTATTACAGGTTAAAGGTTGCTGCCTGAACTTTTGTTTAAAAGTAAACACGCAAATAAATTTTGTTTAAAACAAAACAGAACAAAATAATAATAAAAAGAACCCTGGCATTACCTAAATGGCAGTCTTTGAGAGATGTGACTCTTCTAATGATGCTAACTTTATTGCAAGCTCTGGTAGAACTGTGAGCTCTGAATTGGTTGGAGAAATACTCCTTTCAGATTTGTCATGAATATGCTGGTTGCCCTTAAAACAGGCTGGATGGGAAGCTCTGTGCAGTTATCAAAGAGAAGGAAAGCAGAGTTTTCTTGGAAACTAGGCAAGAGACTAAATGAATGCCCTCAGAACAGTGAATCTCAAATACTGGCCAATGGACTCAAGCTGATCTGTGATGACATTTTCACTGGATTGCAGTGAAATTAGATCTTCAAGAAAAAAAATAAACTTTTCATTAAGTGTATTCGTTTTAAAGAATTATTCTATATTGAGAGATTCTGTACTTCCTACTTTTTTGGTGTTTATATAATGATGTAATGATGATAGTGGATATAGTTTCATTCCTTTTATTTAATATTTTTCCTTGACAAAATTAAAAAATATAATGGTAACCATTTGCTTTCTAAAATTTTTGGGGATTTTTATTGATTCAAAAAATTTCAAAGTCTAGGGAGTCCAGGATTAGGAGAACGTTAGCCTGCTGTGTAACAGGTTCTTAGCTTTATTCTTCTTTCTTAGCTTTTACTGTGACGTTATGATCATTAAAATTGGTAACTCTGGCCTGATTTTATCTGAGATTAGAAACCAGATACAGGGGCAATTTTAAAGCTATTTAACATTACCCAAAGCTTAAGAATTTTTTGTAAAGTTTGGCCAATATAATTATGGCCTAAGTATTGTTAACAGAGGGCCACTGTCAGATTCTGGAAGTGTCTCATAAACAAATATTATATTTTATACTGGCACAGTTTGTTTGTTTGTACATTATTTATGCTTAACTCTGACAAGTGATAGAAACAAAGTGGATTCTGCACCTTTTGAAAACATGTTGCCCAGTTAACAAGAACATTTTTGGTAGTTTATATGCCAGAGCTAATCTGGGTTTCCATACCTTGCAAGCATACCTCTGAAGACTAAACCCTTCCATAATTTTGGTAGCTGTTGTACACATAGCACAAGCCCAGCCTAGAGGTGGCTTCTAAAGCTATGTGAATGTGCTTGGGAACTGTGACATGTACTACTTACTAAAATGGACTCTAATATAATGGACATAAAATTCCTGAATATTTAGATGAAAGATACTTTCGAGTTCCTGTAAATCAGTGTTACCCAAACTAACTTGTACTGCAAATTGCTAAACAATCTAAATTCTGTATGATAGGCTCCAGATATGGCATAGATGAGAAAAAAGAGGATGTGAGTGGGAGCGGGTAAGCTCGAATAAAAATTTTGTATTATTATTCTGACCCAAACTCCATCTGCTTACCAAGATGGCTATTTTTCTAGGAGGCTCATTTTATAAAGCATTAAAAAATCTTCTATACTTCAATTATTTTATTTAATAATAGGTTATATTTAAAAATTTAATATCCACCTTTATTTTTAATAGATTTTAAAGGTATATGATATATAATTATCATAAATTCTTAACAATTATCAAAACAAAAAATCACTTAGTTTCATTTTACTAAGGATGGTAGGCATGCAACTGATAATCATATGTCTAAATATATATCTATTACATACAACCATGGCTGCACATTAGTATCAGCTGGGGAGTTTTAAACCACACTGATGCCTGGGCCCACCGGATATGGCCCTGGGCCCCGTAGTTTTTGCAGCTCCCCAGGTGATTCTAGTAGCTTGGAGAAATATAGGTTCTGTCCCTAAGGCAGGTACTTCTGAAAAAGGTGACTACATAAAGAAAGAGTTTTCTTACATCTTATTTGTCCTTATAAAATTTATTTTCAAAGATTAAATTTAAGATGTTTATTAGTGCATTTCTGTGGAAAAAATTGGAAAAAAGGTATTTTTGAAGGGAATATTGTTACTTAATTTCTCCCACATCCTTGTAATATCCTCTGCATATGTCATCTCTTTATTTACTTCCTTCCATCTCTTCTAGAGCTAATTCCCAACTCCCACTACTGTTAACCCTCATCCAGAAATGAGCTTATGTCTACCATTCTGAGTGGGCTTTAACATTTTTGCATGTATGTTCAATTCTTTAAAACCTGTTGAAATTCAATAGAAGACTAGGAGACATAGGAATGATGCCAGGAGTGTGTAGTAGGTGGGAGAGAATCTTTCCCCAAGAGGCTGGAGGTATTTCAGGATTAGACTATGTATATACATATGTATGCATTTATGCATATAGTATATACACATATATGTGCTATAGATGTTCTTTATGTGTATAGTATGTGCTGTGTTGTGTTACAGGCGTGTGGGAAAGGACAGTGTGACAATGTGTCTTTCTCTTTCACTGTACTGTGTGCTGCTCAGGATCAGGTATCTTGATTTATTACTTTGTATCCTCAGCCTTGCCCAGTGGCTAGCATATTGGTGCTCTGTAAATGTTGGTGGCATGAATGCATGTTAAAAAGAGAGAAGGAGAGGAAGAAAGAAAGGAATAGGATGCATTTAAGGTGGCATTCAACATGATAGGGCAGAGAATAAATAGTTTTGATGTTTTCAGCTGTACATAGGTAGAAGGCATGCTTGGCAGGTCAGGAAAGGGAGAAAGGAGACTATTCAGCAAAGCCTGGCCCTCGGGCTCACATTCATAAAGATCCACAACCTAGGATCCCTTCTGTCTTCAAAGGAGCCTCATCCCTTCACATGGTGGGAAGAGGAAGGGGTGGGTAATGGGTGTAGAATAGAAATCTAGATCTGAAATAGCTTCCCTGTTTGTGGAAATAGCTTTTCAGTATCCCTCATATTCCAGTGACTGGGGAATTGTACTTCTGTATTTCTAAAAGTCTTCTTCCTAAGATTGCTTAGAAGGTAGGATGGGAACTACCGGTTTGTAGAAGAAAAAGCTTTACCTTTGCAGTGGCCTGAAGAGCAATGAGATTTCAGGGGATACTTGGATTCCTGCTTCTTGGAATTAACAAACATTCAGGGGCTGCACTGTGGGGAAGAAAAAGAAAATTAATAGAATGATGCTTCAATTAATTTTTCTCTTGGTCATCTGTCTTTTCCTGTTTTATTTTTTTGCTTCTTATTCTTTTGCTGTTCCTCATATGTCATAACATTATTTTGAGGCAATATTTAATAAATTATAAGAAATTACTCTCAGTGACTTGACAAAATAAAAGAATGTGCTTTCCCCCACCGAATTAACCGGATAGATTACATTTCTTAATAACAGACAAAGTGAGGCTGGTTGCAGAGTTTTAAAGTTATCTATAATTTTATACATTCTTATATTTTATTTTCATAATTTTATATTTAAAAAATCTTTTGGTTTTATAATTTGACTTCTATTTTTCTTTTGACAGTAATATGTGTGTGGGTTGCTGTGGGTGTGTACACACATACCTTTTATCCCCGAGTACTGTCAAATGTTCTTTCTGAAAAAGACATCATGTTTTCCTCCATAAGGTTATTAACATTTTGTGTTAACATTAAGAAATGTTTCCTCTCCACAATTAAGTGTTAAAAGTCACCTGTGCTGGTTATATTATGACTGTCCTTCCAGGCCACCCTCTCCCAGGGCGGCTGATTGCAAGAGCTACTCTCTGCCTTCTGGTTGGTCTCTGTCAAAGACTGACAACAATGGTGAAGCAGTGGGTGGGAGGAGCATGGGGTCAGAGTATTTTTCCCCCCAGCTCCTTCCATGGTGCGTGGCTGCGGTTGCCTATGGCCCTCTAGCAAAGCCACAGGCCCTATCCAGTAAGGGGTCCTTTGCACTCACCGCTCTCCGAGCTCTGGTAACCATTCTTCCTCTTGCCTCTTCAGGCCTCAGGCTGTACAAGCTCTCCAGTGTTGCTGGCCCTGGTGCACCCTATTCCTAAGTTGTCCCCTGCTCACATTTTTATAAAGGGTCCTTTTATTAATATCTCCTCAGTCTCCAGGCTTGCATGTGTCATCTTGCTTGGACTGTGATCCTGCCAAATACACCACCTCAGAGCATTTATCCCAGACCCCCACTAAATGGTTGAGGTGTAGAGAACTAAATGCCGTTTTTCATCCTTGGTATGTTTGGGGAGAAGTCTGTCTCTTGCTTTTGGTCTTTCACTCTTCGTTTTTCTCCAGGAAGGATTTTAAACTTTTAGCTCCTCTTCAACTTGCCTCAATTGAGAGTGTTTAAATATCAACAGATTTCCAGGGACATGGAAAATATGAAGGAATGTATGCATTCTGAGACCTATCCTGGTATGGGCTTCATGGTATTTTAGGAGAATAGATTGAGATCTGAAGGTCCTGACTTTGTCTTAAAGGCAGACATAAATAAGTTGTTTCTGCTCTGCTGTGTATTCTCTGAGATAATAAAAGTATATGAAATGCACGGGGGAAAAGCCCATTTTTCATTTTATCAAGTCACTAAAAGTAATTTTTTATCATTTATTAAATATTGCCTAAAAATAATGAGTTTCTTTTTTCTCTCTCAAATTTGGATATGCCTATCATTTACTTTTCACCTATGACTTTGAATAAGTTTGTATACTTGCATACATATCATACTGGTGAAAGTAAGTTGTTCGGGCTTCCCTGGTGGCACAGTGGTTAAGAATCCGCCTGCCAATGCAGGGAACACGGGTTCGAGCCCTGGTCTGGGAAGATCCCACATGCCGCAGAGCAACTAAGCCCGTGCGCCACAACTACTGAGCCTGTGCTCTAGAGCCCGTGAGTCACAGCTACTGAGCCCATGAGCCACAACTACTGAAGCCTGTGCACCTAGAGCCAGTGCTTTGCAACAAGAGAAGCCACTGCAATGAGAAGTCCGCGCACCTGAACGAAGAGTAGCCCCTGCTCGCTGCAACCAGAGAAAGCCTGCATGCAGCAACGAAGACCCAACACAGCCAAAAAAAAAAAAAAGTAAGTTGTTCAGTTTTTGTTTTTTTTCCCTTGTGAGCAGTTTGGATTGACTTTATCAATCTTTAAAAGAAAAAACACTTAATAAAATCAATTAAATACAAATTTCAGGATATTTCTTTAATGGAAATTAAATACTTTATTCATATATTGTATCTTCATTTTATTTGAAAACCTAAAATTGTAGCGAAAGCATGGGAATAAATGCTACCTTTTAATCTATTGTGAGAGATATGTAACACATTGACAGATGAAAACAACTAGGGACTATTTTATAAGCCTCCAATCATCAAATAAGTGACATGTTTGAGTCAATCAATTTTAAGAGGTTACTGGTTCACTGATGAAACCATTTGAAGAAAATGTGCTGTTTGATGTTACAGAAGCCAAAAGCTGAATAAATGTGTCATCTGTTTTTCATTTTAATTTACTATTTCAGAAGTATTTACTGTGTATTAAAAAATCTTTTTACCCTTTCGAATCTTTTGGACAACCTGGAAAAATTCAGAACAGTTTAACATATATCTATAAAAGCACATTCTCAGCTATCTTGTTCATATGTGATATTAATAGCATTATATATCAACTTTTTAATTCATGTAAGAAAACTATTTTACATTTAGCTGCTGAGTTTTAAATAGAATATATAAGAAAAGAAAAGATAAAGACTTCTAGTTCAGAACAAAAATTAATAAAAGAAGTTTTTTTTTTTAACTGTACATTATAAATCAATCTGAAAAGTGTTTCTAGTTTGGAACAAAAATATCTGGGAGCATGTTACCTTTAAAAAATAAATATGTTTTAAAAGGACAAGCTTTGTCTTAAGAGATTATTATTTTGTGCTGCTGTCTGTGAGAAAATGTTGCTAGATTAAGAGATTCTCCTAATTCAATTCTCCCTTCAACCCCTATCCTTCCCTTGCAGTTAACACCCAATTACTGTTTTTCCTTTTCTCATTTTTTTTAACCTCTCATCCACAAATTGCTTTTTAAAAAGATCCCTCTCTTCTCTCCAGATGCTCTTCTCTCTTCTCTGCTCTCTGCCCTCTCACCCCAGACCACTCCCTCGAGCTGGATCCATCCAGTCCTACCTCTTGACAAAGCTAATTTCTTCTTCTCAGTTTGGCTACTAAATCTTACACTCTGCCCTAAACAGGCTACTTGTGATGCCTCTGGATATCCATTTATGCATATCCACATACTCTAAATGCCACCACTCCTTAATTCACTGATTTTTAGCCAGAAGCAGGGGGCGGGGGTGGGGGAGAGGGAAATATCAATGCCTTGCTTTAAAGCTGCTGTCTTCTACTGGTTTTCATTAAAGGGATGGGAGAATTAAAAGTAATATTTCTCAGGTTTTCTTGAGTTGGTTTCTAGGAGTGAGTGTCTTTACCCAGCCAGGTTCAGGCAACAGGGATGGAAAGTGATAAGGAAAAGCAACAGGGGTGTTGGAAGTCTCTAAACGGGATCCTTCTAGAAAAGAAATAGTCCTGCAAACAGGAGATGTGATTACATAGGCTTAATTAACAGTTCAAAGTATTGGGGAGGACTTATCATGGTAGGATGCATGTTTCTTGTTCTTTAATGAGTAAATGACCCATTCCAGTGCATGAGCACATATCAGAAGCACATGGCAAAGAAGAAGCATGGTGTTGGTAGATCTGATCAAAGTTTTTCAAAACTGACTCCAAGTATTTGATGAAGAAGATTAACATGGAGAGAACTTACCAAACACATACAGCATAAGAGCCAAGAGACCTTCTAAGGGACTACAAGGCTCCAGCGTGCCCACATAAAGAATATCATTAAACAGAAAGAAGACAAAGACAAGAATAAATATCTAAGTGCTGAGTCTGTAGAATAACTGAACTGCCGATTGATGATTTTTTTGTTCTATTTTTAATATATACACCAGAAGATGTTTTCAGTTTTTAAAAGCAAACAAAGCAATGAGTTTGACCTGGGTTCTAACTGTGTAACTCTCTTAAGTGTTCTGAAAGATGTCTGGACCAGAATTGGTTAATTAGCGCTTTGTGTTGCACTGTTACATATGACCTAACCAGAGATAAAAAGGTTTAAAGGTCTCTTGTAACCCTGCAATGCCATTTGTAACACAAAAATAACCCCCTTTCATTGCTAGCATGCCACTGTAGCACGCAGGTTATTTTTTCCCTTCACTGCAATAAGGGCAGCTTTCGCATCAGAAGAATTCTTGGCAAATTAATGCGCTACCTCTTGGGCTAATTAAATTAGAAAGGATCAAAAATACAGAGCGGCTTTTGTGGTGGACACAATGTCGTGCTTCATGCATCTTGCTCAGAGAGGAATTTCTGCCATTTAGCCCCCTTTGCCTCTAGCAGTGTTCTGGACTCTCTAACACAGTCAAGTTCCTAATTTGCCTCAATGAGAGAGAATTATTAACTGATAATAAGAAAAGGAGCATTCACAGCTCCAGGCTGGGCTGTGTGGAAAAGGGTGATCTACCCAGCACCTGAAGCGCATGCAATTTTTATTAATTCCTGCCTAAAACAATGCATTCAGGAGTAAAATTGCTGTGCAGATGATAAAAACAATTACGCCTTTGATTTGTTCGTTCTAAAAATGTGAACTACTTTAGCTCAAATATAACCAGATTAAACAACTAAAGCGGTCGCTCACCTCTCATTTAAATCTAGTTTGGATTGCAGCAAGCATGTTTTATGTCGAGAAGTTGCCACTGCCACTTAAACTGATTGTTCCTATTGAAATCGCTGAGTGCACAAGTGATTTTGGCAATAATTAATATTGTTGTCTCTATATTGTGGTCCTTTGTTTGGAGGATGACACTGATGATGGTGTTGTTATCTTTATGGGCGTTAATCCCAGAAAGAGAGATATAGGCTCCAGCAATCAATCCTTGCATGACTACGTGTTTCCTTAGACTTCCGTGTTTTGCTGCTGTTTATAGAGTCTTTTGTTTGCAAGTCTGTCACTTTGCTTCTTAGGTATCATGGTAGCTTTGATCAAAACAAGATACCTTCATTTCTACTTGCTGCAACATCACAAACAGCCTATTGCTTTCCAGATATCATGTCACAACAATTGGAGTTTCCTCAGCTGTTTGCAGAGTTTCTTCTGCTGTTCTTTTGAGGGTGACTGTATGTTAGTGAACTTTGCTGTCTTCCAGGTTTCGCATGTCTACAATTCACAGAGCTTGGGCGAGCCTACACATGTAACAATGTTAAATTGAGTGCATGTCTTTGTATATGAATAAGGAATGTAAATGTGTTTGTTAAAAAAAAGATTGAAAGAAGTGTTGCCAGTTGTGCCAGGACCATTATTCTTATGTAGATCCTTGGCTTGGTCATAATTTTTGTTGATTTAAACCGTTTGTCAAAATGAAAAAGTCTCATCATGCTATTGTTTTGTATGTGTGTTTTATTCATTTTTGAGCTTCCTTCAGATATAATAGAAATTAGTGATTGTATTTGGCTATGCTGTTTGGGTCTTTTACTTTTTAAGAGGTTTTCATAGTATATGCAAGTGCATGATCTTGATCTGCTTCAATACTTCCATGGTGAATTGCTGTCTTTAAACTGTGGTCAAAAATTCCCTTCCTTGTGTGTAGCCTGGACTCGTCTCCAATTCACTGGTGAAAAATTCAAGAAACATTGGTGATATATGCAGTATATATGATTTTTCTGAAAACTAGAGAATATTCTACTGTCATTTTCAAAATTTCCTGTTTGAATCCCCAAACATAATGGGCAACAAATTTGTTGTATTTGAATCTGTTACCCTGCTTTTTCTTCCGCATCGTTCTTTGAGTGCTAGAAAGTTGTTCTAAACTAGGATTATCTATTTTGATCTCATTGGTCATTTAACTTTGTGGTACTAAGAAAATCGAACTTCTTTCACTCTAATTCATGCTTCCTCTTTGAATATTCATCTCAAGCACTACCAATATTCATCTTGGATTATTTTATGTCACACTCATAACATCTCCCCTTCAATTCATCTAGAATTTAATTCATAGAGTAAAAAGATTTGTAATTGTTATATACTAAAAAAACTTTGGTCTGGTATTTGCAGTTTTTATGCATAATATTTTAATTACTTGAGAATTGATATCATGTAGTATGTTTTCTTTTATTGCCCATAACATCTAGCTTGGCATACTCTAAATATTCAATAAATTCCTTTTTTTTTAACCAAATAGTTTCTTTAATGGGTACCAGAGATCAGTTCTATTGGCAATGTTAAATGTTTGTGTAAAAAAAAAAAAAAAAGGTGTATAAAGAGTCTTATCTTATTTAGCTATGAATTAGTTTCTAAACTGAGAATATAAGGAGAAGATTGTGTTAGACAAAATTACCTTAAGAATCCTTTCTTAGGAAGCTGCCGTATTGGAGACCAATGGATCCTACTTCCTCAGTAAGTCCAAAACAGCAAGGTTTTTCTCCAGTACTGGAATAGATAATATATTGTTTTTTTGCTTAAATATAAGTGAGTAGTTGGCTTGTATTTAGGGTCCATATTGTAGAAAATAATGGTTATTTGAGTCACCCTCAGTGCTAGAAGCTGTTTAATATATGAAAGGCACATGAGAACTGAGAGTGGCTAAAGGAAGAGTGGCTTCATGTCTCTTATTTCATGCTCATTTTTTGGAAATAGCTGGCAGGATTGTCTTGATACGTAAATACATCTTTCTTTATTTATTTATCTTTTTGGCTAAGTTACGTATAGTTGTAATTCCATTACTTCAGTGTACATTATAATGTGGCTCCGTTGTGTAATTTCTCTCATGCCAGACAAAATGCTTCCTGATACATTTTGAAGCTGTGTTCAGTGCATGGACCTGGCTTGTAAATGCAGTCTTGGGGCTCTTTGAATGCTAAACCTACTTTGCCCTCTTTTGTCTTCATTATGACCAGCTTCATATGGTGAACAAGATATAATTGACATATAATCCTTCATATGGAAAGTATGTCACTCTTTTAAATCCCAGTGTTGTTAAGGAAAGTGCAGTTTAGGGAGACATGTATCTGTCAGACCAGAAGAATCTTTAACAAGTTTTCTCACTGTCCTCAAGGAGTCCTGTAGAATTTTCTCATTGTTCTGTGAGAAAAACAAACAAAACAAAACAAAACAAAACAGGTATGTGGTCAACCTCCTTGCTTCATGCTGAACTCTAACTTTGTTGTTAATATTTGTCTTAACTCTCACAAAAAGCTGGCATCCTAAAAGTCTGGAAAAGACTTGGGGAGGGAGAGATCACATGTGCTTCCTAGGAGACCCCTTATCTTCAGAAGAGAGATTTTAAGGTGTTGGGTTTTCAGAATTTTATGGCATTCTTTTCCTTGAAGATTATTTTCACTAATTTATGGTTGGCTTTAAAATGACATTATTTTCACTAATTTATAGTTGGTTAAGTTGACATTGATACTGATAAATAGATGTTCTCAGGACAAACTACTTTTATAAAAGGTTTTTTTTTTTAGCAAACATATTTTAAAACGGTTCAAATTTATCTAAACCTTTCATCTTCACATAGTGATTGCATGTGAAGCACACACACTTTTACCCATACACACTTTTCACAATGGAATGCATATTCTTTCATAAACTTTAACATTAGGTAGGTGGACTGTATGAAAGATGCCAGTTCTTTTCAAAATGACACTTGTAACATTTTAAAGCAGTTCTACAATCTAGTCTTGGTCTTCCCTACTTTTAAGCTCTTACTTTCCCTGAACATATATTGGGCCCAGAGAAACAGAACATGCCTATTTTCTTTCTAGTATATGAGAGTGCTGTGTTTGAAAATATCATCTGTATGTGCTTTATTTTTATTTCAACCATACGTGCTTTTATAAGTATTTGAAAAGCAAATATTTTAAAGATTTGAAATAGAAAGAAGGGAATATATGTGAGTTACAGCAGCCCCAGGGTAACAGTATCTCACACACTAATGATTCATGTGGAGTTTATGTGTCTATTTATGCTGTCATTTATTTGGGGGAGGGGTTGCTAGAGAAAGAAAGCAGGGTATAGCATATTCCTAAATACCAGTGGTTTCTGAAGAAAAAAAAAGAACACCCTGAACATTATCCTTATTTAATTAGGAGCAATCATTACATAATTATTCACATTAATTCGGTTTCTTTCAAAAGTCTTACACTTATTGGCACTTCCTCTTTTTTCCCTCTTTGTTCTAAAAGAAAGGCAGGATGTTGTGTATTAATTGAAAGGGAAAAGGGAAAAGGTTTATTTTCTTTTGAAATTATACAAATATATTCACATTTGGGGCCTGGGGTCATGTGGTGTCTGATTTTATACAGGATCCTGGATTTTTCTATAATTATTCCACACTCAGATAAGTAATGGTGTCTTTAAAGAAGCCAGAAAACTTGAACTCGGATCTCTCTCATATATGTAGGATTTAGATCATCAGAGTCTAGATTCTGACTCGGAGGAAATGAGTGCGTCATCTAAGAGCTGTGTATGACGATACACAACAAAAATTATATGGGGACACTGCTAGTGAAGCCAGAACTCCTATAAATGAGTGAAGGGTGGTAAGAAAGGATGAAACATTGTTAAATCAACATACCGAGATATTTTTACTTAGTCACAGATTACTTATTCACATCGTTTACCCAGAAAATTAGGTTTCTAAGAGATAATGAAAATAAACAGTTGTTTTTATTTCTATGTATCCTAATAAAGTCCAGAAAATAATTACACTAACAAGCCATAGATTAATTTTCAGAAGTCACTCCCTTTTTTGGGGGTGTGTGAACACTGACATACCTGAAGGACTAAAGGGAGCAAAAGTTAAGGAAATTAATTGAAAAATTATTAGTTCTTACCATGCAGGGGCAAAAGTAAATTAAAGCAGATGCACACTGGAAAGTTTCCTTTCTACTTTTACCCACACATCCATTTCTTTGCCTTTTGCAGTTAAATAGAAAAGAAGGAGAAAACTATTTCCAGGTGTCTTCACTCAGTCTCTCAGTTTCAGAAATATCAGTATATGACTTTACTACTGACAGGGGACAGAGAAAGAGGATATCATCTCTTCTGATCCTCTGTTACAAATATAGTTACAAAATGGTGTAAAATAGTTCTATTGAGTTCCAGATTTGCGACTACAAAAAATTGGGTATTTCTTTCTTTTTCTCTTTGCTTGAAAATCAAGTCCACCCTGTCTTGACCACATAAATAGAACAATTTTCCTCTGTGAACTGCTTGATGAGGCTGTGGCCAGATTCATATAAATGTCATAAAAACAGAGTACAGAATGGATTATTTTATGATTAAGATCTGTATGGATCTTTGTATGAATGCAACGTGCTTTGGCAGGGTTCTGCTGCACGCACACTACTTTTAGTGTGTGTGGTGGAAAAAATGGTCTGCCACACTGTCACTTTAATGTCTTTCTGAAAAGGAACAAAAATCACTGGGCTCCACCAAAGGTTATAGCAATCATACAAAGGTTTGGTCTGCTAACCAGTACAGTGTGTGTTCTATTTCCCTTTGTGATAATAACGAGAGTAAGATTCAATAAAATGCCACAGTATTTCTCAGCACTTTGTCATTAAATGACAGGTTGGCATCCTATTGTAATCACAAGGTAAAACTTTCCTGTTCTCTAACTGATGTAAAAAGATTCATTTTTCTTTCCATATCTTTGAGTGTGCCAATGAGCTGATATCTTTCTGTATCTTACTTTTTCTCTCTGCTGTTCAAATCTTTTAGGGGAGAGAGAGGCTTCATTCAGATTTAATTTTTTGAAACATCAGACAAGCTGCTATCAGCACGTGGATGCCAAGATGGCCCTTTAATAAAGAATTGTGGTTTAAGAATTTCAACCAAAGGATTAATGTATTAAAGTGAATAATAGCATCCAGGCAGTAGCAAAGATGATGATCAGAGTTGGTGAAAGAGAGATTATTGATCATCTGTCTCTATCAGTCACAAACAGGGAGGAGGAAAGCAAAAGAGAGGAAAAGGAGATTAAAGAAAATGAAATATAGTTTAGTAATGCCAGTTGATTCTGTTGCTAATTATATATCCTTGGCAAGAAGCCTTTGGTTACACAGTAACACTCCACTTATCTGGTTAGATTTCCAGCAATCTTTACCACTCAGAACACAACTGAGATCCTGGAATTGTACCTTGCAAAGCTTTGACTATGTAAAAATAACTTTCTTTGTTGGAAATGTTCAGCTATCTCCTGGAAAGTTTATTGAATTACTTTTGGGTATACACTTAAGATTGTTTATTTAATATACATGGTTGTCTGGATATTTTTAAGGCACTTTAAGTTGTTACCCAGGTTTTCAAGAAAGTAGGTAATAGGGAGGGGCCAGAAAAACTTTGGGAAAGGGGAAGGATGTGCAAGTTGGCATGCTGTAAAACATGAATAACCATTGTTTGAAAGACAACAGTAAGTACTTTAAGACAGAAACTGCTAAACTGTCTTGACCACTTAGGAGAGGGAAAGACAACTCTCAACTGTGGAACTCAAGGAAGTCTTCATGGAGAGAGGTCATTGATATAGGGCATGGTGGGATACCTGGGATTTGGAAAGGTAAGAATTGGAGGATGGAGATTTGGGAAAGCGTGGAATAATAAGAGGAAGGCAGGAATATTTGAAGTCATTAATGAAGTGCTGAGACTAGCTCAATGTGGTTAAAGTATAACATGAATCTAAGGGAGTTGTAGAAAATAAGTTGAAATGACAAATAAGGACCAAGCTATGGAGGGTATTGAACGCCAAATTAAGTCACTGTGAATAATAGCATCGAGGCAGTAGCAAAAATGATGATCAGAGTTGGTGAAAGAGAGGTTGTCAATCATCTGGCTCTATCAGTCACAAACAGGAAGAAGGAAAACAAAAAAGACTTCACTGTAGGCATTTAGAACTACTTAAAGTGTTCAGTTAGGGATGATAAGATGTCAGAGTTGTGCTGTAGGAGGAGGGGGTGATCAAGGAAGGTACCCAGACTTCTGGCTTGTTTGACTCTAGAAATGGTGGTCTCATTACCAAGTGGGAAACACAAGAGGACAAGCATATTGGAAGAGTGGAGACAGTGGTATATTTTGTATGGGAAATGCAGTGTTTGAGCTTATGCGCTGCCAGCAGATGGCTAGCCTGCTGTGGGTGATCATGAGACGGGGAGGCTGGAGAGAGAATTGAAGTCAACTAGGCAGAGGAAAAGGCAATTCAAAGGTAAATGTTATAATTCAAAGATTGGATGGGGTTATTAAGGTGTAGTAGGTAAAGAATGAAACAATAAGGAATATGAATAGATCTTTAGAATCCACATTAATGGGAGAACAGTCATGGAGGAGACTAAGAAGTGACAAAGAGTATAGCAATGAGAAAGGAGGCCGGTCATAGACTGTAGCATCATGGAAAATGGAAAATGAACAGTATAGAGGAAGGGGAAAAAGAATCAACACACACTGAGTATCATAATAGATCAGAACTGAACGTACACAATATTATTTAATCTTCCCAAGCATCCTAATAGAGATATAGTCTTACATTAATTTTACAAAGGAAGAAACTGATGTTCAGAGAGGTAAGGTAGCATGGCCAAGGTTACACAGTTGGCAAGCAGCTGAGCTGCAGTTTGAGCTCAGGTCTGTTCAACTCAAAGTCCATGCTTTTGCACTGTTCAATGTTGCCAACAGGTTGAAGCCTATAGGAGAGGAGAAATGGCTGTTTGATTTGTTGACGTTCAGCAGAGTTGTGAGAGCAGAGGCCATATTTTAAAAGAAAAAGAAATAAGTGGATGACAGATTCAATTTAATTCATGTACCGTTTATTGGGCACCTGCTGTGTAATGAGGAACT
This sequence comes from Monodon monoceros, assembly GCF_005190385.1. Classification (NCBI taxonomy): domain Eukaryota; kingdom Metazoa; phylum Chordata; class Mammalia; order Artiodactyla; family Monodontidae; genus Monodon; species Monodon monoceros. The sequence goes on along the minus strand of NW_021703772.1, from coordinate 85,125,637 downwards.
GTTCTAGCTGCTGGAGACACAAAGACCAGCAGGACCTAGTCCTTGCTCTCAAGGAGCTTGCTGTCTGGAAGGAGCAAAACATACATCTAGATTATTTCAATATGATACTGTATCTGCTTTGAGAACACAAAGTAGAATGGAAGTATAATAAAAAGCAAAATGAAGGCTTTTTTCTTTTTACGATAATGTACATGTGAAGATGTTTGTAAACAGACGGAAGGACCCAGTGGTGAAGAGGTCACTGAAGATGTTAAAACAAGGGCAGATGAGAGGGGGGTGGGACCAAGGACATAAGAGGTGGGGTAGCTGAGTATAGTTGTCTTTTTAAAAAAAATTATACTGTAGTTGATTTACAGTGTTGTGTTAATTACTGCTGTATAGCAAAGTGATTCAGTTATACATATATATGTATGTGTATATATACACATTCCTTTTTAAAATATTCTTTTCCATTATCGTTTATCATAGGATATTGAATATAGTTCTCTGTGCTATACAGTAGTACTTTGTTGTTTATCCATTCTATATATAAAAGCTCACATCTGCTAACCCCAACCTCCCAATCCATCTCTTCCCCAAATCCCTCCCCCTTGGCAACCACCAGTCTGTTCTCTATGTCCTTGTTTCTGTTTCTATTTCATAGATAGGTTCTTTTGTGTCATATTTTAGATTCCACATATAAGTGATATCACATGTCTTTGTCTGACTTATTTCACTTAGTATGAAAATCTCCAGTTGCATACATGTTGCTGCAAATGGCATTATTTTGTCTTTCTTATGGCTGAGTAGTAATCCATTGTATATATGTACCACATCTTCTTTATCCATTCATTTGTTGATGGACATTTAGGTTGCTTCCATGTCTTGGTTATTGTGAATAGTGCTATGAACGTAGGGGTGCATGTGTCTTTTTGAATTACAGTTTGTTGGGTATATGCCCAGAAGTGGGATTGCTGGTTCATATGGTAAATCTTTTTTTAGTTTTCTGAGGAACCTCCATACTGTCTTCCACAGTGGCTGTATCAACTTACATTCCCACCAAGGAGGGTTCCCTTTTCTCTGCATCCTTTCCAGCATTTGTTAGGGTTTTTTTTTTTTGTTTTGCTTTTGTTTTTGTTTTTTCAGTACGCGGGCCTCTCACTGTTGTGGCCTCTCCCGTTGCGGAGCACAGGCTCAGCGGCCATGGCTCACGGGCCCAGCCGCTCCGCGGCATGTGGGATCCTCCCGGACTGGGGCACGAACCCGTGTCCCCTGCATCGGCAGGCAGACTCTCAACCACTGTGCCACCAGGGAAGCCCTGTAGGTTTTTAAAATAATGGCCATTCTATCTGGTGTGAGGTGGTACCTCATTGTAGTTTTGATTTGTGTTTCTCTAATAATTAGTGATGTTGAGCATCTTTTCATGTGCCTATTGGCCACCTGTATGTCTTCTTTGGGGAAATGTCTCTTTAGGTCTTCTGCCCTGTAGTTGTCTTGAGGAAAAATTTAAAAAAAGAGGGAATAATCTGATATTATCCATGAATATATTTAACAGAAGCCTTTCGTATGCATACTTTATGGAAAAGAACTAGGCCCGAGAACATTAACTTATTTTGTGTGTGATTAATATTTCTTGTGAGGCAGACTGCTTTACCATCTTTGGCCACCTTTGACTTTCCATTTGTAGAGGCCATAAACTTTGGGCAGTCAAGGCCAAAGTGGGGAAAGGCTTTTTCATTCTGGCTTATTTTCAGACAAGAGGCAAACAGACAGATCTATCAATTGTATAGAAAAAAATCCATTTTGTTTAGTCATTACTGTTCTAAGTTTAGGGCATAAATACTTTCAGTACATTTCAGTACTGTGATTAGAGGCTACAGAAGCTGTCCCCAAAAAAGCAGTGTCTTCCTCATTCTTCCTCATCTAAGAGGAAAAGCAAATTTTGTGTTGTTGTGCTGGAATAACTTTAGTGGATTATGTCATCTCATTGTTTAATGGCTGTAAAATATTGTCAGAAATCTTGTCTTCTTAGTGTTCTCTATAAGCTGTCCTCCTTCCTAAATTTTCTTGTACTTTCCCCATTCACCCATACATTTTCAGTTTTTCTTAATAGGATTCAGGCTATGGTCTATGATAATGTAGCCCCCCCTCTCATTTTTTTTTTTTTTTTGGTACATTACCATTTCTTATTAGCATCTCTACTTCTGGAAAAAGAAAGATTCACTATTGTGTTTTGCTAGAGCAATAAATGCTATTGGGGCTTAAAATGGAAAGATATGTGTGAAACTCAATGGTTTCACACCTGGTATTACTAAAAAGGCACCTAAAAAGAATGAGTTGTTTTTCCTAGTTTTTTAAACTTTTTATTTTATATTGGAGTATAGTTGATTAACAATGTTGTGATAGTTTCAGGTGTACAGCAAAGTGATTCAGTTATACATATACATGTATCTATTGTTTTTCAAATTATTTTCCCATTTAGGTTGTTACATAATACTGAGCAGAATTCCCTGTGCTATGCAGTAGGTCCTTGCTGGTTATCCATTTTAAATATAGCAGTGTGTACATGTCAATCACACACTCCCTAACTATCCCTTCCCCAGTTTTTGCTAATTTTTGACACATCAAATATTAAATAATTTATACTTCTTATTGGTATGTTTTTATTAGTTTGATCCTAATAACAATGTAAAAATATGTGAACAGTTTATTTTTTAATCATACAGTAATAGTCCTGTGGTCTTCAATATCAATAATCACGGGTTTGTCAACTTACTAGAAATGATAATGACGACTTTATTTAGAGCTACGTTAAGGGGAGTAAGCTCTTGACTTGATGAGCCTAGTGTGGTTGTTCAACTCTTACTAGCACTACTGGCACTCTGTGACTAAATATTCATACATTGAATTGAGATTAAAAGCATCCATAAATCTGGTGTCAAGAGAAATATCTGCTATTTTGTAGAAAATATAGCAGTATCTTTGTTAACCCAATATTTTATGAAGAGTATAATGTTTGGTCATTAACATCATCATCTTTCTTTACCACCAACAGCACTTTAGCAAAATTGACCAATACTTTATGGATTTGCTTCCAGACATACAGAAAAAGATTCAGAGGCCAACAGTGATTTATAAAAGCAACAAAAATCTAACAGTGAATTCCAGAAATAACAATGACATTTTATTTTATTTTTTGAAAATGTTTGCTCTATAACCTTTGCTATTTCAATCTCTGATAGGGTTAGACCCACCCCTCACCCAGCCAAAATGACCTGCAACCCACAGGTTATAAAGTTATACCCCATATTTTGAAACTCACATAATGATTTTGGCCTTTTGTTTTTTCTGAATCATACAACTGTGGTCCACTCACATTTTATCCTGGTATTATAATGCTATAATTCAACTCAACAGAGTGTTATAATATAATAATCTACCATCTTTACCATATATGATAGTTTTCTTTTTTTCATTCCTTTCTTCTTGGTTTCAGTGCTGTTTAAATCAGGGATTTTTTCCCCGTTTTTCCAGTTTTCTTCACAGTCTTCTCAATTATCTCCTTTTTACCTTTCATTTTTACTATTTCCCTCACCCATGTTTACTCATATTATGTTCTTCAATGCAATTTTATTTAATAACACTCTATATTAGTGCGACACATTTTCACAGGCAATTCTCAAAGTGTGTATTCAAGAGAATACTCATTAAAAAAAATCAAATGCCTGCTATTGTGTTGGTTGCTGGTGCTAGTTTTCCTAACTCCCATTGTTTATAAATATCTGACACTAGATGAAGGCAAATATATTTAAATAACAAATTTCTTCTCAGAAGTTTTTAGATTGGAACTCTAAGAAATATTTCAGGACCATACTAAGAGGCTCTAACCATGGACTGTGGTGGATGTATCAGATTGAGGTCCAAGGGCATGGCCACATCATCATGACAATAGTTTAAGTTGTTAAGAAGCTCAAGGACCAACAAGTGAGAAAGTAATTCTCCATCAAGATTGCCAGCTGTTTTTAAGTGTTTGGAGACCAAGATGAAGACCACAAATTCGAATCAGTGGCAGATTGTCAAAGCAATGATGCAGAAGCCTACCATTACCATTACGAGCCACAAGAGGTACAGTTGTGTTTCCTGTGATGATGGAAAGCTTGGGTATAATTAGCTTGTGGACATTTCTAGAATTCGAAACTTTTTTTTAGGAAAAGAATTATCTGAATATATAGCAAATGAAATAGTGTCTACGTTTGTGAGAGAAAACTGGGATAAAAATTTATTTGCACAGTCCTCTTGCTGGCTCAGTCTTAATTAGATTTGTGGGTTATACAGTAGAATTAGTAAAGGGCATGCTGTGAAAAAGAAATTTAGGAAACAGAAACTTTTGCTCCAAAAGGTTTTACTTTGGAGCTGAATATATATATACACACACACACACACACACACACACACACATATATATATATATATGTTTTTCTATTGGCAAAATTTAACAAGGCAGAAACATCTATCAGAATTCTTGTTTTACTCAATATCGCTAATTATTAGAGAAATGCAAATCAAAACTACAATGAGGTATCACCTCACACCAGTCAGAATGGCCATCATTAAAAAGTCTACAAATAATAAATGCTGGAGAGGGTGTGGAGAAAAGGGAACGCTCTTGCACTGTTGGTGGGAATGTAAATTAATACAGCCACTATGGAGAACAGTATGGAAGGTCCTTAAAAAAATAAACTAGAATTACCATATGGTCCTTCAATCCTGCTCTTGGGCATATATCTGAAAAAAAACTCTAATTCGAAAAGATACATGCACCCCAATGTTCATAGCAGCACTGTTTACAATAGCTGAGACATAGAAGCAACCTAAATGTCCATTGACAGATGAATAGATAAAGAAGATGTGGTATATGTATATATACAAAATGGAATATTAGCTTTAAAAAAGAATGAAATAATGCCATTTGCAGCAACATGGGTGGACCTTGAGATTATCATATTAAGTGAAGTCAGACAGAGAAAGACAAATATCACATGATATCACTTATTTGTGGATTCTAAAAAGTGATACAAATGAACTTATTTACAAAACATAGAAAGACATAGAAAACAAACTTACGGTTACCAAAGAGGATAGCAGGGTAGGGGAGAGAGCTAAATTAGGAGTTTGGGATTAACATATATGCGCTACTATATATAAAACAGGTAAATAACAAAGATTTACTGTATAGCACAAGGAACTATAATCAATATCTTGTAATAACCTATGATGGAAAAGAATCTGAAAAGGAATATATATATATAAACTGGATCACTTTACACTTGAAACTAATGCAATGTTATAAATTAGCTATACCTCAATAAATTTTTTAAAAAGTTAATGAAAAAGAATTCTTGTTTTAAATCTACCTCCATTCAAGGCAGTTGAAGATTATGACAGTAATCTGAAACTTGAACTATATGCAAATCTGTCTAACCTTGGAATAGATATATTAATTCTGGAAGAGTGATATATCACTTTTATTCATCTTACTTTAGTATCTTTTAATGAATTAGTCCCTTTTTATTAAATGACGAAACTCTTACTTTCAAAATGACAAATAGAATCCTGACTTAAGGTGGATGGCTATTAACATAACCCTTGCCTAAGCAACAGAATTATACATATTCTTCCCAACCATATGCTCCTAAAATAGTCTTTCTAGACTCCACTAGAAGATTCAGAGTATGGTTCCAACAGGAAGGTTATACATAAAGCAGTAGTTAGGAATATAGGTTTTGGACTTGGACAGAAAAGTGTTCAAATACAAGCTCTTACATATACCAATAATGCAACCTTAGAAAAAAAGCAGAGTCATTTTTTCCATATAAAATATGAATAACATTATCTAATATCTAAAGTTGTTGAGAGGATTACATATGATAATGCCTACAAATTTCTTAACACACTACCTGACATTTAGTAAGGATTCAAGAAGTAATAACTAATACGATTAGAATTGTTGTTAGGTCTTAAGTTAGTCTGGTCTCCTGTGACTCACACAAAGTTTCTTTTTTTTTTCAGACACAGATTTACCATTTAGTGAGGTCAAGACAATCTGGAATACCTGTGTTTAAAGGGGTTGGTTGAATTTACCATGAATGATTAGACACACTAGGCCCAAGTTGGCTCTCATTGTGTGATGTTAGATAATTATCCATGCATTCATATAGTGTAATTCTGTTTTCCTAAGATATAGGCATCTTTTAGATTTTTAAATAGACTGTGTGGGGTCAAAGTTTACTATATTTTGGTGGTCAGTGTTTACTGCATTTTGGGAAGCATTTTGTTCTTGGTGGAAAGACATACCGGTCTAAGAATGGCATTGAATATCAGTGGAGAGTTCGATATTTTCACTTGGGACACATAGGACCATCTTGTGTAAATTTCTTATCTAGTAGATGATGTAGTTGAGGCACAGAGGAATAAAATACTTTGATAAGATGGCTAGAGCTGTAACTGAAATCCAGGACTCTTGACTTTTGGTCCCATAGTGCACTATCTCTTTACAATTCTTATTTACTTGAGGACTGCGTGAAACATCTATTTAAATGTGTCCAATGTGAAAATTTCTTATATTGAATACTATTTCTAAAAGACAAATGGTATGTATACTCGTCTTATTTGAGACGCTTGAGATAATATCCAGTTATTAGAAACAAGTGTTTGACTTTATAAATTCCCATCAAAAGAAGTTTTAATGCTTAGTAATGAAAGGGTCTTCTCCACAGCCTTGATGCTACTATCTGGGTTATTCCTGACTCATTTTTCTCATTCCAGCTTATATTTTAAATCATTCTTGGTTAGTCAGTACTTAGGGAATGCTAAATGTCTTGAAGGTGCCATCAAGCATGGTTCCTTCAGTTTACCTGGAGGTAACCCAATACCCCAGCTCACTGTGAAAATTGGCATGACATCGCTGCCCAAGCTCTATATTCCTAGAATAACTAGTGAATTTCAGTTTCCATTGCTGTTCATTTAGTGCCTAAAATGAATGAACACAAATTTCTTATTCCTTGAGTTGAATAGTAATGGAAAAAAATACTTAAGTAGACACCTGCTGAAAATAAAAGGTCCATACGTAGGGTGGATACATATTTCTGGGATTTTATTAGAGGTTTGACCAATTTTGACTTCATTTGTATCATTTTCATGTTAACATAATATCAAAAAGATAGTTGATTAAGTGGAAAATATAAATCAGTGTACCTGGCTGTTTACACTGTGAGAACAGAAGTGTGATTAATGTGCTGGATAGTGTTGTGTAAAGCCAAACTATTGAAATCATAGATGATTTGAGTTGGATTAATATCTTGAACCTATATTTTTAGTCACTTATTGGGGGAATGAGTTATTTTGCCCATCTTAATGATTTACAAGGTTATCAAGAACTATGACAATAGAATGGGAAATTTTCCTTAGATTGTAGAAAAATTGAGACAAATTGTTTTAGTCCTATCAAACTTATGTTAATAATTTTTGAGTGCTTATGTATTTTGTAGGGTAGGTTTGCATTGTTTCAGATTAGTTGTATTATTTAGAATGAGTTTTCAGTGCCATGCAGATTTCATATGGTACTTTGCATTCTATAATAATGTCTCCCACTTCATGACCAAGAAATCCACATAAAAGCCCCATAAATCACATGAGAAACTGTTGTAAGCAGTCTCACATTGGATAGGGTATTATTCATAATACTAAATATTGTGACTTGAGGCCCTTCAAGATAGTTCCTCTTCCAAGAAAAGACATTGTCATACATTGTATCAACACTTCAAATACAAATTCCTTTAATATAATCTTTGTAATAATCTAACAAGGTAGGACTTATGCCCATTTTATAGAAAAAGGAAATTGAGGAGTGGAAAGGTTAAGCAAATCAGGAACCATCCCAGGCCAGTCTGATGCCAGAACCTGTTCTTAATCAATGCACCAGATTCTTTGAGTTACAGGTGTCAAGTCTTAACTCCTTCTCCTCATTTTTCATAGGCTACTTTTGCACTCTCTTCTACTTAGCACTATAAGTAAGCTCCCATTCTTCATTTAGCTTTCTTGAATTAGCAGGCTAACTTATTACTTTTGAACCTAGCTCTGATCTTATTGCTCTCAGGACACTCAGGAGCCTTGGATTAGAGTTACCCTCTACTTGTGGGGTTTTTTTGTTTGTAGTTTTATGTTTGTAGTTTTAGTTTGTGGGTTTTTTTGTTTGTAGTTTTAGAGATATTGATCATTTTCCTGATTAATTTACATTTGGGGAGTCAGCATGATAAAGTGGCAAGAGCAGAGATATTAGATTAAGATCAAACTGGATTCAAATCCAAGGTCCAGTGCTTACAGCATCATCACTTCAGCTGAATTTCAGTCTTTTGGAGCCTTCCTTTCCTAGAATAACAGGATTTCTATAAAGATTTAGTGAAGGAATATATAACAGTATAATCTGGAAGATCCGTTTTATTTCTACCTAATTGGTTTTAAGCAATTATATAATTTTTTTCTTATTACTGTTTTAAAAATAATATCTTCTTTATTATTTAACATTTAATACTCATTCTAGCTCTAGATGCATAATCTATATTGTGGTGTGTTTGGGCTAGGGGCTTTATCAGAGTTTTGAGGATGTTAGAAATGTAACTGCCATTAGAACCATGCCCAGTATGACAGAGAAATTTACTGTTCACAGAATTTTCAAGTGTTCTCCCACGTTCCCTTCCCCTTCTATAAGTCAACCAGTCCCATCTGATTCCTTCTGGCCAATGAGCTGGGAGGGGAAGTAAAGAGGTAAAAAACATTTACGAGTTGGTGTATGGTTCTTCAGCTCTCTCTTTCTTTGATGCAGTAACCTAAATATGGAATGTCCCTGTTGACATAGTTACAAGATAGAAGTATCCTGAATCCCAATGGCATCCGTTGGAAGCTACTAGACCCCTAAAGGACTTAGCATGAACAATCACTAAACCCTTATGAATGATGCTGAGATTCTGTGGCATGTTTGTCATTGCAGCACAGCCTAAGCTAACATGACTAATACATACATCCTTTGGAGGAGTCTTTTTTTACATGGTAAGGATACAGGTAACTCGAAAATATTAAGAAGAGTTGCAATAGATTACCTAAGTAATCCAAGTAGACAATTAACAGGAAAAGTCATTATTACCAGTAACTAACTCTGTGGTTCTATATAGAGAGAAAATTCTTTTTTTCTAACATTTTAAAAGACATTGTTTTGTCACTAAATATTTTTCTGTAGGTTTAGAGATTGATTCAGACCATCCTATGCTTGATATAAAACTCTTCAATAATAAAAGAAAAGAACCTCAACTAATCATGTCATTCCAGGTCAGGTCATTGCTTTGTATAATCCAGGATTCACATCTCTTATATTGTCAGAAATAAATATTTTGAAGCAAGAGTGGAAACTCAAGAGTAGAACTGTCTGCTACTGAAGATGGTCTACAAAGACAATCAAATTTACCAAAAAAAAGATTCATGAAAGTTTCACAATTCAGTTATTTCACTTACCATAATGACAAAATCAGATCAATGACCCGGCAGCAACCCAATCAACATCGTAGCAATTTTCCTATAATTGGTTGACTAACTTGCATGGCTACTATATCCAGTAGGTCCACTGCATAGTGGAATGATTTAACTCTTCAGACTCTACTTACTTATTTGCCAAAATATTTGTATTTGATAGTGTGGAAACACAGAAAAATTTTGATTTCATGTTCTGTATGATTTGATTTAGAATTGTGGTTGATAAATGGATGACATTTAAAATATATGTGGGATTCTTACTGATTATGTTAATTTGATGAAGTTTTTGTTTTAATTGGAAAGGTCAAAAATGACATTTCACATTATTCTTTAATTACACATTCTATGCCTAAAGGTTCAATAATTGCTGTTGTGTTAGTGATGATATGATAAATGAGCAGGATAATGGCAGAGTGGAGTACACCAGAGTGACAGTTGGTCTGGAAGTCAAGAGTCCTGTGGTTTGCTCCTGGCTTTCTTAAAATGCATTTTTTTCCCCAGCGACCTTGGGCTGGTCATGTAACTGTTCTAGGCTTTATTTTCCTTACGTGTAGAGTGAAGATACTTCTACCCTCAATCCTTAAACTCATAGGGTCAGTGTGAGGATCAGAATAGCTGATGCATGTGAAATGACATACAAATGTTAACGACATACAAATGTTATATTTACATTTATTTAAACTTGTGGACAGATATATAAACAAATATTTATTTCACAAGTTAATTCTCTTGGTTCTTTGTCTTCCAACTTGGAACACTAAATCTGTTCTTCAGTCACGTCTTGTGGACATTTCCTGACCTTTCACCCCATCTGCAAATCTTGGCCAGATGCTCCTTATCTGTGCTCCAGAGAACCCTCTGCATAACTGTATTATAGCACTTACTGCATTACATTGGCAGGACATCTCTGCTTGTCTCCTCCACTAGACAGTGAACTTCTTGAGAGCTGTGGCAGGACAGTTTTTATTTATGTATCTCCCATTCCCAGCATAAAGCTTGGCACATTGTCGATACTCCTAAATGTTTACCAATCTGATCATAAAGCTTGGAGACACTATGATGACTACTGTATTTTTAAATAAATATTCTCATTTAAAAAATATGATTCCACTTGGCTGGTTGACAATTTACAATAAATATGACTTTGCAATTTTTAATTGGAAGCCTTTTAATTTCTTAATTAGCTTCATACAATTTATGTTACATCTAGTAGACAGCAATAAAAGAGTATTTTTTTCTGCTACTAATATTACTAGAAATTTTTTTTGTAAAACATGAAAATTCTTTGCAACTTTTTCCTTTCTAAGTTCTATCAAGCAGTTTATGGAATGGCAACCTGCCAAACGGTGATCCATTTTCTCAAAAACATCGTTTGAGACCTTGCCAGCCAGGCACACAGAGCTTATCTACTGTACCATAGTACAGCCACATAATTCGTGCAAAATTATGTTTGACATTAAATTATAAACCCTTAGCGTAATAATAAAAAAATAAATAACCCTAAAAGCAAATTAAAAATATGTTTTCACTGGAGCAGGTTATTAGCCCACTGGAAACTTGATCTGTAGTAGTCAATCCATGGGCATGCTTCCATTTCTGGAGGGGTTTGAAGTTCCTCTCTGTCCAGAGAAAAATCCCTAATTCATGAGAGGAAAATTAGCTAATAAAATAATTTTTCCTCCTCAACTGCTCTGTTGATGAAAACATGTCCACTGCAATCATAGAAATGAGTGACTTTTCAAATAAAGTAGTTTGTGTTGCCATAAACAGAAGGATGGTAAGGCCATTGCTGTTCTTTGCCAAAGGAAAGGGTAGTCAGCTGTGTCCAGCTTTTTTTTTCTCTACTGCAATATTCACATAAATAGTCTCTTCTTGGGACTGAAGTAGCCCAAATGAGATCCCATCAAAGGGAATGTGGGTTCCTTCTGAGTCTGTGCATTCTAAAGCCTTGCTTGTTAGTTTAAAAAAAAAAATCTTAAAGTGCTGGAAAAAATACTTTTGTTTGATTACACCTAGTATTTCAACTGTTGTAATTGTTTTTACGTCTCAGTTGGTTTCCTTAGTTGTCTGACAGACTGCTAATTATAGACCGAGATGTTGGTGGTGTCTAAATGGTCATTCTTAGATTTCGGTATACAAATCCAGGGATTTATTCACTGGTTAAAGCAATTCACTGCAGTCCGGGCTGCCCTAAAGCTGAGATTAAATTATTATGTAGGTACCTTCCATGATAAACCACAGTAACAACCATGCAATAACAGCAAAGTTTACCTCCAACTTATTTATTTATGAGATTTAATTTTAATTGGTTTTCATATAAGTATAATATTTTTCTTTGCTTATTTGTAGTTAAAAATTAGTATTGTTGTTTTTGTAATTAAATATTTATTTTGCATCTGTATAAATGTTTATGAAAGATAACTTGTATTCCTTTATAAAAACATCAAAAAGGGGTATGTTTTCTTTAATATAATGAGAAAAAAAGCCCACGAATCAGACAGACTGCATCTGTAGGGAAGATGGAAGACTACATTTCATCCAAGATGATATTTCAAAATGACTGCCAGGTAACCCACAAAATTGTAATGTGTCCGCTACCAAATTCATTTTAGTATTGGGAATTAATTTTCCAACATGGTTTTGGAAGTAAGAGGTAAATTAATTATTTCAGGCACTATGATATCACTGGAAGTCTGAAGTTAGAGAGTGATTCAGATGAACATGGAACCAGTAAAATAATTGGACTTAGTTCCTTTATCTTTCAAGGGCTCTTTTACATGACAACACAATATTCACACTGCTCCAAGGGATACCTTTGGCACTTCTACAATTCTAATTTCTTTCCCTGCTTACTAGTTCATTGTTGTTTCTTGGAACTCAAGCAAGATAGGGGGGGATGGAGCAGAGCTTGGTTTCTGTCTGCCTTCCTCAAGCAAGCCCCAGGTCCCTTGTTAGAGCAGAGAGCATTTGCAAGTTTTCCAGAGAGAGCAATTGCTCTTCTTAGCAAGGAATGCAAAGCTTTGCTAGGAATTCCAGTGGGATTCATCACTCTGGAGGGGTCTGAAGGTGAACTCAGGCTAGCTCACCGGGGCGCTGGGATTGATCATACACAGTCTCCTGGAGGAGCTGCACAGTTAGGCCAGTGATGCAGGTCAGCAATAGACCAGGAGCAGAAGAGAGAATCAGGTGGTTTAAATCTTCCCAACAGACAAGTGTGGAATGCCGTCAAGCAATACAAGTTTGCCCTTGATATTAGAGATCCGAGAGACTATTTCAGCAGGGAAAATAAGTCCCAGGCCTTCAGAAAGGAGTGAAATGACAGTGCGAAAGGCAGCATAATGTCTCTACAAGCAGGTACTTTTCCTCCTTTATTTTCCTCTTTCTCTCAGTTTTCTGATATACGTTGTGTTTGTCTTTTTTTAAAAAATTTCTTTCATTTTTCAGAACAGAACTAGATTAGTAGGCATATTTTATTATTTGATTTATTTGTTTATCTGGTAATATTTGTTAAGAGGTTCGCACTCTGTCAGAAGTATTTTTCTTTCCATAATAATGACTGTAAAAGGAACTTCAGCTGGTAAGGCAGAGATCATTTTTAAGAAAGGTAGTAGCTTAAATAGCACAGATGGTTTTTCTGGGGCCACAGCTTTCCTCAGCTTCAAGTCTACTTGGTCAAAAGATCAGTGGCTATGACTTAGCGACACTTACATTTGGTCTTTGAGTTCCAGATTGAACATCTCTCCTCTGGCCCGATTTTATTACTATGTAATAAAATAAAATCCAAGGTACTTAAACTCTTTTTAATGAGGACTACCAAAATATTTTTAAAGTTATTCTGTGACTCTCCCTTTCTCCTCTCCATATTTTAATGAGTCTTGGAGAAAAAAAAAGAACATTTATACCATGTCTATACAACATTAATACAACAATGGGAGCATAAAAGATTCAGATGAGCACTCATGTCAAATATGAAAGGAAATAACCAAGGTTTTCTCTTCTTTCTTTTTCTTTTTTTTTCTCTTGCTGAATTGATCAGATTAACTAGGTGTTTGCCTCAGAATTAAGGAAATTTCATAAAAGAAAACAATATCACTTATACACCAGTTCTCTTAGTCTCTTTTTCTCTTCAACCTTGACCATTTGTTTATTTTAACCTTGCATCTGGACCACAATGTTCCCTTAAAGAAAACAACAAACTCCAAATTGCCAATTCCAGTGTTTTTTTGAAGATTGCTTTTTGTAAACTGGGGAACTGATATGAAACTAAATTTATTTTTTCAATATGAAACAAAATTTATGACTAGAGCACAAGGTTTGGATCCTTTGTTGATACAAGAAGTAAACCTTATATGTACAGAGACACATATATGCTCATTTAAAGAAGACTGTCAGCAGCAAGTTTGTTGTTTTCTAATGTCACATTAACTACTTGTCTGCATGGTTGTTCTGTTGTAGGCTTCCTCTCCACTATAAAAATATAATTAAAAAAAACTAGGGCAATATCGTGGCTAAATCAGGTAAAGGTACTTTAACTGAGTTATTGAATCGAGATGAAAAGTTTTAAAAATGATTCACTCTTGACTTTTTCAATGAGAAGCAATATGGGCTCTTCTTCAGGCATTCTGTATGCAGTTATTTGAAGTTGCACTAATTTTGTATCAGATAAAGAAAATTACACATATCTTCCCAAACCAACACACACAGCAGAGCACACTGGCTGTGTCTCTTGCTAGCATATGGTATTCATCATTAGCAGTAGCGGCAGCAGCCACCTCCTTCAGTTGACTGGTGGAAAATAGAGCTCCAACTCAAATCTCTGTCTGCTTGCCATAGCTTTTTCCAGTTAAATTGGTACCGCAATCTGTATGGTTTCATCACTCCATTGGCAGTTTAATATAAACATCTGTTTCCAGTCTTTTATATCCTATCTGAGATTTATTCAGTCCCTCTGAGTTATCTGTCCTTTTCTCCTTCCCCATTTATTTCCCTTGACTTCTAAATGATGTTATATTTTCCAATATTTCCTTGATCTTTTGCTCAGATGTGTGCATCATTAAATATATTTAATTATCTTTTTTTTTTCTTCTGGAGCCTGAACTGTTTGTTTATAATCTGTTCTCTCCTGATACATTATGAAGCTCTTTACCCTCACAGTGGAATTTTCCTTGGAAATAAAGTAGCATGACTCCAGGTTGCAATGATGGAGGTGATTATTTCATTGTGATTGGCATCAAGATCAAACTGTGAAGGATTTTATTCCAGTTTTGTCTATTCTCCACCCATATTTTGCATTTACCCTTTTACAATGCAAGGATTTGAAAGTCCTAGTGCTCAGGATTCATATTATTTTGCTTCTTCTTCTGTTAAATTTATAATGTTCTAAAGTAAGGGCATTTCCTGCAAGGTAATAATCTGTGGTAGAAGCAGAGACCCTGAATCAAAGACAGTAGAGTCTTTTAATTTAACTATTGGTTAAATGTCAGGAAATGTCCGGCCCAGAGGTCATTATTATTAAGTCAAATAGAAAGCTTTTATTTTCCTATCTCCTTGTTATTTGGGGAGCTGTTCATAAAGATTGATGCTGTGTAAGTCACTAACCACAGGGAAATGGAGGAATTCTGTAAACAAATGGCAAGCAGAACTTTGTTCTTATTGTCCCACTAAGCTTAATATGAGGTGTTAAATTTAATGAAATGTGGTGAGTGAAGTGTTATTTTCCTATTGGTTACTGTAACAGTCATTAACAAGTAAGACATGACTAGTACTGAAAATAGAATACTGTATCCATGACAACACAGAGTTAGGACAGCAATTACTTAATATTTTCTTGATTTATTAATTTCTTTATAAGTGGGAGAAACAAGAAGACTCTCGAGCTGGGCAGTTAATAGTCCAAATTAGCTAACATTTTTAGCTACATCATTTATATAGTCATTTAGTCATTCACTCATTCCTATAAACATTCGTTGAGGTTCTACTATATGGTAGACACTAAGCATACAGAAATGAGTGAGACAGTTTCTGCCCACAGTTTTTCATGGTCCAATTAGTACAGTGGTTCTCAAATGAGGGTCTCTGGACAAGCAGCATCTGCCTCACTGGGAACTTGTGAGGAATGCAGATTTTCTAGGCCCTTACTAGACCTACTGAATCACACACACTGAGGTGAGACCCAGTGATCTTGTGTTTTAACAAGCCCTCCAGGTGCTTTTGGTGCTCCCTAAAGCTTGAGAACCACCAGTTGCATGAAGAAATTTAAAACTTTTCAATTAATAATATCTTGTTTTATGTCCAAAATGATTACAGAATAACAGAACACTTCCATTTAAGAGAGTTATAATTCCATAGAACTTCAGAGATTCCATAAATATTTATCCTTTAGGTTTATGGCCAAGAAGTATTGGACATAGACTAACTTCACATGATCGATTAAAAATCCTAACAACAAAAAACCTAATGAATATCTCACAGGTTCCATGGATCTTGGTACGTCTCTTCAGTGATCCTATTGTTTCATGAATATTGAAAACTATCTTTTAAGAGAGAAACATATATTATAAGATGCTTGAAGAGTCACTATCATATTTATAATAAAATATTCAGTTTACCATAACGTTAGACAAATAACTGTTCAATAAATGTCCAGCCCATTTGTGGATTTAAATCTTGAAAAAAAATCACTTAACCTTTTCACTTACTTCTTCTTTTGCGAAATGAGGGTTGAAGTAGGGCTTGTGACTTACAATGCTCTCTCAGATCTTTTCCAATCTGAATATTTCGTTATTCTTCTTTGGAAGTCTGTTTGTTAATATAAGTTCCCCTCAGATGAATATATACACACACACATATATACACTACATAGATGTACATCTAATCAATTTTTCTTTGTATATTTACTTATTCTCTCTATTGCTTATTAAGCCTTGATCCTTAGTACAATTATGTCTTAGCTTTTCTGTACAACCATGGCCTCAGATCTTTGCCCACTTGGAACTGCATGTGTGTTCTCTCAAACCATCACTGTATACCCAGAACTGCCTTTTCTTGAACAGACACAAGATACCTCACCCTTTCACTCTTAGGAGTCCATCTAATTCTGTGAAGCACTCCAGTGAAAATAACACCTAGCACTTAGGGCTGTTAAACACATCTTTTCCCTCCCTTCATCCTGTTGATCTTGAGTGTATTAAGATGAGCACTTTTATTCCTTCCTTGCTTTTGATTATAACTGGTGACATGCTTTATAAACTCACAAAGATAATATTTCATGTAGGGACATCCCACATTTTGGATAGAAACATTTATATAACAATTGGACACCAATATGAAGAGTGAGTTGCATTGCAGGTAGGGTAATAGATTAGATCTATGGTTTTATATAATGTCAAGCTATTCATGGTTCAGCTGTGAGACCTGTGGGTCCTGTTACCTTTATTATCTATTATAGTTGAAAACTGTAGCTCTACAGTCATCAGCCATTTCAAGATGAAGATGTTCGTATAGTCAGTATGGCAGAGCCAGAGTGGTATACTGTAAAAATATTATTCAGGCTATCAGACCTGGGTTCAAATTCTATCACCACTGTTCACTTGCTGTGTGATCCTAAACAAATTAAATGACCTCTCTGAATCTATTTTCTCAAATGCAAAATAATGAAAATAATCCACATGTTGGGTTTGCTATGAGGGTTAAGTGAAGTAATATTTAGAAGAACCTATCGCAGGGCCTACCACAGGCCTGTTCAACATATGTCTATATCTGTGATCCAAAGCTCTACCAAGAAATAAAAAACTGCCTACCTATCTCTCCATATGAATTTTGCCCCAAGCTCTTGTATTAATATGCTGAAAAATAAACTCATTCCACCCCTCTCCCCATAACCTACTGCTCCTGTATTCTATGGATAAATGGTGTTGCTACTCAGACATTGTCCCAAATTGGAAACTCCCTTCTCCCTCACTCCACACATCCAACTAGGCACTAAAACCAGATGGTTTTCACATCTCATATTCATTCCTACAGCTAATTCCTTAATTAAGACTCAAAATACCTTGCTTGGGTCATAGTATGGTCTCTAAATCAGCCCTCAATTCTCCATCTAGGGTGTTGCAATTCATACTCTTTACACTGCTGCCAGGGAGATTTTTTAAAACAAAAATCTTACACATGTTATTCTCTTGTATAAAATCATTCAATGACTCCCTTTAACTTTTTGGATAAAATTCAGAGTTTTTAGCATGACACACAAAGTTCTCTCTAGTTTGAAAATCAACTATCCTTCTCCATCCACCATGACCCCTCTCATCATTGTTACCCATGTCTCTACAATCACCCTGAATAAGAGATTTTTGTCTCTCTTCGGGTTCTACTAAAAGCAGAGCCTGAGACAAGGACTTGGTAGCAGGGAGTTTATTTGGGTGGCTATATAAGGAAGCAGGTATGAGGGAGGAGGAATAGAGTGTTGGGGTGAGGGTATGTCAGTGAAGTCCCTATAATGGTCGATAGAGCTTCATTCCTTGAAACCTCTGAGAAACCTGTAATACTCCCAGAATTGTCAGAAGAACAGGCAGCTGAGTCATTCTTCTACCATCTCCTGTTCCCCACGGTTTGAAGGATGCCTTTGGGTGTAACACCCCAACCCTTTCAGGCTCCATTTGTGCAGAAGCTAAGTGACTTCCAGAACTTCAGAAAAGTCCCTGAAGTGGGAAATGCTTGAGCTGTATGCTAGCTCTGAGTTTGCACAGAACTGTGTATCACAGCTGTAGCTGAAATCACAGATGGGCCAAGGGGACACGACATCAGGCAATGAAGAGATGGCTCCATCGTGCTGCGGTTTTCTGCCTTCACAAGAATTGTTCCTATGTGCCTAAATGTCTTCATTCCTCCTTCTTCTCCAAGTCATATAATTAACTAATACTGATCTCTCAAGTTGTAGTTCCAGAATTGGCTCTGCCAGAATCTCAAGTATTCGCTTTCTCTGATCACGAGTATTATCTGGAAGTCTTTCTTCTTAACATCCATAGCATTCAGGGTGGTGCTGCACCATGCCACATTATCACAATAAATGGCACTTACTCTTTTACTTGTGCCTCTAGGATAGAAGCACCTTGAGGGTGGGAAATGTATCTTACTTGTCTTTGCTGCTATTTATAGTACAATGCCTGGGTATTTTAGAGCTCGAATCAATATTTGTTGAATAAATGGAAGCATGAATGAAAACGAATCCCCCAGACTAATTGTCATAAAACATTATTCCTTATCATATCATTTCTCATCAAAAATCATCCCTAACAGTACCTTGCTGACACATAATGACTAAATTCTTTAACTTGACTTTCCAAAACTGCTTTTCTAGCCTGATTTCCCATTACCCCCATTTAATAATTTTGTGCTTCAGACACACTGCTCATTCACTGTCCTTTAGAAGCCTTCTAGATCTCTTTCCTCATGTCTCTGGGCACATTATTCTGTCTTTTTTTTTGAGTGTATGTCTTACTCTTACACATATTTTGAAGCCAGTTTAAACCCTGTTTTTCTAAAAAAAAAACGACAAAAAACCAACCAACCAAACAAACAAGAAAACCCCACTTCTTGACAATTAGCCTGTAGTGGTCATTTTCTCTTCTTTGAATTCTTGCATTTTTAGTTGTCCAGTGATCACTAATAACATTGTATGTCGTCTGAGTGTACTGTATCTCTTCAATTAATCTCTGTTTCTTGAAGTCAGATTCCATTTCTTATACTTAGTTTGGAATGAGATTTAATTCTTGGTATCTAATCCAGTACCTAGAATGGGCCCTCGTATATATATTGCAAGCTCAATACTGTTTCTTTATGGATACACAGACTATTCAGACATATACTTACATATCAGTCATTTCAAACACACCTGTGACTCTGGTTAGTCAAATTAGAACTGCATTCTGCTAAAATCAGCGGTCTTGAGCTGACTGATGGGGCAAAGCAGATAGAAATTTGATTAAAAATTTAGCAGTGGAAAGAAAGTATCATTTAGAAGTGTTCAAGAAAAAGAGAGACCATAAAGGGGGATTATCTAACAAGGCAATCAAGAATATCTCCTACAACAAAGAAATTTTGCTGAATATAAAAATAAACAGAGAATATAAGTTTATCTTTGAAAAAAGTTTAAAACAGTACCGAAATTTATTATCTTAACACATTTATTTAGTTGTACAATGTTTTAATGAGGGAAAGTGAGGTATGGTTAAATGATCTAAAAATATAGCCAGTTATATGGCTACTGCATTTTATAAATTATTAATATTTAAAAGATAAGACCTTTTAATTTTGAAAGAACTAAAAACAATTAGGGGGATTTTTTTTCTTTTTTCTTTCTTGTAGAGGAAAACTGGGAGACTGGGGGTTTAAGATTGGTGCAGATTTGTACTGTAATACATTTATATACTCATTTTTTATCACCACTATGTATTATTTAATATAAAATACAAAAATATTGAAAAACATTTTCCTTAATTTTCATCCCTTCAAGAAATGGAAGCATAAATATGGATGTGATGATATGGCACTTTAACTTTTTACTCTTTATGAGTATTATTTAATATTGGACCAATTATAAAATATGGAAATTAAACATTTAAATAGACATTGGTTAAATCAATCAATAGATCTGAACTAGGAGACTAGGATGAATGATAGCAAAATCATTTGTTAATAGTTAATGAATTGAACAGACCGACCTTTGTTTAAATTATATTTTATAAGCTTTAATTATAATATAATTCTGACTTTTGAGCACAATATGGTTTTCAGGTAAATTCTGTGGGGTTACTTGTTTTTCTTTTTTTTTTTTTTTTTTTAAGATGATAAACTTAAGCAGGAGATTTGCTTATCATATGTGAGCAAAAGAAAAAGGAAAGGATTAAACAGAAACTGTTTCTTCCCCCACAGGGCTACCTTCCCGCTATCTTCCGACATTAATACAATGTTGCTGACTACGTTATGTTGTTACTAGGTTGTGTCAAATCAAGAGAATAATTGGACATTAAGATTCATCTCTGAATACATTAATTGGATGATTTCTTTATTTCTGTCATAAGTTACTAATGATTTCCTCTCCATAACTAGGGAAACTCTGAAGAACTCATTATTCTCTTGGGATTCTATAGCTACCTTAAGATGATTTTCGGTGGATGTGGTTGTTCTGGTAACAGTAGACTCTATATTAAGTTCCAAAATTAAAATTTCAGAAAGAAAGGGTACTATTTAGATTTAAAATGCGCACCCTTTAGGGGGTTATTTCTTTTCAGATGGAATATGTTCCACAACAATGGTACTTATGGAGAGACATGAGGACCCCACGAATACTAATATGCTCATCAGGATGATCATTGAAAACTCACATTTTCTCTAAATGCTGAGATTCTATAAATACCTCCTCTACATGTAGAAGACATGGGCCATAATTCTGCTAAGCTCAGAGGGTTTGTGCCTTGCTGCACTGGAAACTCATTGGGAGCAGATTCTCTTTCTTATTCACCTTTGTGTTCCTAGTGCCTTGCATAGTATAGGAGGCACTCAAATATCTGTTATCAGCTGATTAATAGAATCAATCTTTTTGAGTCTTAAGTGTATTAAACCAGAAATTATCTGAAGACTTTTCCTGTTGTAATATTCTATAAACTTTAAGCAGGCATCCTTCTGTAGAGAGTAAAAACTTTTCAAAAGTTTTTTCAATAAAAACTTTGCAAAGGGGGCTTCCCTGGTGGTGCAGTGGTTGGGAGTCCACCTGCCGGTGCAGGGGACACGGGTTCGTGCCCCGGTCCGGGAGGATCCCACATGTCGCGGAGCGGCTGGGCCCGTGGGCCATGGCCACTGAGCCTGCACGTCCGGAGCCTGTGCTCCGCAACGGGAGAGGCCACGGTGGTGGGAGGCCCGCGTACCGCAAAAACAAACAAACAAACAAAAAAACAACAAAAAACTTTGCAAAGAATTTATCCTGTCATAATATTTCAAATTGCTATAATTTAATGATATTTCCTATAAATAAAATTTCACTTGAAAATGATAAAAAAAATGAATCAGATGCTTTACCTTCTTCATTACATCAATACATACAGGTGAAACTCATCAAATCTTAATCCCATGGAACAAAAGATGGGGTGATGAGCTGAAGGGGTACCAACATGGAGTTCAAATCTGATAACATGGGAAAGGAGCTCCAAAGACAAACTCAGCCCCAATCACCATTTAGCCTACTTGGGCCAGTCCTTGTATGACTATTTTTCCTTCTACCTTTGGCCCATGTACATTGGTGCCATTTTCTACTTAACACAATAAATATTGTCTCAGAAGACATGAGTATAAATTGAATTTTTGTAAATTAGATCACAGCATTCAATAAAGGGTTATTGAACTACAGCACATCCTGTATTTCAGGGTATGTGGGTAGAACCAGACCTTGACCTCACACATTTATAAACCAGTGAGAGAAACACACAAGCATGTGGATGATGATAACATGAGACGCGGTACTACTGAAAGGAGCAAAAGGCGCATTCCTCCTAGAACTAGCATGAAATAATCTGGGAAACTGTGCCCTTTGAAATGTCTTGGGACCCAACAATAAAAAGAAGTAGGTTACGAATACTCTTCGAAGTTCTTTTGTTTTCAAATAACAGACTCTGAAATTTACCTATAGCACGTTTGAGTTTTCTATATGTATACTTTTTCTGTGTAACGGGTTTTGCCAAAGAGCTAAAAATCAAGTGACTCTTAAATTTTTAACAGAACGGGAACTTTTACTGCTTCTGCTTACTGTCTGTTGTCCATATAGAATTGTCTGTGCTCCTGAAAGCTGCCAAATATGCTTCCATTTTTTACATAACCGTTATAGGTAAAGACAGAATAATGGATTTCTTTCAGTGTCTCCTTTGAATTGACAAGCAGGATCACTCTGTGTCAAGGAGGTGTAGTTGCTGCTTTTCTATTAATAGTAAGTTACAATATAGGTGTTGTAGCAATTGGTTAAGCAAACAGAAACAATTATATGAATTTGACGATAATGTTCCTCCACAATTTTATTTTACCTGTTCAGTTCAGATAATGAAAGTAGCATGCTAAAATAAAGCAAGTTTAGATTTGACTACTGGATGAATTCTTTTGATGAGTATTTTTGACCACATACTGCATTCTAAGCATATAGAATGTAGAGCCCTGGAGATAGAGATAAGGACAAAAACAAATTCAGTCCGTGCTCTAAGAATGGGGTTTAAAGCCTGTTAGGAAAGGCGTAGATTAATTAAATAGTCACACAATAAATGTGGAAAATACTAAAAGTACTAGAGTCATGAAATACAATTGAATGGTTTTAAGAGTGGGTGGGTGTGTATGTGGTAAGTATTGTCATGTGATCATATTTGCATTTTTAAGTACTCTGTCTGCAATGTGATTGGTATTGCCAACAGTGGATGTAAGGAGACCAGTTAGAAAGTCCAGAAAAAACAGCAATGCTAGTTTAAATTAATGTAATGCCAGTGATTATGAGAGAAGTAGACAGTTGACCCAATTACTACTTCCATAACGGATTTAAAGGAATTTAAGCATTACTATTTATCAAGTGTCTATAATGTGTCAAATGCCCTTTTAGGTGCTAGGGGTACAAACATGAACATGTTAAAAAAAAATCTCTTCCCTCAAGAAACTCCCTGTTTGCTGTGACATTTCCAAGTATGATGAAGTATGCATTCATATCATAGAAAAAAAATAAAGTAGCTAATGTCAAATAATTCATATTAACCATCATTTAACTTTGCTGTATATTATATAACTTACACTCTTGGGGATTCTTCAAGAATCAACAGAAATAATGCATTTGAAAACAAAGCATAAATATAAGGTGTTGTTAATTTCCTCTTTATAGCTTCCTAATAGTATCTAGCTTAGGCTAATATTTAAATAAATTTTTATTTCCTGAGAATACAGAAATTGGGCCTTATCTAACAAAATACCATAGACAGGTGGCTGGATGGCTTAAACAACAGACATTTGCTTCTCACAGTTCTGGAGGCTGGGAGGTCCAAGATCAAGATAATAGCAGATGCTGTTCCTAATGGGATGAGGAAGGAGGCTCTTCCTGGTTTGCAGACTGCCACTTTCTTGCTGTGTCACATGGCAGAGAGAGAGTTCTGGTCTTCCTTAATCCCGTCATGGGGGCTCCACCCTCATACTTCGTCTAAACCTAATTCTCTATCATCGTTTTTTGGGGGTTAGGATTTTAACATATGAATTTTGGGGAAACACAAACATTTGGTCTATGTTTGCTAACCAGAACGTGCTAACCAGTAACAAAATAATTTAGCCTGGAATTTGCTCCTGGTAACAAAGAAGGTGACAGACAAACGTTTGGATTACTGAATTTCTGCTAGTGGTAGTACCACTGTGGTGCCTGCACTGCTTTCAGTCAATTAAATGAGAAGTAAATTAGAGTTTATATTATTTTATTCACTTGAATTCAGGGTTTTTCAGGACATTAAGATTTTCTTTCCTAATGTTTCATTGTATACACTTTTAAACAAAAACAAAAGTAGAGAGAATAGTAATGATAATGATTCCCTTATTTCCACTACCACCTTCAACAAGTATCAACATTTCAACAATCTGATTCTATCTATTCTTCACTTTATTTTTTGTTTTCTCTGGAGTATTTTTAAACAATTCTAGACAAAATATGATTTCACCCATGAATACTTTAGTATGTTATTTCATCTGATAAGGCTTTTTTTTTTTAACTTAACCACCTCTACTTTGCTAATCAACCTAACAAAATTAACAAATATTTCTTAATATCACTTAATACTGTATTCAAATTCCCCCATTTATTTTCAAGATACATTTTTTATTGTTGGTTTACTCAAATCAGGATTCAACAAGATTCACATAAATACTGTACTTGGTTGTCATGTAGGTCTTTCTTATTCTGCAAAAGGCGTCTTCCTTCCTCTCTTCCTCCCTTTTTTCCTCCCTCCCCTTCTTCCTTTATTTTCATGCAGTCCATTTGTTGGAAATACCTGTCATCTGTCCTGGGAAAATTGGACATCCCTTGAGCCAGCAGTAAGCTTGTTCCTCTGTCTCCTCTATTTCCTGTAAATAGGTAATTAGATATAGGTTTCATTAACAACTTAGCTAAAGCTTTTCTGAAAGCATGGCTTGCAAGAAGGACCCCAGTGCCAGTACAAGTAGTTTATTTGGGAAGTGACTCCACAAGTCAGGAGAGAGGGAGTAGGGAGAGTGGGCCAGGCAGGGCAAGACCATTTAAGGTTGTGTTATCAAGGTGCCTACTGTAGACAGCAGGGCTCTATTCAGTGGGGACTTCTGGGAAGCTTAGACAGCACCTCCCAAACTTGCCACTGGCTTCCCTTTCCCCTTGGTTGAAGGTTTTCCTGGAAGCTGAGTCTTGCACACAGTGAGTCGGAACTATTCCCCAGAGCTGCAGCTGAGATCAGAGGTGGGCAGAGGGATGAGATGAGCACCAGAGGCTTTTGCTACTCAGTCTAGAATATTTCATATGTGGTTCTGTGTATGCTTTTTGTGTGAGGCATGTAATGACCAGGTGTCCCATTTTAAATGATTCTAAACTTGAAAAGCCATGTCAGCCTTTTAAAGTTCCTCAACAAATTTTCAATAGTGATTTTATGTTCATTGGTGGTCATTGCCTGTATGCATCATTTCTTTCAGAGTTGCGAGCTGGTGATTTTTCTAATTTCATCATTCTTTCTGTATTTACTTGTTGGGATTTTTCTACAAGAAAACCTTTCTTTTATTAACCATTTAGTTACCTCAGAGTAACTAAAGACAGATAAATTCTTGATACTTTTCTTCCCCACTCCTTTTACAAATCAATTTACAGAGTAATGAGTTTGTGCCCTGACAACCTCCAATGCAATCCGTTGAATCTTTTTTCTTCCCCTGAACAGTAGGGAAGCATTGCCATGCTATTAAAAAATGGTGGGATGAGGATAGGTTTTTGGTTGTTTCACATGATTAACAAATTATTAGGCTCTCATGCTTAGTAAAGGGAGTAGAGACATAATAGGGTGAATGGATAACTCAGCAGTAGGCAGGAGACAAGGAAGGCAAAATCACTCCTGATCGTAGCACAAGATAAGTCAATGCGGTAAGGCAAGCAATGGTCTTGGTGTTTGCACAGCTCACAAAGAGTAGCTTGCATAAATTATGAAGTATGAAACCCCAGATTTCTGCTACTGAGGTACATTTTGGAGCTCTTGATTCTCAGAATAGAAGCCTGGATCTTTTCAGTCGCATTTTCCTAAAATGTTTTATAAAGGAATGTTAAAGACTATGAACAGTGCTGCCAAATTAAACTGCAAGTCAGTTTATCTCACAGCTAAGTGGGGTCACCAACTCCCTCAACTTTGCCTGGGATTTTCCCAGTTTCAGCACAGAAAGTTCATCCCAGAAACCCCTTCAAGTCCTAGGCAAACCTGAATTACTGGTCACTCCATCGAAAAGGGATCTTTTTACTGAAAAGATGTTTATAACCTATGACCAGTTTTGAGGAGCATGTATGAGATTTCCTTAGTTTGCTGGCCCATCCTATTATTTTTCCCTTTCAGAAATTCTCCTTTGTGACCACCAGCACATGTTTATAAGGGACTAAGAAGGAAAGGCTATGTTCTCTATTCAAGGAACAGAGAAAGTGAGGTCACCAGGCCACATGGGGATCAAAACGTTGCTGTTAACATCACTAACACCTGTTTTAAGTTAATCTGAAAACGAGGGCTGGGAATAAAGATTTCTGCATAATTGTTTTTGTATTTGTATTAGTTGTATTTTGCTGGGAAAAGTAATCTTTTGAAAAATTATTTTCTTTTAGACTTGAAACCCAGTTGACAACATTGCTAAAAACATAAAACTCAGCTGTCATCCCACGTTGCATATTTGTGGAATCTATGGTCCTTCACACATCTTTGTACCTTGTCCTGGTAAATATTTCATTTTATAATACTTTTATGTAATCAGTTGGCTCTAATTGGCTAGAGGCAATTATTCTGACATACAATAATTTTCCTTTCACCATCTGAATACCTATTTATGGGCTCAAAGTATCCTTCTATGACCTTACTATCCTACATCTTAATCTAGTTACCATTTTTATGTGTGCTTTTGTCCTACTCTGATGTGGTGCAACCAGACAGATGTATTACTTCCATCTATTGGAATTAGCCAAACATTGGGATTTTATTCCCTTCAGATTAAGCATATTCACAGATGGGATAAAAAGAATGATCCAGCTGCTTCTCGGAATCCCTGCCTTAAGGATTTTCAACTGTGGCTGTGACTAGGAACGTTTTAGCAAAAGCCATGTGGGAAACATGTAGGAAATTTTTAGTGCCCAATATGCAGACGATGGGAATCCAAGGTGTAATCTAAAAAGGAAGATAATTAACAGTCACGTGGGTAACTTCAGTTCATATTTTACGGACAACTTTGGGAACATTGACTCATGAAAATGGAGCCTATGTTCAACACAAATTATATTTCTGAACATCAGCCAACAAGTATATCAACAATCTGTTCCAGAGAATGAAGAGCTATAGTTGCTTTAGTCTTCACATTCATTCGTATTCTCTTTTTGATGGTACAAATATAAATAATGCCTTTTTAAAAAACCAGAGTTTAGTTTCAAAATTGGTTGAAGTAGATTTTAGATTCTCGGGGAGCCATGGGAAAATCAGCACACCTCTCTGAACTCAGGTTTCCTCATCTTTGAGTGATAGAGATGACTGCTCAGCTGGCCTCACAGGCTCTTTATCAGGAACAAATGGGATAATGTAGAAAAGATGGATGGATTTTAAAGTAATAAACACTAACCAAATGTTAGTTATATTTATAGAGCTACTATTTCTTAGGACTTGATGGGTACTTTCTATTTGTTGATGTATTATTCATAAAAACCATGTCAAATTTTGAAAAATACTCAATAGCATATTACATAATGATTGGCACAAGGTAAACAGTTAATAACTCTATTCTTTTAAAATTTATTGAATCATATCTCCATGTGTATTTATTTCTAGAAAGAAAATAATCCAGAATGATATCATATTTTATTTGTCTGGACTTTAGACTCTGGTTGGCATTTTCAAATATTCTATCTATGGATATTCTCTTCCTTTGTACTGAACTATTTTGGGAGGAAAAAGATCTTGTGTATTCCTAATAATATAAATTTTACTGCATAAAATATCACTGAGCTACTGTCTACTGTTTTAAACGTTTCCCAAGGAAAAATATTTCATCCTGGATTAAACTAGGTGTCTAAATAGATTGATTCTTACCCTGAAGTCACTGAAATAGCATTTTAATGCCACTTTCAAAATATAAATTTTGATGTGGTTTTTGAAAGGTGAAACGAATAAAATTTTTGAAGCTAAAAATAAAGGAGAGACTGTGACAATCATTTTAATACAGAAAACACAGATACACTCGCTCCATTTGTTATTTTCTAATTTAAATAATATAGTGGTTACTGAGAGACATCAACAATATTTTTGTCAGGTTTCATTATGCACAGATGACAATTATCAGATATTTTGGAATGACAATATAGGGCCTTCGAGTAGATTTCTTTAAATTTGTTATAAGTGCTTCCAGTCCTGTTTGCTTTCTTTAGGTTTTACTGCATTAGGGGGAAACAGACCTCTTTCTCCTGTGACAAAGAGAGAACCCAGGAAGGGGCAGTTTTTTTCCCCTCACAGGTGATGGAGTTTGTATAAAGAATGCAGTGGATAATAGCTGGCTTGTCTTCTGAACAGATGGTGATGGTCTTGTTGCTAGGATAAGGCCTCAAGAATTTAGTTTTTAATTCCACATTTTTTGCCTCAGTGCCATGAATATCCCTAGGTTTCCCAAGGCAAAACAAACAAACAAACAAACAAAAACCTACACAGGAAGAGTGACAGAGAGAGAGATGGGGCGGTAGAGCAAAGACTGAAGCCAGGTCAATAGAGGCTTTGGGGAAAATGCCTGCTCAGCTGTCTGCAATCACCTGGGTTTGAAAGGCAGGCAGGAAGGAAGATTGGTTTGGCAGAAGAACTGGGCCTTTTGATGCCTCTGATACCACAGAGAAAAATACCCATTTCTTCCCATTAGAAGTCTGTTGACTTTCCTAATTAAGATAAACATGTTTCTGAAAGTGTTAGCTCTTCCAGCATGACATTTATAAAAGCAACTAGATATACACACAGGAATGTTTGCCAAGAATTTGGGCTAATGGTGGTCTATGAAGCGTTTTACAGAAATATTTTAAAATAGTTGCCATATCTAAAAGTGAATGACTTTCATTCCCTCCAGTCAATTAAACATCTAATTTCAACTCTAGGAGATAATAACTGAAGTATTTTTTTATAAATGAATAAATAGTTAGAAAACTGTTAAACACATAGCTCCAAAGCATGAAAAATATATTCGTTTAACAGCTTTCTTCTCTTTTTTTTTTTTAACATCTTTATTGGAGT
Organism: Monodon monoceros; assembly: GCF_005190385.1. Taxonomy (NCBI): domain Eukaryota; kingdom Metazoa; phylum Chordata; class Mammalia; order Artiodactyla; family Monodontidae; genus Monodon; species Monodon monoceros. The sequence continues at coordinate 85,096,559 of NW_021703772.1, read as the reverse complement.
ATAATTGCTTTACAATGGTGTGTTACTTTCTGCTTTATAACAAAGTGAATCAGTTATACATATATATATATGTCCCCATATCTCTTCCCTCTTGTGTCTCCCTCCCTCCCACCCTCCCTATCCCACCCCTCTTGGTGGTCACAAAGCACCGAGCTAATCTCCCTGTGCTATGTGGCTGCTTCCCACTAGATATCTATTTTACGTTTGGTAGTGTATATATGTCCATTGCACTCTCTCACTTTGTCCCAGCTTACCCTTCCCCCTCCCTGTATTCTCAAGTCCATTCTATAGTAGGTCTGTGTCTTTATTCCTGTCTTGCGCTAGGTTCTTCATGACCAATTTTTCTATTTTTAGATTCCATATATATGTGTTAGCATATGGTATTTGTTTTTCTCTGACTTACTTCACTATGTATGACAGACTCTAGGTCCATCCACCTCACTACAAATAACTCAATTTCATTTCTTTTTATGGCTGAGTAATATTCCATTGTGTATATATGCCATATCTTCTTTATCCATTCATCGTTGATGGCCAATTAGGTTGCTTCCATGTCCTGGCTATGGTAAATAGAGCTGCAATGAACATTGTGGTACATGACTCTTTTTGAATTATGGTTTTCTCAGGGTATATGCCCAGTACTGGGATTGTGGGGTCATATGGTAGTTCTAATTTTAGTTCTTCAAGGAACCTCCATACTGTTCTCCATAGTGGCTGTATCAATTTACATTCCTACCAGCAGTGCAAGAGCGTTCCCTTTTCTCCACACCCTCTCCAGCATTTATTGTTTGTAGATTTTTTGATGATGGCCATTCTGACTGGTGTGAGGTGATACCTCATTGTAGTTGTGATTTGCATTTCTCTAATGATTAATGATATTGAGCATTCTTTCATGTGTTTGTTGGCAATCTGTATATCTTCTTTGGAGAAATGTCTATTTAGGTCTTCTGCCCGTTTTTGGATTGGGTTGTTTGTTTTTTTGATATTGAGCTGCATGAGCAGCTTGTAAACTTTGGAGATTAATCCTTTGTCAGTTGCTTCATTTGCAAATATTTTCTCCCATCCTGAGGGTTGTCTTTTCGTCTTGTTTAAGGTTTCCTTTGCTGTGCCAAAGCTTTTAAGTTTCATTCGGTCACATTTGTTTATTTTTGTTTTTATTTCCATTTCTCTAGGAGGTGGGTCAAAAAGGATCTTGCTGTGATGTATGTCATAGAGTGTTCTGCCTATGTTTTCCTCTAAGAGTTTGATAGTGTCTGGCCTTACATTTAGGTATTTAATCCATTTTGATTTTATTTTTGTGTATGCTGTTAGGGAGTGTTCTAATTTCATTCTTTTACATGTAGCTGTCCAGTTTTCCCAGCACCACTTATTGAACAGGCTGTCTTTTCTCCACTGTATATTCTTGCCTCCTTTATCAAAGATAAGGTGACCATATGTGTGTGGGTTTATCTCTGGGCTTTCTATACTGTTCCATTGATGTATATTTCTGTTTTTGTGCCAGTACCATACTGTCTTGATTACTGTAGCTTTGTAGTGTAGTCTGAAGTCAGGGAGCCTGATTCCTCCAGCTACGTTTTTCTTTCTCAAGATTGCTTTGGCTATTCGGGGTCTTCTGTGTTTCCATACAAATTGTGAAATTTTTTGTTCTAGTTCTGTGAAAAATGCCAGTAGTAGTTCGATAGGGATTGCATTGAATCTGCAGATTTCTTTGGGTATTATAGTCATTTTCACAATGTTGATTCTTCCAATCCAAGAACACGGTATATCTCTCCATTGATTTGTGTTATCTTTAATATCTTTCATCAGTGTCATAATTTTCTGCATACAGGTCTTTTGTCTTCTTAGGTAGGTTTATTCCTAGATATTTTATTCTTTTTGTTGCAATGGTAAATGGAAGTGTTTTGTTAATTTCACTTTCAGATTTTTCATCAGTAGTGTATAGGAATGAAAGAGATTTCTGTGCATTAATTTTGTGTCCTGCTACTTTACCAGATTCATTGATTAGCTCTAGTAGTTTTCTGGTAGCATCTTTAGGATTCTCTATGTAAAGTACCATGTCATCTGGAAACAGTGACAGCTCTACTGCTTCTTTTTCTGATTTGGATTCCTTTCATCTCTTTTTCTTCTCTGATTGCTGTGGCTAAAACTTCCAAAACTATGTTGAATACTAGTGGTGAGAGTGGGCAACCTTGTCTTGTTCCTGATCTTAGTGGAAATGGTTTCAGTTTTTCACCACTGAGGACGATATTGGCTGTGGGTTTGTTATATATGGTCTTTATTATGTTGAGGAAAGTTCCCTCTATGCCTACTTTCTGGAGGGCTTTTTTCATAAATGGGTGTTGAATTTTGCTGAAAGCTTTCTCTGCATCTATTGAGCTGATCATATGGTTTTTCTCCTTCAAATTGTTAATATGGTGTATCACATTAAATGATTTCCGTATATTGAAGAATCCTTGCATTTCTGGGTTAAACCCCACTTGATCATGGTGTATGATCCTTTTAATGTGGTGTTGGATTCTGTGTGCTAGTATTTTGTTGAGGAGTTTTGCATCTATGTTCATCAGTGATATTGGCCTGTAGTTTTCTTTCTTTGTGACATCTTTGTCCAGTTTTGGTATCAGGGTGATGGTGAATGAGTTTGGGAGTGTTCCTCCCTCTGCTATATTTTGGAAGAGTTTGAGAAGGATAGGTGTCAGCTCTTCTCTAAATGTTTGTTAGAATTCGCCTGTGAAACCATCTGGTCCTGTGCCTTTGTTTGTTGGAAGATTTTTAGTCACAGTTTCAATTTCAGTGCTTGTGATTGGTCTGTTCATATTTTCTATTTCTTCCTGGTTCAGTCTCGGAACATTGTGCATTTCTAAGAATTTGTCCATTTCTTCCAGGTTGTCCATTTTATTGGCATAGAGTTGCTTGTAGTAATCTGTCATGATCCTTAGATCATTAGAACCTTTCATTTCTAATTCTGTTGATTTGAGTCTTCTCCCTTTTTTTCTTGATGAATCTGGCTAACGGTTTATCAATATTTTTTATCTTCTCAAAGAACCAGCTTTTAGTTTTATTGATCTTTGCTATCATTTCCTTCATTTCTTTTTCATTTATTTCTGATCTAATGTTTATGAATTCTTTCCTTCTGCTAACTTTGGGCTTTTTTTGTTCTTCTTTCTCTAATTGCTTTAGGTGTAAGGTTAGGTTGTTTATTTGAGATGTTTCTTGTTTCTTAAGGTAGGATTGTATTGCTATAAACTTCCCTCTTAGAACTGCTTTTGCTGCATCCCATAGGTTTTAGGTCATCATGTTTTCATTGTCATTTGTTTCTAGGTATTTTTTGATTTCCTCTTTGATTTCTTCAGTGATCTCTTGGTTATTAAGTAGTGTATTGTTTAGCCTCCATGTATTTGTATTTTTTACAGATTTTTTCCTGTAATTGATATCTAGTCTCATAGAGTTGTGGTCTGAAAAGATACTGGATACGATTTCAGTTTTCTTCAATTTACCAAGGCTTGATTTGTGACCCAAGATATGATCTATCTTTTTTTTTTTTTTTTTTTGCGGTACGCGGGCCTCTCACTGTTGTGGCCTCTCCCGTTGTGGAGCACAGGCTCCGGACGCGCAGGCTCAGTGGCCATGGCTCACAGGCCTAGGCGCTCTGCAATATGTGGAATCTTCCCAGACTGGGGCACGAACCCATGTCCCGTGCATTGGCAGGCAGACTCTCAACCACTGTGCCACCAGGGAAGCCCATGATTTATCTTTGAGAATGTTCCATGAGCACTTGAGAAGAATGTGCATTCTGTTGTTTTTGGATGGAATGTCCTATAAATATCAATTAAGTACATGTTGTTTAATGTATCATTTAAGGCTTGTGTTTCCTTATTTATTTTCATTTTGGATGATATGTCCATTGGTGAAAGTGGGATGTTAAAGTCCCCTACTATGATTGTGCTACTGTTGATTTCCCTTTTTACGGCTGTTAGTATTTGCCTTATGTATTGAGGTGTTCCTGTTTTGGGTGCGTAAATATTTACAATTGTTATATCTTCTTCGTGGATTGATCCCTTGATCATTATGTAATGTCCTTCTTTGTCTCTTGTAATAGTCTTTGTTTTAAAGTCTATTTTGTCTGATATGAGAATTGTTACTCCAGCTTTCTTTTGATTTCCATTTGCATGGAATATCTTTTTCCATCCCCTCACTTTCAGTCTATATGTGTCCCTAGGTCTGAAGTGGGTCACTTGTAGACAGCATATATACGGGTCTTGTTTTTGTATCCATGCAGCGAATCTATGTCTTTTGGTGGGAGCATTTAATCCATTTACATTTAAGGTAATTATCGATTTGTATGTTCCTATTACCATTTTTGTAATTGTTTTGGGTTCGTTATTATAGGTCTTTTCCTTCTCTTTCGTTTCCTGCCTAGAGAAGTTCCTTTAGCATTTGTTGTAAAGCTGTTTTGGTGATGCTGAATCCTCTTAGCTTTTGCTTTTCTGTAAAGGTTTTCATTTCTCTGTCACATCTGAATGAGATCCTTGCTGGGTAGAGTAATCTTGGTTGTAGCTTTTTCTCCTTCATCACTTTAAATGTATCATGCCACTCCCTTCTGATTTGCAGAGTTTCTGCTAAAAGATCAGCTGTTAACCTTATGGGGATTTCCTTGTGTGTTATTTGCTGTTTTTCCCTTGCTGCTTTTAATATTTTTTCTTTGTACTTAATTTTTGATAGTTTGATTAATATGTGTCTTGGTGTGTTTCTCCTTGGATTTTTCCTGTATGGGACTCTCTGTGCTTCTTGGACTTGATTAACTATTTCCTTTCCCATATTAGGGAATTTTTCAACTATAATCTCTTCAAATATTTTCTCAGTCCCTTTCTTTTTCTCTTCTTATTCTGGGACCCCTATTATTCGAATGTTAGTGCGTTTAATGTTGTCCCAGAGGTCTCTGAGACTGGCCTCAATTCTTTTCATTCTTTTTTCTTTATTCTGCTCTGCAGTAATTATTTCCACTATTTTATCTTCCAGGTCACTTAACCGTTCTTCTGCCTCAATTATTCTGCTATGGGTCCCTTTTAGAGATTTTAAAATTTTATTTATTGTGTTGTTCATCACTGTTTGTTTGCTCTTTATTTCTTCTAGGTCCTTGTTAAACGTTTCTTGTATTTTCTCCATTCTATTTCCAAGATTTGGGATCATCTTTACTATCATTATTCTGAATTCTTTTTCAGGTAGACTGCCTATTTCCTCTTCATTTGTTTGGTCTGGTGGGTTTTTGCCTTGCTCCTTCATGTGCTGTGTTTCTCTGTCTTCTCATTTTGCTTAACTTACTGTGTTTGGGGTCTCCTTTTGCAGGCTGCAGGTTCGTTGTTCCCATTGTATTTGGTGTCTTTCCCCAGTGGCTAAAGTTGGTTCAGTGGGTTGTGTAGGCTTCCTGGTGGAGGGGACTAGTGCCTGTGTTCTGGTGGATGAGGCTGGATCTTGTCTTTCTGGTGGGCAGATCCACATCTGGTGGTGTGTTTTTGGGTGTCTGTGGCCTTATTATGATTTTCGGCAGCCTCTCTGCTAATGGATGGGGTTGTGTTCCTGTCTTGCTAGTTGTTTGTCATATGATGTCCAGCAGTGTAGCTTGCTGGTCGTTGAGTGGAGCTGGGTCTGGGCATTGAGACAGAGATCTCTGGGAGATTTTCTCCGTTTGATATTACATGGAGCTGGGAAGCCTCTTGTGGGCTAGTGTCCTGAACTTGGCTCTCCTACCTCAGAGGCATAGCCCTGATGCCTGGCTGGAGCACCAAGAGCCTGTCATCCACACGGCTCAGGATAAAAGGGATAAAAGAAAGAAAGAAAGAAGATAAAATAAAGTAAAATAAAATAATTAAAATAAAATATAATTATTAAAAAAATTTTTTTAAGTAATAAAGAAAAGAAACAAAAAAGAGAGCAACCAGACCAAAAAACAAATCCACCAATTATAACAAGTGCTATAAACTATACTAAAAAAAAAAAAAAAAAAAAAACGGACAGAGAGAACCCTAGGACAAATGGTAAAAGCAAAGCTCTACAGACAGAATCACACACAGAAGCATACACATACACACTCACAAATAGAGAAAACGTTAAAAATATATATATATCGTTGCTCCCAAAGTCCACCTCCTCAATTTGGGATGATTCATTGTCTATTCATGTATTCCACAGATGCAGGGTACATTAAGTTGATTGTGGAGATTTAATCCGCTGCTTCTGGGGCTGCTGGGAGAAATTTCCCCTTTTTTTCTTTGTTCGCACAGCTCCTGGGGTTCAGCTTTGGATTTTCCCCCGCCTCTGCATGTAGGTCGCCTGAGGTCGTCTGTTCCCGCTCAGATGGGGTTAAAGTAGCAGCTTATTACGGGGCTGTGGCTCACTCAGGCCTGGGAGAGGGAGGGGCACGGAATGTTGGGTGAGCCTGCGGCGGCAGAGGGCAGTGTGACGTTGCACCAGCCTGAGGCGCGCAGTGTGTTCTCCCAGGGGAAGTTGGCCCAGGATCACGGGACCTTGGCAGTGGCGGGCTGCACAGGCTCCCAGGAGGGGCGGTGTGGACAGTGACCTGTGCTTGCACATAGGCTTCTTGGTGGCTGCAGCAGCAGCCTGAGCATCTCATGCCTGTCTCTGCGGTTCACACTGATAGCCGCGGCTCACGCCTGTCTCTGGAGGTCCTTTAAGAGGCGCTCTTAATCCCCTCTCCTCGCACACCAAGACACAAAGAGGCAAGAAAAAGCCTCTTGCGTCTTCGCCAGCTCCATACTTTTCCCGGACTCCCTCCCGGCTATCCGTGGTGCACTAAACCCTTCAGGCTGTGTTCACACAGCCAACCCCAGTCCTCTCCCTGGGATCTGTCCTCCGAAGCCCGAGCCTCAGCTCCCAGCCCCTGCCCGTCCCGGCGGGGTAAAAGACAAGCCTCTTGGGCTGGTGAGTGCCGGTCGGCACAGATCCTTTGTGCGGGAATCTCGCCGCTTTGCCCTCCGCACCCCTGTGGCTGTGCTCTCCTCCGTCACTCCGAAGCTTCCCTCCCGCCACCCCCCATCTCGGCCAGTGAAGGGGCTTCCTAGTGTGTGGAAACCTCTCCTCCTTCACAGCTTCCTCCCACTGGTGCAGGTCCCGTCCCTATTCTTTTGTCTCTGTTTTTTCTTTTTTCTTTTTCCCTATCCAGGTACGTGGGGAGTTTCTTACCTTTTGGGAGGTCTGAGGTCTTCTGCCAGCGTTCAGTAGGTGTTCTGTAGGAGTTGTTCCACATGTAGATGTATTTCTGATGTATTTGTGGGGAGGAAGGTGATTTCCACGTCTTACTTTTCCGCCATCTTAAAACTCCCTTCCAACAGCTTTATTCTTTTATCGCTAATTTACTTCAGAGAATTTCCTCTAGTGTACTTTTCAATAAAATGCTGTTATTTTTAAGTCTTCTTTATTGAATACAAGAGCTATGTATATGATTATAGGCCAATAGTCTAAAACACTTGGGGATGCTGAACACTCAACTGTGAGTGAGGGTGTCTGTGTGTTAGGACCGGATTAACCTGCCAGGGTTGTCGGATCATGTGCCTGATTGGTCAGTTCATCAAATCCTCCATTTTATTGCATGTCCTCCCCCAACCCCCAAACACACACTGTAACTGACATTAATCACTTGTCTCAGAACTCTCTGGATGTGACTTTAATCATTCAATAGTTGACCATATGATTTTTATGACTAATGTGACTGTTGGCCTTGTATGCAAGTCCCCCACTTAACCTGAGTCTCACCATAAAATGTTAACATGTGTTTGCTGAGTCTCTACACTCAAGTTCAGACTAAGATCGGGCACCTGCTAGTGCTGAGAAATCTATACCTCACTCAACATTGTTATTGGGCATACTGCATTGAGAGCTGTTGCTGAAGCTTGTATTACTTAGACTGAGAGTATAAATCACATACTATTATTGTTTCAAAAGGGGCCAGTCACACTCAGGTTTTATACTAGCTGCTTTGGAGGGAAAGGATGCCATAGGTTCTCCTTTGCACACCTCCTCTAACCTTTGCATTTATGACCTACTGCAATTCTGCATCCCCTGACAAACCACCCAGTGTTTTAGGGGCTCTTCTTGTAAAATGGCCTAACATTTGTCTTTTTAAAATCCCTACCCTCGGGCTTCCCTGGTGGCACAGTGGTTGAGAGTCCGCCTGCCGATGCAGGGGACACAGGTTCGTGCCCTGGTCCGGGAAGATCCCACATGCCATGGAGCGGCTGGGCCCATGAGCCATGGCCTCTGAGCCTGCGCGTCCGGAGCCTGTGCTCCGCAACGGGAGAGGCCACAACAGTGAGAGGCCCGCGTACCGCAAAAAAAAATCCCTGCCCTCATCAAAATTACCTGTTTGGTATTATACTCCCTCAGGGCCTTTAAGTAAACTGTCTGTATGGTCTGATTGATTTAATTCAAGGTAAGTTGTTAATGACTTATTAATGGCTTCATAGGTAATATCCTTGTTTTCTGGTAAAGATTTTTAACCACACGCAAAAATAACGACTAGTGATTAGAATTCTAAATGCTACAGGAAAAATGGTAATAAGAACGTGGGGAATGGAACAGATATTTTTGGCAGAAATGCTTTTCAGTATTTCTAAACGCATGTCATGTAAATGGCTGCCTTTTCTACTAAATGACTGACCAGCTTTGTTTTAGAGAATTTTTGCCATATTCAACTGTATGTGTGTCTGGAGATGTGGTAGACGCCATAATCTGGCTCTTTATTTCTACTGGCTAAGGCATGCTATAAAATGTGTCCTCCAAAAAGGCAGACTTCATTTAAATAACCGATTGTTTTGGAATTGCCCAATTACGAAACTATTCATTGGCCAAATTTACTTTAAGAAATTATTTCCAAACTTATTTGCATGGAGACAGGCATATTTTATCTCAAATTAATTTATCTCAAGTTTCATACTCCAAACATTGGATCTTCACAGAACACATGTCCTTATGTAATTTGCATTCATCAAAGAAGTGCATGATTGAGTTTCACCTGATTGTGCAAGTTACAAGTGAATCTGATATATCTCTCTGTGTTTTCTTATTATTTCCAGTTTTAATAAATAAACAAAGGCATTAATATTCAATTTTAAATGTAGAAAAAAACCACAAATATTTTCAAATCAAATCCTGTAATTCAATGTCCTTTAAATTTAAATAGTTTTTATTTTACGATATTTTACTCAAAACATTTCACCTTATGTTTATTTCCAAAATTCCATGGGTGTATGTGTATATCTGTATATGCTTTATATTTGGACAGCCAGATTTTTTAAAAAGACCATCATGTTGTAGAAGTATCAGATCCCCAGAAAGCTGACTTTAACAACTGTGAAGTCCTGTTGAATGTGGCCTTAAATCTCTCCCCACCCCTTTTAAATATACAGAGCTCATGCTGGCAGCAGACTTTAAAATGCTGATTTATGACTATTCCCATTTAACACTTTCATGATTTGAATGACCACTAAGGCAGGTTTGAAACCAAAACGGAATAGTGAAAAGTCATGGCTGTTGCTACAGAAATCTTGTTGGGGTCTGTGGGACCAGTTATTTCTGATTAAGACATTTCAGTTGGCCAAGCTTATCAATGGGCATCAAGTAATGGATTTGCAAACAGGCCTGCTTGGAAGAGGGAAAAATTAAGGCTGGAGAAAATAATCATAGGTTTCCTTTTTTTTTTAACACTGTTTTCTCTACATGAATCACTTTATTTCTTGATTTTAATGAAGTGTATATATTTTCTGACAGCCATGAAAACTATGTGATATGAAGAGAAATGCCATTGTTCTTATTGGATAATTTCCTATCAGAGCCCATCAGGGGGTCCAGGCATTTACAATGAAGATCAGTAATTGTACTATCTTGCTTGGTGGGTAAGTCATTCAGAAGGGAACAAACTGTGAAAACTGAGCCTGCTATTTTTTGGTGAGTGCCTCATCAATCTGTTTAAGTAAACTTTGGTATTACCCAGAAGATTGTTCTCTCCTAATTATATTGCTAACACTGTGTTCAAATTGTGTGAACATTCTGTCTTAAATGAACTCCACTGCATGTAGATTTTGCAGGGATCTCTAAACAGAGGGTGGTTTCATTTGTACCACAGTTATGGATATTTTATATACAGCCCAGTGAGTTAAAGACAAAAGTTTTTTTTAGCAGTTTAATGAAAGAAGTATAAATTTATGTACAAATATAAAAAGTATAGAGAAAAAATGAGGATATTACTTGATACTGTATGGTTTTATATCTGAGTATAATAGTCACTCTCCTGGTTTATTTCTTGGCAATCCCTAAAGAGCTTAGTACTGTACCTAGCATAGGATAAAATAAAAAACTGACTAATATGATGGATAGAAATGGATTAGATCTAATTACAGCCTGTTTCAAGTGCAAAAAATATAAAGAGCAGATTTAGAAAAGATGTTTGGGGGAAATTTGGGATTAGAATAAAAACAGGAAGTCCATTGAGAAAGTTAGCATTTTATCCCAAATCAAAATTCTTCTGATTCATGGGATGTGGACTAGCTGGAGGGAGGGAATGACAACGATAAGATAACGGGACAAGTTGCCTTTATAGTCTGCAATTCATTGACTTCATAATTATATATCAGAGAATAGGATTTCAGGGCATAGTGCACTGAACAAAAACTTTTGAGATTATGACTAAGTAAACTAGATTCTGTGAGTATTTGAAGCTACTCCCTGAAGTTGTGAAAGGAAGGAATAGTTCTTCCTAGGGTGCTTAACCCATGGCAATTGGGTACATGGGGAATCTGACTTGATACAAAAGAGATAACACACACCATACTATATGTTATCTGCACTATATGTTCCCTACTATTTTCATTACCATTTTGAAGGTTATGAGATTGATTCACCCTCTATCTTTTTTTTTTTTTTTGCGCTATGCGGGCCTCTCACTGTTGTGGCCTCTCCCGTTGCGGAGCACAGGCTCCGGATGCGCAGCCTCAGCGGCCATGGCTCACGGGCCCAGCCGCTCCGCGGCATGTGGGATCTTCCCGGACCGGGGCACGAACCCGTGTCCCCTGCATCGGCAGGTGGACTCTCAACCACTGTGCCACCAGGGAAGCCCCACCCTCTATCTTGTATTGCTTTTATCTTTTTCTAGAGAAAGGGGAGATCATTATATATTACTGAATATATTTGTTAGTATATTCTGCACGTAAAAATCTAAAATCATTCTTAATGCTTTAAGAGGATGGATTATTTTTATTTCACTGCCTACAGATTATTGACATCTTTTCTCTATTTCAACAAATGATTTTGCTCTTTGCTCTGAGTTCAACACTATAGAGATAAGGATGAGAAAACTGGCAAAATAGAGAAGAAATAATAAGCATATACATACCCTCTAGAAGAATACACTTCAGATCCTAAAAAATTTTATCCGTGATGATGCAAGAGCTGTTTTACTCAAACAAAATCTAACCTCATTCAGTCATCTTTCTATAAGCCTTAGAACTTGGCTATGAAGATTATGATATTTGGTAACTCATTTGAACAATACCCAAAGGGCTTCTTTTAACTTTGTACTTTCTGCAGAGAGCAAACGTGGAGAGAAGTGAGAAGAAAATAACATTCAACACATAGTTATTCGGCAGGCACTGGGCTAAGTACTTTCAAATGCCCTTTTAAAAAAAATTTACTCTTTATAAGAGGTATCCAAAATAGCTATCTTGATCCTCATTTATCATCTGAAAACATAGATTCAGAGAAATTGAATTACTTGCACAGGTTCACAAGGGCAGGGACCATGTCTGGTTTTTTTTCCTCTCTCACTACACTCTCTCTTAGTACCTAGTGGTGGTTGGCACCTCACTAGTACTCATTACACATTTATTTCAATTGACAGTGAATAAAGTTCCAAAGCCTATTATTTCCTCATTATTGTTATAGCATCCATACTCTGAAATAAACTATATACTATTATTGAATTGTGTTAGCTTTGACTATACATTATATAGAGTTTGCCTTATTTATTATTATTTTTTTGTATACTTCAGTTAACCAGTATGGTTTTGGTGATAGCTATAAGCCACTCCTCATTAGAAAACTGGAGAAACCCCTTAGCCAGTAATTGTCTCTGTGGCTCATATCCAAGTCCGTTTCCATCTGTTCAAAATAAATTACTATCCAACGGTAAGCTGCCCCTCAACACCATAGGATCAAAAGAATCTGGTCAGCAGATCAGAAAATACTTTTGGCTGGCTGCTTTGACCCATAATCCATTTCTCTCCCAGCTCCCCACTATCCAGTGTAAGTCAATGTGGATATCATCTCCCCAGATTTCCATAGGAAGAAACAGGCTACCTAGCTCTTCATCATATTCTGAGGTGTCTCATGTACACAAAGTTTCTCCATTTTTTCTCTCCATTAAGCTCTAAGTTTCTTGCAGTCAGAGATCATAGCTGAATGTTTTACTACTGAATTAGCAGTATCTAACTCAGCACCCAGTCTGCAGTACTTACTTAATAGCTATCTTCTGGTTGAATGAAAAAATTCCTTGCTCACTGGCTACTGTTTACTGTTGGAAGGTTTCAAGCATGCCCTGTTCCTTCTCCTAAACTTAATTATATGCTACCCCTTTCACCATGTGTATTAGTTTGCTGGGGCTTCCACAACAAAATACCACAGACTGGGTGGCTTAAACAGAAGAAATTTATTTTCCCACAGTTCTGGAGGCTAGAAGTCTGAGATCAAGAAGATGGCAGAGTTGGTTTCACCTGAGGGTCTCTGTCTTTGGTTTGCAGCTGGCCACCTTCTTGCTGTGTCCTCATACGGTTGTGCCTAGGTCTCCATGTTGTCTTTGGCCTATTCTGTTCTTATAAGGACACAAACCATACTGGACTAGGACAACCCCCCACCCCCATATGACATCATTTTACCTTAATTACCTCTATATAGGCCTTATCTCCAGATACAGTCACATTCTAAGGTATTGGGAATTAGAACTTCAACATATAAATTGGGGAGGGGGGGCACAATTCAGCCCGTAACACCACGGGGTGGAGTGGGAGCAGAGAGAAGCTTCAAATGCCCCCTTCCCTAATAATTTTCCCTTATAGGTGGTAGAGTAGAAATTCCACCCCTATCTGAAAATATGAGAACTGGGGAACCAGTATTTTTCTCCCCAGATCTATCTCCCACAAATGTGTGAAATGCAAAGGATGTTAGGAAATAAAATTCTCTTTTAATGTTAGCAAGTTCTGTAAGTGCTCCTCTCAACATGCTTGCAAATTACCTCTAAAAAGAACTTTCAACCTAATAATGCTTTGTGCCTATAAAGGCCCACAAAAGTCTCTAAGTCTATGATGGAAAGGTTATATAGATTTTCCTACTTTTAAGTAAGATAAAAATGTATTTTAGGTTGTGTGTTGCCTGAAAAATATCCTGCATATCACTCACAAAGTAGTTTCTTTATTTTATAATTTCTATATTAGTTTGAGTAAGAGTACTGACCTCCTGATGTGATTGCCAGCCTAGGACTATTATATGAGCAAGAAATAAATTTCAATCAGGTTTATTTGTTTTACTGGTTTGCCTCATCTAATTAAAACAGAAATTAGTATCTTGAAGTATATTGCTGCCATATCAAAAACTTAAAATACAGGGCATTAACTTATAATAGTTGAGCAGCAGAAAATAGGGAAACAACTATTGGGGAATGGAAAGATATTGGAGATCTATGTTATGCAGTAGCTAAATATTTGATAAAACTATTGGCTGCAACAACCTGCAAGGCAGATATACTGAGCCTGCTAATCTAGGAAAAGTTGTTAGAAAGAGCTAGAATGTTTGTGTGTTGCTCTTTGCTGCAGTTGGCATAGCATTACAAGGATGAGATGAGCTCAGGAAAGGATAGGCTAATTTGTAAGCATAAATGGCCTCCTAGGAATGTAAAGGCTAACTGCTTCTGTACTCCAAAATGTAGGCTAAAGACTTTGACTGTCAAGTCCCAATAATGCTTCTCAGTTAAAAAAAAAAAAAAAAAGACTTATTATAGCAAAGATAAAATTAAGCGTGTTGGGAGTTCTACTTCTGGCATGACAATGTGAGGAGCTTCTCGGATCTTCTCCCCAGTAAAACTGGAGAAAATTAAAAAAATAAGATTGAGGTCTCTGAAAATGACCCTATGGGCATACAGCAAATGAAGAGATATTTATCCAAGAAAATCTACTCAAATTGGTAAGAACTGTGAGATTATGTGGTATTTGAACAAAGACCAGCAGCCTCCCTCTGACTCTCATCTCAGGTTGATAGACACTCCACCTGAGACTGCTATAGCCAAGAGCACATGGCTCCTTTTCTCTTCCAATTCCCAGTTGGAGGGTTATCTTCCTGAGAGGGACAGTTCATCAGCATTTCTTATCCTGTCCCAGCAACCTGTTGTTGAGGCTAAGTGCTGGGCAAGTGTGGCTAAATGAGTCCCCTTCATCTTTCCAGCTTCCACTCATAGGATGGAGGCTCTACCTTGGATGCAGCACCACTGAGAGCACTGTGGTCATGACGGCCTTGCTCTGGCTCATGGGGTGGGAGTTTCCACACTGAGAGAGGCAAGTTAAGGAGATTTGGAGCTGTTGCCTTCCACGCTTCTCTACTTAGTGCAAAACTCCTAAAGTAGAGATGTTGTTCAGAGAGAACATGTCATTGTCCTCCCCACCCCACTGCATGGCTCAGAGGTTTTTCTGGAAATGGGGGGCAGAGAAGCAAGCCATGGAACTATGTCTCCAAACTTTCCCCCAGAGTAATTGCCTTTATTTGTAAAGTGTGGAGGAGTGTGGAGGAGTTCAAGTCTAAGGGCACTCTAAAAAAGAGAGTGGAAGTTGTAGTAAAAGGAGATTGTTAGATTCATTCCAGATGTAAGCTAAATTGTAGGCTGGCTAGTTTACTGGAGAGAAATGGGGAAAGAGACAGCTGGGAAGAGCCCCCCTGGTGTCAGAACAAATCCCAACACTGACCTAGGAACTATCCCTTCAAAGAGCCTGACTTGGTTGGCTTAGCATGTGAAGCAATTTATGCCCCAGAACATTGTTGGAAACAGTAGAACAATCAGCCAGAAATTAGTGGAGCTTAACAGTGTGGTCAGGGAAAAGATAGTCAAAGATAGCTCTGCCAAAACCACTGTTATTACAGGGCATTCTGGGGGCATACCCAAGTCTGTGCCCCTTCAGAAGCAACAACAGAAGCTTCACACTATGTGGGGGTGAGGGCAGATAGACTTCACTAAAATAATCCGTCTAGTCACTGAACACCCAAGTAAATAAATTACAATAGAAAGACCCAGAATGCGAGGGCCAAATGCTTAAATTTGCTATAATATATGATCTAAAATGTTTAATTTCCAACCAAAAAATTGAGACATGCAGGCAGTCAAGAAAGTATAACCTGTACACCAGAAACAAACAGGTAACAGAAACTATTGTGATAAAAACCAGATGTTGGATTTAGCTGTCAAAGATTTCAAAATATCCATTATAAATATGTTCAAAGAATTAAGGAAACCATGATTAAAAATTAAAAGATGACAATGATGCATCAAATGCAGAATATCAAAAAGAGCTAGAAATTATAAAAAAAGAACCAAATGGAAATTCTGCAATCAAAAATTTTAATAACTGAAATTTTAAAAATTACTAGAAGGGCTTGATAGTAGATTTGAAACTGTCAGAAGAAAAAACAACTCACAAACTTTTAGAATGATAGAAATTATGCAATCCAAAGAACAGAAAAAGAATGAAGGAAAGTAAACAGTGCCTCAGAGAAATGTAGAACCTCATTAGCACAACAACATATACCTAGTGGGACTACCAGAAGGAGAAGAGAGGGGGAATAGCAGAATAAATATTTGAAGAAATATTTGCTGAAAATTTCCCATATTTATTGACAAATATTGACATACACATCCAGGAAGCTCCATGAATCCCAAATTAGATAAACACAAAGAAATCTACAAATAGACACATCACAGTAAAAATTCTGAAAGGTAATGACAAGGAGAACATCTTGAAAGCTGCAAGGGAAAAATGACTTAGCATTTACAAGGAAACTCCAATAAGATTTACAGCTGACTTCTCATCAGAAACAATGAAGGTTGGAAAGCAGTGGGATAACATAGTCTATCCTTTCTCAAAATCAAGTGTTCAAAGAAAAAAACCTGTCAACCTAGAATCTTATATCTAGCAAACTTATCTTTCAGAAATAAAGGCAAAATAAAGACATCCCCAGATAAACAGAAACTGAGAGTATTTAGTAGAACTGACTTGTAAGAAATACTAAACAGATTTCTTCAGGCTGAAAGCAAGTGACCCCAAACAGAAGTTCAAATCTAAAAAAAATAAAGCAAAAAAGAGCACTGGTAAAGGTAATTATGTAATCTTAATAGACAGTTTAAATGCATATTTATTCTCATTTATTTTCTTGACTGACTTAAGCAATTATATAAAGTCATATGCATATAATGTGTTGTTGGGTCTATAACATAAAGAAATGTAATATATTTGTCAATAATAGCACAAAGAGGTGGGTGGGAGTAAAGCTGTAATGGGCTAAGAAAATGATTCCAGATGGTAATTTAAATTCACAGGAACAAATGAAGAGAACTAGAAATGATAAACAAGAAGGTTAACACAGCAAAAGCTAGTAATATACACTTGCTCTCCTTTTTCCATTTATCTTCTTTAAAATATATAAAATATAATGTATCATTGGGTTTGTAACATTTATAAATGTAATAGATGTATAAAAATAATACCCCCAAAATGGGGAAAAGAGAATATAGCTATATAGGAGTAACATTTCCATATCTCATGGAAATTAAGTTAGTATAAATCTGTAGCTGTTTCTGATAAGAGGTATATCACAAGCCCTAGAGCAGTCATTAAGGAAATAACAGAAAAAATAATTTAAAAAATCATTAAAAAACTAAATGACACCAAAAGCATGAGCAGCAACAAAACAAATAAATAAATTAGACTTCATCAAAATTAACTTTCCAGAAAGTGAAGACAAACCACAGCATAGAAAAAAAAATTTGCAAATCATATATATGATAAGAAATTTATATCTAGAATATATAAAAGACTCTTACAACTCAATAATAAAAAGACCCCAACTGAAAAATTGTCAAAGGAGCTGAATAGACATTTCTACAAAGAAAATATACAATATCATAAAAAGCTTGATATCATTAGTCATCAGGGAAACAAATCAAAACCATAATAATCTACCACTTCACATTCACTAGGATGGCTATAATCAAAAAGTCACATAATAATTGTTGGTGAAGATGTGCATAAATTGGACATACACTGCCCAATAGAATACACTGCTCATGGGAATATAAATTGGTACAGCTCTTTTGGAAAACAGTCTGGAAATTCCTCAAATAGTTAAACATAGAGTTACCATATGACCCAATAATTCTACTCACAAGAAATGAAAACATGTCCACAGAAAAAGGTGTACATGAATATTTATAATAGCATTATTTATTATAGCGAAAAGGTAGAAACAGTTCAAATATTCAACAGCTGATGGATGGATAAGTATATGTGACATATCTATGCAGTGGAATATTATTCAGCCATAAAAAGGAATGAATGAAGTACTGATACATACTTCAGTGTAGCCTTGAAAATATTATACTAAATGAGAGAAGTCAATCACAAAAGACCACATATACTCTCATTTTTATGAAATGTGCAGAATAGGCAAATCTATAGAGGCAGAAAGTAGTAATTTGCTTTGAGCCAGAGGGATGGAGGAGTTGGTATATGGTAACTGAAGGGAATGAGATTTCTTTGTGAGGCGATGGAAATGTTCTAAAATTGACTGTGATGAGGTTGCACATATTCGTAAATATACTAAAAACCATTGAATTGTATACTTTAAATGGGTGAATAGAATGGTATATGAATTATATCTCAAAATAATTAAGTGGATTACCTTCTCATTTAAGCCTGTTGTTTTGTTTTAGATGACCCAAAGTCATTGCCATTAGGTTGAGAGGAAAGCATGAGAGGTAGAAAGCAAAATGAGTTAATAAACACAAAAATTTAAATAAACAGAACCATACAAGAGTCCCAAGTCTTAAATCTGAAAGAGAATTTAAGTGGTTATTACTGACTCAGGGAACTGACTGGAAACAAATATATCAGAAGCCAACTAATATTTTGAGTGATCTGTATTGCTAATAAAACAATAATTCCAGCCTTGCAAAACTCTGTGATTAAAAAACAACCCTCAGTTTCCAAAACTTAGATTAGCAGGAAATGAGGAGTGATGTTTTGACCTCTGAAAGTGAGTACATTTTTCATTGCTCACTTCGGATATAGGCATGTAGGATAATGGGCAAGGAAAATATCCCTGAGGGTGCAGTGAGGGCCATGGAGAACAATGAGCACAGTAGCTTCTCCCAGAAAGTTAAATCAGGGTCTTGAAGCTTGCTGAACTCTCATGAATTGTGGCTTCACCAAGTCAGTCCAGCAGGGTTTCATCATTGCTTATGGATATGTGGTTACTGTCTGTCTACCATTTTCCTCTCTTCACAATTGGAGTCTTTTTTTTTTTTAATCCTTTTTTGCCCCTCCCCCCTTCCATCCCCACTGGTAACCACTAGTTTGTTCTCTGTATCTGTGAGGTTGCTGCTTTTTTTTTTTTTTTTTTTTACAACTGGAGTCTTTATTGGAGTTATTTCTGCTCTGCCATTGATGCAGAGGTATATATGGGGGAGAGGAAGGATGTGTCTTCTTGTTTCATAGCTCATAGGACCACAAGAAACCGCTTCACGTTTGAATAGAAAGAAATATAATAATGCAGTGGCCCCTGGGCTTTAAGTGGATTGTCTCTTTCCAGTATATTATTGAATGTGTTCTATGTGTAGGGAGGAGGGTAAACATGACTATGGTGACCAGAAGTGCAGACAATGGCAGAAATTGCTAGGTGTTCAAAAAAAGTCCATAGTCTTCTCTTCTTCATGATCACACAGCTACAACATTTTCCAGCCTCTCTTATGTTTAATTGTGATCATGTGATAAGGCATAACCAATAGAATGTGGGTAGAAGAGAATGTGAATCCTATCCAGGCATGGTCGATTAAAAAACACTGAAAGCTCTTTTCCATTCTTTTCCCCCTTACCTACTGGCTAGAAGGGAGACGATCCTCATGGTGACCTTAGAAGCCATGTGTAGAACGTTGCAGAGCCTCCATCACCCCAGGCCCTTGAATGACTACATGGAGGAGGACCTTATCAGTTTTTTTACTCAGTACCATTATTTAAATAGCAAAAGTTTTCTTGAGTTTGTACCATTACACATTTTCAGTCTTTTTTTTTTTTAAAGCAGTTGGCCTCCACTGACTAATATAAATCTCATCATTGAATGCCTTCCCTCTACCTGCTGAATATATTAAACTGTGCTTATTGGCTATTCCTTTTTTTTTTTTTTAATTGAGTCATGTGTACTCTGAGTGGCGGTTTCAGTGACTACTCATACTACTTATATTCTATTCCCCTCTTAAGTTTTATGTCTTTCTCTCCTTGTATTTGATCTTATTGGTAGTTTTATTCCTGTAACTTTTAGTTGTATGTGTGGTATATCTGTAACATGGTTTTAAATATAATGGGAAACATGAGGAATCTGCTCTCTAAGAAGTTAAATCAGAGGTATATAGACTGGGAAAATATGCACTATGGCTATTCTATATGTCTTCCCTACTCCATACAGTTTGAAAGTTAATGTGTGTGTGTTTTTTTTTTAATAAATCTACATCAGGGGGTGCCTTTGTTCTTTGTGTGTGAAAGGAATAAAATGTATTTAAATCTGTAGTAGTCATTCTGGAGTTTTAGAATTTCTTAAAGCTAATTTGGATTACCATCCAGTAAAATTGATTGCTAACTGCAGAACCAATGACAGTAAGACCCAACAGTTTGGATTGACCATGATTGTGTAACCTATACACGGCTTTAATTTGGTCCCTGTATCATCTTGGTAGTAGTGTTTCTTTCATTCTTTTCACCTTGCATGTTGAAAAAAATTTCTAGAAAGCATATTAAAAAAAAACCCGAAGTGTTACTCATTTAAATAATTTATTTTTCAATCAGGGACATCAGTTTGATGATTAATACAATGCATTCATTTTCTCCTTTTAAGAAACCTGGAATAAACATGCTTGCACGGTATATATATAATTCATTTAGGTGTTGAAGTCTGAGTCTACATTTGTAAGAGAAAATTTCAAATGAGCCATAATTAATATGTCACTTTAGGAGGAGCAGTGGGATGAGGGGGTGGAAGTAAATGGATCTACCTGACGTTCTTGCAGTGTATGTGTGGAAAGGAGAAATTAAAGTTAATGCACAAAGAAAGGACCAGCTTTGCAAAGACCAGCTTTCTTTGAGTTCGCGCCAAAGTAAATAGGTGTATCTGTGGATGTCTACTTCTGGAGGTGTGGAAAGTGTAGGTTAAGTGTGATGGACTGCAGCCCATTTCATGAGAGGAAGTTTGAAGAGTCCATTAATCTGGAAGGTCAGTCTTGTTTTTCTCAGTTCCACTGCCCTTTACTGGGTGAAATGTAAAAAGTTATTTAGCATTTTTAGCTCTCAATTTCTCTGTTGAATGAGGAGAGCCAACAGCAGTCTGCTTCTACCTTGCCTATTAATATGAAGTGATATATTGAAGGCAGAAATGTTATACAAGCATATATCATGCTCTATGCTTTAATCTGTGTATCATGATATTGTGACACCATTATCACTGTCATAGGGATTTAGTGTTTCAATATGAGTAAAAAGGCTCTCTGGGGGTCCTTTCAGACTGATTGTCAAGTATTTTCAGTGAAATTTGGTGAATTTAGTTCTTTTCCATACACGCAGGATCAGGAAGGGCTTCCATTCTGTCCCTGTGATGAAACTTATCTGAGTGACTCTGAAAAGAAAGCAGTACTTTTTGGACTTCTGGTTAATTTCAGGACCATCACTAATGGATCATGAGGGAAGAGTCTACTTTCTTTCCTGGGCTTGGCTCTGCAGGATTGCCCTCATACATTTCTTTCCTATACAAAGCTATTACTGAACACACATTGGCCCAGTAAATCGATCCAAAAAGAAAAAAAAAAAAGTATGAGCCCTTTGAGGAATACTGTTGTGGGTTGTGGGTTGTGTCCAGTTGAGGTGACCTTTTAAAGAGAGACATGGAAGAACAGTGGGCCTAAGGGGAAGAGAACAGGTAGTGAGAGAACTTGACAGCATATCCTTTCAAGGACTGCTGTTACAGTTGAGGATGTTTAGTCTGGAAATGAGATGCGTTATGAAAGCCATAGTAGCACACTGCTAGTGTAATGTTCCAGAGAAGAAAATGAAAAGACAACAACAAAAAAAAGTGAAGACAACGCAGAACCAGAGGATATATGTTATAGAAGTGGAATTTGGTTGAATACAGTGGAAATAGACCCATTAATATCTAGTGTTGCTAAATTATAGTATTGGGTTCCAGATCACAGAAATTATTCTAGATGACATTAGTAGTTGATTTATTAAATAAGTTTGAAAACACTGGGAAGAAAGTTTAAGTTTACTTGAGTTGCTTGAGTAAAATTAAGAGTGCAGACTCAGGAATCAGAGGAACTGGAATTCCATTCTGGGCTCCATCATCTACTAGGTAGATGTCTTTGATATTTAATATCTTAAAAATTTATTTTTTATTTTTAATATCTTTATTGGATATAATTGCTTTACAATGGTGTGTGAATTGTGAATCAGCTATATATATACATATATCCCCATATCCCCTCCCTCTTGCGTCTCCTTCACCCCTCTAGGTGGTCACAAAGTACCAAGCTGATCTCCCTGTGCTATGCAGCTGTTTCCCACTAGCTATCTATTTTACAGTTGGTAGTGTATATATGTCCATGGCACTCTCTCACCTCGTCCCAGCTTATCCTTCCCCCTCCCCATGTCCTCAAGTCCATTCTCTATGTCTGCGTCTTTATTCCTGTTCTGCCCCTAGGTTCTTCAGAACCATTTTTTTTTTTTTTAGATTCCATGTATATGTGTTACCATATGGTATTTGTTTTCCTCTTTCTGACTTAGTTCACTCTGTATGACAGACACTTAGGTCCATCAGCCTCACTACAAAGAACTCAATTTCGTTATTTTTATGGCTGAGTAATATTCCATTGTATATATGTGCTACATCTTCTTTATCCATTCATCTGTCAATGGCCACTTAGTTTGCTTCACTGTCCTGGCTATTGTAAATAGTGCTGCAATGAACATTGTGGTACATGACTCTTTTTTTTTTTTTTTGCAGTATGCTGGCCTCTCACTGTTGTGGCCTCTCCCATTGCGGAGAACAGGCTCCGGATGCGCAGGCTCAGAGGCCATGGCTCACGGGCCCAGCCACTCCATGGCATATGGGATCTTCCCGGACCAGGGCACGAACCTGTGTCCCCTGCATCGGCAGGCAGACTCTCAACCACTGCGCCACCAGGGAAGCCCAACATGACTCTTTTTGAACTATGGTTTTCTCAGGGTATATGCCCAGTAGTGGGATTGCTGGGTCGTATGCTAGTTCTATTTTTAGTTTTTTAAGGAACCTCCATTCTGTTCTCCATAGTGGCTGTATAAATTTACATTCCCACCAGCAGTGCAAGAGGGTTCCCTTTTCTCCACACCCTCACCAGCACTTATTGTTTGTAGACTTTTTGATGATGGCCATTCTGACCAGTGATATGTGAAGTGATACCTCATTGTAGTTTTGATTTGCATTTCTCTAATGATTAGTGATGCTGAACATCCTTTCATGTGTTTGTTGGCAATCTGTATATCTTCTTTGGAGAAATGTCTATTTAGGTCTTCTGCCCATTTTTGGATTGGGTTGTTTGTTTTTTTTGCCATTGAGCTGCAGGAACTGCTTGTATGTTTTGGAGATTAATCCTTTGTCAGTTGCTTTGTTTGCAAATATTTTCTCCCATTCTGAGGATTGTGTTTCCATCTTGTTTATGGTTTCCTTTGCTGTGCCAAAGCTTTTAAGTTTCATTAGGTCCCATTTGTTTAGTTTTGTTTTTATTTCCCTGTCTCTAGGAGGTGGGTCAAAAAGTATGTTGCTGTGATGTATGTCATAGAGTGTTCTGCCTATGTTTTCCTCTAAGAGTTTGATAATGTCTGGCCTTATATTTAGGTCTTTAATCCATTTTGAGTTTACTTTTGTGTATGGTGTTAGGGAGTGTTCTAATTTCATTCTTTTACATGTAGCTGTCCAGTTTTCCCAGCACCACTTATTGAAGAGGCTGTCTTTTCTCCACTGTATATTCTTGCCTCCTTTATCAAAGATAAGGTGAATATATGTGCGTGGGTTCTCTAGGCGTTCTATCCTGTTCCATTGATCTATGTTTCTGTTTTTGTGCCAGTACCATCCTGTCTTGATTTCCATAGCTTTGTAGTGTAGTCTGAAGTCCGGGAGCCTGATTCCTCCAGCTCCATTTTCTGTTCTCGAGATTGCTTTGGCTATTCGGGGTCTTTTGTGTTTCCATACAAATTGTGAAATATTTTTTTCTAGTTCTGTATAAAATGCCGTTGCTGGTTTGATAGGGATTGCATTGAATCTGTATATTGCTTTGGGTAGTATAGTCATTTTCACAATGTTGATTCTTCCCATCCAAGAACATGGTATATCTCTCCATCTGTTTGTATTGTCTTTAATTTCTTTCATCACTGTCTTATAGTTTTCTGCATACAGGTCTTTTGTCTCCTTAGGTAGGTTTATTTCTAGGTATTTTGTTCTTTTTTTTGCAGTGGTAAATGGGAGTGTTTCCTTAATTTCTCTTTCAGATTTTTCATCATTAGTGTATAGGAATGCCAGAGATTTCTGTGCATTAATTTTGTATCCTGCTGCTTTACCAAATTCATCGATTCGCTCTAGTAGTTTTCTGGTAGCATCTTTAGGATTCTCTATGTATAGTATCATGTCATCTGCAAACAGTGACAGCTTTACTTCTTTTCTTATTCTTCTTTTCTTATTATTCCTTTCATTTCTTTTTGTTCTCTGATTGCTGTGGCTAAAACTTCCAAAACAATGTTGAATAAGAGTGGTGAGAGTGGGCCACCTTGTCTTGTTCCTGATCTTAGTGGAAATGCTTTCAGTTTTTCACCGTTGAGGATGATATTGGCTGTGGGTTTGTCATATATGGCCTTTATTATGTTGAGGAAATTTCCCTCTATGCCTACTTTCTTGAGGGTTTTTATCATAAATCAGTGTTGAATTTTGCTGAAAGCTTTCTCTGCATCTATTGAGCTGATCATATAGTTTTTCTCCTTCAATTTGTTAATATGGTGTATCACATTGATTGATTTGCGTATATTGAAGAATCCTTATCCTATTCCTGGGATAAAACCCACTTGATCATGGTGTATGATCCTTTTAATGTGCTGTTGGATTCTGTTTGCTAGTATTTTGTTGAGGATTTTTGCTTCTTTATTTATCAGTGATATTGGCCTGTAGTTTTCTTTCTTTGTGACATCTTTGTCTGGTTTTGGTATCAGGGTGATGGTGGCCTTGTAGAATGAGTTTGGGAGTGTTCCTCTCTCTGCTGTATTTTGGAAGAGTTTGAGAAGGATAGGTGTTAGCTCTTCTCTAAATATTTGATAGAATTCGCCTGTGAAACCATCTGATCCTGGGATTTTGTTTGTTGGAAGATTTTTAATCACAGCCTCAATTTCAGTGCTTGTGATTGGTCTGTTTATATTTTCTATTTCTTCCTGGTTCAGTCTCCGAAGGTTGTGCTTTTCTAAGAATTTGTTCATTTCTTCCAGGTTGTCCATTTTATTGGCATATAGTTGCTTGTAGTAATCTCCATTGATTCTTTGAATTTCTGCAGTGTCATTTGTTACTTCTCCTTTTTCATTTCTAATTCTGCCGATTTGAGTCTTTTCCCTTTTTTCCTTGATGAGTCTGACTAATGGTTTATCAATTTTATCTTCTCAAGAACCAGCTTTTACCCTTATTTATCTTTGCTATCATTTCCTTCATTTCTTTTTCATTTATTTCTGATCTAATCTTTATGAATTCTTTCCTTCTGCTAACTTTGGGCTTTTTTTGTTCTTCTTTCTCTAATTGCTTTAGGTTTACGATTAGGTTGTTTATTTGAGATATTTCTTGTTTCTTGAGGTAGGCTTTTATTGCTATTAATTTCCCTCTTAGAACTGCTTTTGCTGAATCCCATAGGTTTTGGGTCATTGTGTTTTCATTGTCATTTGTTCGTAGGTATATTTTGATTTCCTCTTTGATTTCTTCAGTGATGTCTTGGTTAGTTAATAGTGTATTGTTTAGCCTCCATGTGTTCATATTTTTTACAGTTATTTTCCTGTAATTGATATCTAGTCTTATAACCTTGTGGTCAGAAAAGATACTTGTTACGATTTTAATTTTCTTAAATCTACCAAGGCTTGATTTGTGACCCAAGATATGGTCTGTCTTTGAGAATGTTCCATGAACACTTGAGAAGAAAGTATATTCTGTTGTTTTGGGATGGAACGTCCTATAAATATCAATTAAGTCCATCTTGTTTAATGTATCATTTAAAGGTCGTGTTTCATTATTTATTTTCATTTGGGATGATCTGTCCATTGGTGAAAGTGGGGTGTTAAAGTCCCTTACTATGATTATGTTGCCCTTGATTTCCCCTTTCATGGCTGTTAGTGTTTGCCTTATGTATTGAGTTGCTCCTATGTTGGGTCCATAAATATTTACAATTGTTATATCTTCTTCTTGGATTGATCCCTTGATCATTATGTAGTGTCCTTCTTTGTCTCTTGTAATAGTGTTTATTTTTAAATCTGTTTTGCCTGATATGAGAATTGGTACTCCATCTTTCTTTTGACTTCCATTTGCATGGAATATCTCTTTCCATTCCCTCACTTTCAGTCTGTATGTGTCCCTAGGTCTGAAGTGGGTCTCTTGTAGATGGCATATATATGGGTCTTGTTTTTTTTTCCTTCAGCCAGTCTATGTCTTTTGGTTGGAGCATTTATATTTAAGGTAATTATCAATATGTATGTTCCTATTACCATTTTCTTAATTGTTTTGGGTTTGTTATTGTAGGTCTTTTCCTTCTGTTGTGCTTTCCCCCTAGAGAAGTTTCTTTAGCATTTGTTGGAAAGCTGGTTTGGTGGTACTGAATTCTCTTAGCTTTTGCTTGTCTGTAAAGCTTTTCATTTCTCTGTCACACCTGAATGAGATCCTTGCTGGGTAGAGTAATCTTGGTTGTCGCTTTTTCCCTTTCATCAGTTTTAACATATCCTGCCACACCCTTCTGGCTTGCAGAGTTTCTGCTGAATGATCAGCTGTTGACCTTATGGGGATTCCCTTGTATGTTATTTTTTTCTTTTCCTTTGCTGCTTTTAATATTTTTTCTTTTTATTTAATTTTTGATCATTTGATTAATATGTGTCTTGGCTGGTTTCTCCTTGGATTTATCCTGTGTGGGACTCTCTGTGCTTCCTGGAGTTGACTATTTCCTTATCCATATTAGGGAAGTTTTCAACTATAATCTCTTCAAACATTTTCTCAGTCCCTTTCTTTTTCTCTTCCTCTGGTACCCCTATAATTCGGATGTTTTTGCGTTTAATGTTGTCCCAGAGGTCTCTGAGACTGTCCTCATTTCTTTTCTTTCTTTCTCCTTTATTCTGCTCTGTGGTAGTTATTTCCACTATTTTATCTTCCAGGTCACTTATCCATTCTTCTGCCTCAGTTATTCTGCTATTGATTCCTTCTAGAGAATTTTTAACTTCATCGTCTGTGTTGTTTATCATTGTTTGTTTGCTCTTTAGTTCTTCTAGGTCCTTGTTAAACATTTCTTGTATTTTCTCCATTCTATTTCCAAGATTTTGGATCATATTTACTATCATTACTCTGAATTCTTTTTCGGGTAGACTGCCTATTTCCTCTTCAGTTTTTTAGTCTGGTGGGTTTTTACCTTGCTCCTTCATGTTCTGTGTATTTCTCTGTCTTCCCATTTTGCTTTACTTACTGTGTTTGGGATCTCCTTTTCACATGCTGCAGGTTCGTAGTTCCCATTGTTTTTAGTGTCTGCACCCAGTGGGTACGGTTGGTTCAGTGGGTTGTGTAGGCTTCCTGGTGGAGGGGACTGGTTCCTGTGTTCTGGTGGATGAAGCTGGGTGTTGTCTTTCTGGTTTGTAGGACCACGTCCGGTGGTTTGTGTTGGGGTGTCTGTGAACTTATTATGATTTTAGGCAGCATCTCTGCCAATGTGTGTCGTCATATTTCTGTCTTGCTAGTTGTTTGGCATGGGGTGTACAGCACTGTAGCTTGCTGGTTGTTTAGTGGAGCTGGTTCTTGGCATTGAGATGGAGATCTCTGGAGAGCTCTCGCCGATTGATATTATGAGGGGCCAGGTGGTCTCTGGTGGACCAGTGTTCTGAATTCAGTTCTCCCCTCTGAGAGGCTCAGGCCTGACACCCAGCCGGAGCACCAACACTCTGTTAGCCACATGGTTCAGAAGAAAAGGGAGAAAAGAAGAAAAAGAAAGAAGGAAAAATAAATAAAATAAATGAAGTTATTAAAATAAAAAATACTATTAAAATAAAATAAAGATGTAATTTATAAAAAAGAGAGCAACCAAACCAATAAATAAATCCACAGTGATAACAAGTGCTAAAAACTATACTAAAAAACACAGACAGAGAGAACTGTATGACAAATGGTAAAAGCAATGCTCTGCAAACAAAATCACACAAAGAAGCATATACATACACACTCACAAAAAGAGAAAAAGGAAAAAAAAAGGAAGAGAGCACCAAATCAATAAACAAATCTACCAATGATAATAAGCTGTAAATACTAAACTAAGATAAACATAAAACTAGAAAATTAGATGCAGAAAGCAAATCCCAAGTTTACAGTTCCTCCCAAAGCCCACTGCCTCAGTTTTTGGATGATTTGTTGCCTATTCAGGTATTCCACAGATGCAGGGTACATCTAGTTGATTGTGGAGATTTAATCCACTGCTCTTGAGGCTTCATGGAGAGATTTCCTTTTCTCTTTTTGTTCACAGAGCTCCTGGGGTTCAGCTTTGGATGTGGCCCCACCTCTGCACGTAGGTCGCCCTCTGGCATCTGTTCTTCACGCACAGGAGGGGTTAAAGGAGCGGCTGATTAGGGGACTCTGGCTCACTCAGGCCGGGGACGAGGAATGGGTACGGTAGTTATATTTGGAATGCGGGGCGAGCCTGAAGTGGCAGAGGCTGGTGTGTCATTGAAACAGCCTGAGGCACGCCATGTGTTCTCCCAGGGAAGTTGTCCCTGGATCACGGGACCCTGGCAGTGGCGGGCTGCACAGGCTCCTGAGAGGAGGGGTGTGGGTAGTGACCTGTGCTTTCACACAGGATTTTTGGCAGCTGCACCAGAGTTTCATGCCTATCTCTGGTGTCCACGCTGATAGCTGCAGCTTGCACTCATCTCTGGAGCTCGTTTAGGTGGTTCTCTGAAACCCCTCTCCTCGCACACCCCAAAACAATGGTCTCTTGCCTCTTAGGCAGTTCCAGAGTTCTTCCCAGACTCCCTCCCTGCTAGCTGTGGCTCACTAGCCCCCTTCAGGCTGTGTTCACGCAGCCAACCCCGGTCCTCTCCCTGGGATCTGACCTCCGAAGCTGCAGCCTCAGCTCCCAGCCCCTACCTGCTCCGGTGGGTGAGCAGAGAAGGCTCTCAGGCTGGTGAGTGCTGGTCGGCACCAATCCTCTGTGTGGGAATCTCTCCGCTTTGCCCTCTGCACCCTGGCTGTGCTGTCCACCATGGCTCCAAAGCTTCCCCTTGCCCACCCCCAGTCTCTGCCAGTGAAGGGGCTTCCTAGTGTGTGGAAACCTTTCTTCCTTCACAGCTCCCTCCCACTGGTGCAGGTCCCGTCCCTATTCTTTTGTCTCTGTTTTTTCTTTTTTCTTTTGCCCTACCCAGGTGCATGGGGAGTTTCTTGCCTTTTGGGAAGTCTGAGGTCTTCTGCCAGTGTTCAGTAGGTGTTCTGTAGGAGTCATTCCACATGTAGATGTATTTTTGATGTATTTGTGGGGAGGAAGGTGATCTCCACCTCTTACTCCTCTGCCATCTTGAAGGTCCACTGATATTTAATATCTTTAAGCTTAATTTTCTCATCTGTAAAATGTAACTGATAACAGTATCTACTGGATAGGGTTGCTAAAAGTGTTAAATAAGATAATGTATTGAAAACATTTAGCACTGTCCTGGAATATAGGAGGTGATCAAAAAACAAATAATAGCCATTTATTTTTATTGTTAGTTATTACTATATGACTTTCAACCTGAACAGTTGTATATGATGATATTCAAAAAATGTTGCAACAAATTTTTTCTGTAGAACTCCTTCGTATAGCTAATTGATTTTTTTCAGTAGTTAGAAATGCTGCAAAAAGTGGTTATTAATAAATCAATATAGTTTGTATCTTATTTATAAGATATTGTTAATATTATGCTACATTTTTTGTTTGTGTAGAAAATACATTTAACCCTTCCTTGAAAAAAAAAGGGGGCATTTATAGAGTAAATGCTAGGGATGAGCATAAAGGAGACTATCTGGCAGAAAATTAATTAACTTTTCTTCCTTTCTATAACATGTCAGGAATTTGTGTGTGCATTGAGACTTCCTTTACCCTTCACTCTTAGTTTTTCTCTGTAGCAAAGTCTATTTTATGACAGTGGATTGTTAGTAATTAATTATGTTGTCAATTACTTGTTCAACATTAACAAGTCACTGAAATTTTAAGAAATTAAATGAACACAGGATTTTTTTGTTGTCATTGGTGGTGTGAAGTTTTAAAATCCCACCTTGTCAAAAATTAGAGCAAGTAGCTTGAGAGTTTAGACAAAAAAAATTATCCAGGGGAAATTCATAATAATTGTAAGTGTCTAATGAATTTAATGCCATTCAGTTTGCATTCACATCAACAGGTTTAATTTTATAGGAGTTTGCAATTTATGATACAGGAGTTGCAATTTCTGTGAGCTCATTGAAAAATCTTTCTATGTTCTGCTTTATTCCCCTCTTTTCATAAATTTTGGTGTTACAAAACTGTTAGTCATAAAAAGGTCTTTTTTAGGGCTTCCCTGGTGGCGCAGTGGTTGAGAGTCCGCCTGCCGATGCGGGGGACGCGGGTTCGTGCCCTGGTTCGGGAGGATCCCATGTGCTGCGGGGCGGCTGGGCCCGTGGGCCATGGCCACTGAGCCTGCGCGTCCAGAGCCTGTGCTGCACAGCAGCAGGGGCCGCAGCAGTGAGAGGCCCGCGTACCGCAAAAAAAAAAAAAAGGCATTTATAGTTCATATAATTTTCCTTTTTCTTTTATTTTCTTTAACAATTCAGTTTTAAAAGTAATAAAGCCCTCCCTTCTGCAAATCTTCTATCTTTATTTCCTAAGGGAAGATTAATTTGTAAATATAATGGATTTGTATAATATTAAACTTTCCCAAGAAGAATTACATTACTTTATATGAATGAACACATCTGTCTCATTCAATTTATAAACTAATGGCTGAAAATCCCAAAACTGTTTGCTACTATGTGTCTTATAACTAAAATGACTGCAGGCACAGCCACCAACTTGGCATTTCACAGCAAATTTATTGGATGCAAAAAAATTTTTAGTCCCTTTATTGAGTTTTCCTCATTTAGCTGTATTTGAATTCTAGCTAATAAAATGCAAGTCTTACAAAAAGGTGAAAAAGTAAACACACTGCTCAAAATAGAAGCAATTTCTAAACAGAAGGTAGACTGAAGAGAAAAAATGCTTAGTTTAAATGTGATATAGCAGTAGGGATGCTGTGATGGAGATACTCCCATAGCTAACATTAAATCAGCAGGTGACTTCCTAGGTTAGGCAATGAGCTAAGGACTCAGTGGTTCACTTATGCAGCTATTATGGATTCACTCTGATATTATGCGTGAGAAACTTAGCTCCTCCTGATCATGGTTGTTTCTTTACTACATATTTTCACCAGCGAGGTAATGCGTTGCATAAATTACTTCCTGGAGTGAGGCTAAAACACCTTAGTGTTCTGCCAGTATCCTGGATGACATTAAGAGTGATCACTGTCTGTTGTTCCTAGGCAATGGCCTAAGTTCTGAGTTAACGTTGTACGACTTGGACGTCTCCCTCTGAGTGACTCAGTGAGAGCTGGTTGGACTCTTAGTGAAATAAGCAGAAGGATAAGGGTCTCTAAATTGATAATTAATACTAATAGTCCTATAAATAGGCCTAACAAGGAACTTCTTGGAATTCTGATGATTCTTCCCAATAATTAGATACTCTTGTTTTCATAAAGGTTCTCTATTAGCACCTTGAAAAAAATCCTAATTCAAGGGAAGATTACAGTGAAGGGCAATTGTGGCAATCGTCTTATTTTCTATTTCCCAGAGGTTATATTAGGAAGGACTTGGGCATTGTGAAGGGAAATGGGACCTGGTTCTCAGTCCCCACAAAGGTAAGAAAATATCTATAGAAAATACTTTAAAAGAATGTGGTGCTTCAACTTATTTTGTTCTTAAAACCTAGGCCTTTACTTTCTATATTTTTGTTGACCTTTATTATGTGATTTAGAGAAAGTGATTTAAGTTCTTTCTGCATTTGTTAGCTGGGACCAACTGACTGCCTCAGTGTATGCCAGTGATGTGGATTGAATTTGCTAGGTTGTTTAAATTGCTTGCTGTAGGAATCTGGTTTAAACTAGTTTAAGGTGGGTGGTAGATGGGAAGGAAGAATTTGTTTGGGTAACTGAAAAGTCCAGGAATATAGATAGAATCAGACATTGCTATATCCCAATGCTAATATATGCCACTAGGGACTGGTCTGTTTCCATCTCTAAAAAGGAAAGTTCTGCTTTCCTTTTCTTTGGGCTTTATCATTAGCCAGTTTCTACCTGTGGCCACCAGCTAGTCCCGTCACACCTTGAGTTTCTCTTTTACCACAGTACTAGCAAATGCTAAGGCTCATTGCCATTCATTGTCCGTCATGGATCATGTGCCCACACTTGGAGCTAGATGTGAAGCTCCACCCAATCCCCAAAGACTGAGTGTGGGAGAATGGTGAGTCCTTAGGGGGAATTTGGACAATAGTTCTAGAAGCAAGAGATATGTGTGATGTGCAGGCACCACTACAAAAAGAAGAGGCAAGACACGATAAATAGCTAGGAAAATAACCCAAGTAGTATCACAATGGGAGTCATTTTGCTATCTCAAAAAGAGTACTCTGGGCATTCTTTGTTGGAGCCTTACCATTCAAAGTAATATGGTTGATTGAAATGTTCATGTGGGTATAGATGTATCTGGATAAAGAAGAGTATCCTTGGCTTGTGAGCAGTTTTGCAATGTTATCTATAAGTTTTATTTCTTTCAACTAGAATGCATTTCTCCAAAAGCAGGCAATGTGTTATAGTCCTTTATTGTACTTCTCTAAGAACACAGCCTAGCACTGGACATAAAGCAAACACTCAGTATATACTTTTGATGGATTCATCTCAGCTGTTTGCAATGCTTATCACACTGAAGGATTTCTCAGAGATTTTTCTCAAAAACCCATCCTCTCTGAGAGCTCCATTTGTTTCCCATCTTTCCATATCACTTGAAGAGTCTGAGTATGTCCTTTTAATGTGCCTAGAGGTTTCTGTGCTTTCTATCACACCACCAACGCTCTGTCTGACAGAAGCTTGGACCATGGCTGCTGTCTTTCGTCCATGCTCAAGGGCTGTGCTGTGCAAAGTATTGCTTCATGCTGCTTTCCATGACTGCCTGGAAGAAAGTACTTTTATGGATAATCCAAAAGAGGGAAATATATTGAACATTATTTTGCTATAGCATACTATATGGATTATATCCATTTAAAATACTGTATTATGGTGAAATTGTACATAGAGCAAGAGTTCCTCAAGTCTTAACCAATGGTCAATTAGTTTCAGAGCATATGTGATACACTGTAATTAGAAAACAACCAAATAATTAGGATCGTTTCTTTAAAAGATAGGATTTTAGTGTTCTATGAGAGTTCTTGATTCGGTTTGTGGCGAGAGTCTTAGAGAAAATATAGTCCAAGGATAGAAAATAGATTCATCTTGTGTGCCAAATTTGATCAGTTGGTGGTGGTTGCCTGGAGTGCTGTGTTAAGAAAGAATTTATGGCTAAGTCCAGGCTCAGTGGGGAAAAGTGCCGGGATAGAATTCTTTATTTCTGCCACAGTTAAAGAAGGGGATAGTAGCACCATATGTACAGCATATTTGCAGACTCAACCCAGTCTCCCATTTTACAAAATCAATTACTAGAGAAATTAGTCCAAGATCACATTCCTAGTTAGTAGCAGAGCCTAATCTTTTTAGTTCAGTCTTTCAGTATTTGGTCAAAGGCTACTTATATGGATTAAATGAGATAGGCATATAAAAGCAGTCAGAATAAAGTCTGATAGATCATCTAACCTCAGTAACCATTAGCTGAATGTGACATTTTAATTAAATTGTACATCTCTTTATTAACCAAGGAATCAGCAAATATTTATCAACTATGTACTATGTGCTAGTAAACATAGTACTTGGCACAATTGACTTCTCAATTTATTTCTCAGAGGTTGGTCATTCTTCTACCAGAAGGAAGGAGCTGGATTATGTCGTGACTCATCTCTACAACGTTGTTTTGTTTTTTCGTTACCTACCAATTTTGTTCCCTCTTTGAACCCTGAAGTCTATTACCCATACGTAGATGAGGGAGAAGTGCACATATTTCCACTAATATCATCCTGTGTGTATTGCCCATTTTCCTAAAAATGCACTACCCATTTGGACTCTATGATAAATCTCATGAAAATGGAATTATATTTAAGGAAATCAGCAGCATATTATGGACCTGGTTTTTAATAACAGGTGTCTAACGTGTGCATGCGACTTGCAAAATATGCTGATGCAAATGGGTGATTGCATGAGCAAAAATATGCAGATTAATGTTCAAACAGATGTTCAAATAATTTCCCATTATTGCATGCCATTAGCTCTTTTGAATGCACAACTGCATGTTTGGTATACAGATATGTTTATATTGTTTGTATTTCATGTGTGCAATTTATACACATCTTTTCAAGGACTTGTCTCCATCGTGTCCTTAATTGGGAAGCCTTAACCTTCCAAGGCATTCTCAGTTCTGCGATACAGTTCTCTGCAGGAAGGGGAAAATACTATGGCTTACCCTTAGAAAGCTCAGTATCACCGGAAGATAAATGCTAATTTTTTATGTCTCTTTTTGCTAGAAATGTGGTCCTTTCCTATCAATACGGCTTTTGATGTCAGTGTAATAAAATGTAAAATCTGTGCAGATTCTCAAACTGTCAAAACAACAGTATGCACTTAACAAAACTTATCTAGTGCTTCGTAAGTGTTTAATTTTTTTGTTTTGTTGGTTTTTCTTACATCTCCATTCCTGCAGTCTTATCAGTGCTCACAGATAACCCCACAAAATATATTCTTGATTTTGAGGTAAGAGAAACCTTGGCTTATGATGAACTCTTTTAGAGATTTTTTTTTTTCTGGACAATTTTTGATAGCAGATCAAAAAATAGAAAATAAAGTATAGTTAGAAACTCATTTTTATACCAACCATTTTAGATGATTTGGTCCAAGCTGCTATATTTTATTACTAAGTTGGTTTAGTCCATTTCTAACACAAGAAGTTTGTATATATCATTGAAAAACTAAAATTGAAAAAGCTTGATATAGTTCAGTAATAGTTGTTTCTTACATCACATTTTAATGTACTCCATAACATGCATTTCTAAAATAATATTTCACTATATCGCCATTCCCTCAAACTGAGTTTTAGCATTATTTGGTTCAAAATCTCCATATATTACTTTATTAATATGGCATTCTATTCTGACATCAATATTTCCAAATTCTCTCCCAAAGAAACATTGAAATGCCTACTGAATACCCCTCCTCCTAGAATCAAAAGGTGTATATATACTCAAATAGAATTTAAATACCAAGTAGCTCAGAAAGGGGTGAGAGGAGGAAGAAGACACTCAAAGAGATTACTCGTGTGTGTTTTTTAAAAAACATATGGTGAATCGTCTCTTTTTTTCCCAAATGGTAAATCTTAAAGTACATAGTTGTATTATATACTGATGCAATTAAAATGGGGGTGATTTTAGTTAGGTTGTTATTACTCTAAATGTAGTTAAACATAGAGGTTATATTGGAAAATAGTATTTGAGATATAGTATTTCCTATGTAATCTCTAAAGAAAAAGTTGTACATGTTTCAGTGCTGAAACCTGAAGCAGAGCACAGATAAGAGTTAAACGTTTCTTCTCCTCTTTTGAGGTCCCCTCCCCTCCAATGCTACTTATTATTAGGACTTCCGAAGCATTAAATCTAAGGTTCATCAGCTCACATCTTCCAGCCCGGCCTGTCTGTGGACAGGACCCTGTCTGTCTGTTTCCTCTATTGCACTATTTTGTTTGTACTACTGTAATCATTTTGCTGGCCCAGATCTGTGTGGGTGTGCTGGCAGCTTTACAACAAAGTTACATGGGAACAGAGTTAAGGTTGAATATTTATTAGAAGAAGCCATCTGGCGTCAGGCTGTCTGTACAGGGGGCTGGCTTCTTTAGCAGGCTCTCCTCTTTCTCTGGAGCTCTTCCTCTCTTTCTCTCTCCGGCTCCCTCTCCCCCTGCTTCTCACTTCACAGCTCTGAAAACGTTGACTCTGCCTCTCTAACCCATTTACTTTGTCCTTTGCGTTTGTGTTCTTAGAAAAAAAATTGCCAGATCGTTCGGTTTCTTTAAAAATGTTTTTCTTTTCTTGGTGGCAGCTTGTTACTTGTTTCCACAATGACAGTACCCACAGAGGGTCACCAGTAGAAGGCAGCAGGACCGCCACAATGGAACAGCCGCTTCCTATGTGGGCTTGCAAGTTGCCTTAAACATCCATTTCCTGTTGCTGCCTTTCTTTCTTACCAATAGTGGGCAAACTAACATAAAAGCACCTCTCTTTGCAGCCAGGCTACTCTCTACAGAAGCAATCAGATGCATTCTTAGAGACTAAGTAGTTCCCTTAGCCTTCTGCCATTCTAATCCAGTTCAGCTGGCTTTAAATTTTCACTACACTGTGTTTGAGATGCTTAGTTTTTTCATTTACCATTTTTGTGTGAGTCAGTTGTTCATTCTCCTCTTCTGTGAATGTCCCTCTTGTCTTTTTCATTGTTGTAGCTACAACTCCCTCTACCTCTGCCCGTGGTCCCCCTCCCCCGCCCCCCCCCCACCCAAACACAGGCCCTCTGCTGAGAGCCTCTCCCAGTTTACGTAGTTTGTCCTGTAGCTGTAAGTGTGCTGCACAAAATTGCTACGATCACCAGTCTGCTCCAACGATGCTCATTTAAAAACATGCACGGTATGTAACGGATGAAGCCAGTGGGAAGGAAGCTCATGAGCCAATGATCACCGTTGCACTTGAAAATCCATTCAGACGTGGCAACAAGAATTTTTGTGACTGCAAAGGGGGCCCGTTGTTCCTGCTTTGCTTCTTGTGGGATAGCAGCCAAAATCTGAGTTAGCCTCAGTTAAGTCCCCACATGTGAAGTTTCTCTCCCCTACCCTCTGCAATGTGGGAAACTGCCCAGAGAGAGATACCACAGTGCTATGGAGGGGAGGCCTTCCGTAAGGCTGGGTAAACCTGCGGCAGTGCATGTGTGTCCTGATATTGGAAGGGTGGTGGTTTGTTTGCTCAGTTCCCTAATTATCCAGAGTACAGGAATTATCACAGGAATCAGATGGGAGAAATTAAATGATCAGTGCAGCATTTAAAACCTCTAGTGCAGATGGGCTTTTAGGAATCTAAAGAGTTCAACAAGCCTGAATCAAAGTCAGTTTAATAACTACTGTCTCTGCTCCACCGTACCATTGTAGGAATGGATTTTTTTTTCCCTGAACATGATTTTTCATCATTTTCTCAGGTGGGACGTGGACTAGCCAGTCACTTTAGTAGAGAACCCTTATTTCAGGCAGCTTCAAATGCCTCATCATTTCTGAATGAGTTTCAGCTCCAGGAGATTTCAGTGCTGGAAGAATTGCAATGAGCTCTGAAACTTTATCCCTTCTCAAGACTCTTCCAAGTCACTGGGGAACTCTGGCTTCCACGGGTAATGGTAATCGCTCTACTCACTTATAGAAGGGAAGGTACCACCTCAGGGGTCACACGACAATACCAGAGAGGTTAAATCAACTTCCAGCTGAGGTTTTACAGATACGTTTGGGATCTTGGAATGATATTACCATATTATTGTGCTTTTACTCTTGTTTCTTTTGGCTCAGAGCTAGGGGAATGGTCTTGTGTAATAGATTTACCCAGGAAAGGCTTCACCTGATCTGAGCAATACCGGGTTCTAATGTCACCCCGTTTTGATTTAATATATAAGAAATGTTTCAGAGAGAAATGTTGGTATTCTGAGACTTGTATTTATCTTCAGTTTTTGAAAGACTTATTCAGAAAGAGAATCCAACACAGCATCTCAGGGGAGATGAGCATGGAATGAGAGTAATAGCTATTAAAATAAGAGAGGCTCTCAGGGAAATGACTGGTCATTTGATGCTTTTTTTCCTTCAAAAATCTGCCAATTAAAAGAGTTACCTGATTCATATACCATTGGGAGATCTAATTGTGCCTGTGTTTAAGAACATACGCATTTACCTATGTTTTTCTACAAAACTTTAATTAGGTCAGGAAATAGCTTTAACCCGAATGGTCACCCTAATAATCAAGATTTAATTATGGATTAATCACTGACAAATCATAATGAAAAAATAGCATTGTATTTCATTTTATGTAACTCCTTCTAACCAGAAGAAAAGCAAGGGGTAAGAGGTATAACACCTGGTAAAATTGTTATATAACAGTTCCCAAGACTTTCTTTAAACATGGATTATCTGTTATTAAAGGATAGGTATGATTCCTATTCCCAAGGCTTTAATAATCTTACAGAAGAGAACAACAAACCATATACTAACAGAAATACATGAATACAGTGACTAAAAAGCATTAAATATTTTTCTGTCTGTAAATTTATTGATTTGTTCCTCAGTATTTGAGTATTTGCTATATGCAAGATACTGTGCCAGGTGTTGTGGTGTATTCTAAGGTAAATTGATACAATTTTTATCGTTAAGGACCTTATAATATAGCTTGAGAAAAAGGCATTTTCACAGAAAATAACAGATAGAAGTCAGTAATTGTCATAAGAATGATTTAAACAAAGAACTAGTGGGGATGGCCAGGGAGGGCTGCGCTGTTATGGTGATACTTACGCTGGGCCTTTAGGAAGGGTGTTATCAGATTCTGAAAGGGCAACTCATACATACAAAGTGGTTCATCTTCGAGCGAAGGGAATCTATATAGTAGCAGTGAAAAACAAAGGAGGCAGGACTGGACTGAGAAGATCTTGAATGCCAAGATAAAGAACATTTAACCTGAGTGACAGTTGAAGTCATTTGAGTAGGTAGTGATAAAATTATAGTGGTGTTGCAGGAAGATAAATCTGGCCATGTTTTGGTAGCAGATAGAAGGAATTTGAGTAACAATGAGAGTATTACTTCTATGGGATCAGGACAAGTCACAGTAAAGTAAGGGTAGTTATATCAGAGTTCAAAAGAAGGAGAAAGGAAATGAAAAGATATAGATAGATAGATACATAGATAGATATAGGGCATGGACAAGTGGATGAGTAGGAACAAGACAGAGATGCAGTCTAAGATATTTTGAGCTTGGTATACATAAAATTATGGGAAAGTAAATAGAAATAGAGAAGTCATGTGATGAAAAAAATTTTAAGGGCAGGGCAGGGTGAATATTTTGATTTTAGATGTGTTGAGTTTGAGATGCTTGAAGAACATCCAAGTTGCAACTTCTAGCCTGCAGGTGAAAAAAAAGAGGGGCTATGATTCAAGGGAGAATCAGAAACTGATTTTTGAATTATATGCATAGAGGTGATAACTGAATATGTGAAAATGGATAACATTTTCAAGAAGAAAAGTATAGAAAGTGAGAAGAGAATAAGGACCAGAATAGAATGTTGAGAAAATCATCTATTTAAAGAGTGGGAGGAGAAAGAAGAACAAATGAAGTACTGATTAGAAAACTATCAAAAGATGACCAAAATCAAACAACGTAGGTAGACCAAGAAGTAGAACAAAGATAGAGAAAACTGAATTTGGAATGGACTTACCATGATCTGCGATAGAGCTGGCTCAATCAATGTATTGGAATGGGAAGCATTTTGCAAAGGATGTATGGATGGCAACAAAGTGAGAAAAGAAATACTGACTGCTTTTCCAAGAAATCTGACAGTAATAATAGGTGGGGAAAATATAGGCTAGCTCAAAGGAGTAGGAGAAAGTAATTTTTGAGTAGGAGGGATCTGAGTTCATTTGTGGGCTAAGGAAAGATTAAAAATTCAAGAGAGATAATAATAGAACAATGTCTAAAACGTGCCTTTGAGGCCTTCTCATATTTTTAGGTGAAAATACTTATTTCCCTATTATTCCAAAGAATTAAAAAGTGCATAGTATTTCTTTTGATGTTAAAAGTAATACACGCTCATTATAAGCAATATAGAAAAGTATAAAAAAAGGAAAAACCAACCTATAGTTTTCCATCCAGTGATAACCTCTCTTACCTTTGTTGTATGTGTATCACAAAATTATGATTGTACTATATGCAACTCTCACCTTGTTAATTACCCTTAAGGCTCTTACATTCTTTAAAAAATTGATTTTGTCTAAAGAATATATAAGCAACTGTAGGGAGATATCAACATTCATTTAATCATTCTTATTGTTGGACTTTTAGGTGTTGCTATTAAAGTTATGATATTTACATGTATATTTTTGCTCATCAGGATAGACTTGCTAGAAGTAATCCCAAGAATAAAATAAGTAAACATTTAAAAACTTTTGATACCAATTTTCCAACTACACAAAACGATTCCTTACAAAGAGTAAATGCTCCCAAAATATTTGTTGAATGGATAGATGAATGAACAAATAAAACTGTACATGTACTAGTTAACTCTCCAAACAACAGTGTATTCGTTTGACTACACCATAACAGACATGGACTATTCTATTACTCTTATCTCTTTCTAATTTTGACAGGCAGAAGGAGTATCTTACAGTTCCTTTTCTTTTGTAATAGGAAAGTCTGTACTTTGTTTTTTAAATTCTTATTAGCTTTTGTACTACTTTTGTCACCTGATCATGTAATTAGGTTTTAGGTTTTACTTATTGATATGCATGAGGGATTCATATACTAGTACTATAATTGACATGTATAAAATATTTTCACAGCCTATTGTTTGCCTTTTAATTGTGTTATTTGATGTGAGATATTTGATGTGAGAATTTCTTTTTAATATTTTGTGGTCAATGTTATTAATGGAATAAATATATAATTTAGTTTTAAAATTCCAAATAGTGAATTAATTATTAAATAATATTTTTCCCACTGACAGATTAGGTCACCTTTCTTGAATGTTATGCTTTTACATGTGAATTATGATTTGCTCCTGAGCTATCTATTGTGTTCCATTTTCTGTCTGCTGATTTTGGGGATAGTTCCATTTTTTAGTTATGATGTTTATATAATACCTCTTAATATCTAATAGGAAAAGTGTCCTATCATATGCCTGCATTTTTCAAATTTCCAATTCCTTTTTCACCTATCTGTCCTTTCAGATGCATTTCAGAATCTTCTTCTTTTATTTCAAGTACAAAACAAATCTAATTGGGATTTTGTTCTGAATACAGGATATTCTGGCTATTATAATATCCAGGAAGGGGACTATCTTTTAATTTATTCCAAACTTTTATATGCTTTAGCAAACCTTAAGTGTTTTCTTTATTTAGGTCTCGTGTTTTTCATATCAAGTTTTTGTTATATATTTTATATTTTTGTAGTAATTATAAATAAATCATTTTTATCTCTAAGTGGCAATTAAATACTATAGAAACACTGTAAACTTTTTTTTAACGTCTTTATTGGAGTATAATTGCTTTACAATGGTGTGTTAGTTTCTGCTTTATAACAAAGTGAATCAGCTATACATATACATATGTCCCCATATCTCTTCCCTCTTGCGTCTCCCTCCCACCCTCCCTATCGCACCCCTCTAGGTGGTCACAAAGCACCAAGTTGATCTCCCTGTGCTATGCAGCTGCTTCCCACTAGCTATCTATTTTACATTTGGTAGTGTATATATGTCCATGCCACTCA